>NC_090921.1:1324391102-1324700428 GCF_040938575.1 Ambystoma mexicanum | reverse complement strand
ATTTGAACATCTTTCCATGTTGTGCTGTTTGGTTGGGTAGTGCAACCAACAATGTATGTTTTGTATTTACTTTGATGTCATTGTTATGGGAATTATTATTTTTGATATTTTAAAAATCCTACATCTTTTTGGTCACAGAATGTTGGCAAGTATGAGTACAGAAGGAAAAGTGGGGGAACATAAGCGTATCCCCGGATACACGTTATCCACTTCTGTGCAAGTGGCAACGGTGCTGCAAGAAGGACCGAGGGAGGCTGTTTGCAATTGTGCTCAAATGATTTCATGTTCTGGATCACATATCTGTGTTACGATTAATGTGCCTTTAGCCTCAGCTTTGGCCATATTAAGTGATGCCATGTTATTTTACCCACTTACGTCTTACGGCACCTGGTCTGGTCCGGCAGGTGGCATATTGTGTCCCTGCCAGGGTGTTGCCACACCTTAGTATGTCAAAAGGAAGGGGAGATTTGGGGGGCAGGTGACAGAAAAGGTAAACTAGACAATATAATGACCACAAACAGAGATGAAAAACCACTGGGATTAGTGGGAAGAGGATATGGCTGTCGATGTGGGGATGTGTGTTTCTTAAATGTGTTAAGCTATTGGTAAGCATGAGGGTAGGGCTCAGGAAAGCTCAGCTCTGTTTAGGGCAGCGTTTTATTGTGATGGCAATATCTACAACGACCACGAATGGCATTAGATGTAGTTAGATGGTGAGTGGCCTTAAGAGGTGCTTGAGCGGGCCCTATTAGTATTAAAAAAACACAGGAAATATACCACACACCATAAAATAAATCAGAATTTGATTCACACCACTGTTTCATCAAGGTGTGGCCCCTTAGTTGCTAATTTGGCTAAAAACTGACAGAGCCAAAATGCAGCCCCAGCCAATGAGTGCTTCTATTACAGAGTGTTGGGGTTTTGGTCAGACATGCTTCCTGATCCGTCCTGGTGCCGAGTCATGTCACTACTGCATTAGCTTCCCTGGGATCATCCATCCCGTTGTTGGTACACTGGCTGGATTAGTGAGAGGCAAGATACCTTGGTTCCCACAAAATGCACATGAATCAAACTAGACGAAGGGCGGGTCTCCTTGACCCAGCTCATGGGAGTCTTTGCAGGGTTGCTGAGACCCGCAACTGGGAATTGTTCTGGAAAAGTTTCTCAATATTCCTTCATTTCATTCCAGAGGAAGTTCTTCTCTGGGTCCTAAGGAGTAGCACCCTTAAATACATTGCCAGTTTAACTATCAGAACCCACAAAGAGCTGAATTTCTGTATCCCACAACATTACTCTTCTTAACCCTCATGCTCTCTGACTTTTAGGATAGGATACCATGTGTATCCCCCTAGGGCTAGGGAATTTATTTGTAACCCAACATGTGGAGTTCTCTTTCAGTTTTATAGAACTTCTGGTCTAGAGCATCAAGCACAAGAGATGCAGGGAATGTTAATGGGCCCATTCACCACCAGTGAACCAAGGGTATCCAATTCCTGACACCCATAGATGTTTGCACCTCGTACCTGTGGCAGCCCGCCCCTCACCCAGCTGCCCCTTCCTCGAACATCATAGTTGAAGTTGGGCACTCTCCCCCAACAATATCCAGTTCTTCCACATACAGGTGGACGAGGCAATGCTTCACCTCAGCTGAAGTTGAGCCCTGTTGCACAAAGAAGGATGCTGTGCCAGTCCATTACATACCCCAATGTTGGCTATGCCTATGTGCAGCACGTAACGTCACACTCCTCCACCTAGTTAATTTTGAGCTAGGGGACTTGTCCTTTTCCACATCCCAGAGAGAGCTCAGGCCGACACCTGCCAATTTAAACCTAGAACCATGAGACACACATGATCTGTCCTCCATCTTCCATCCTATGCCATTGCATGGGCACTACCACAGATCTCAGGGGTCCCATTGTTGGCTACTTTCCATTGTGTCATCCTCCATGGTCATGTGGGCATGCCTGACCAATACCAAGCAAAAGGGGCCAAGTTTGAGCTTGATCACAGGACCTGACACTTGTGATATCAAACTGAATGTGGCTGCACTGATCATAAGTAGTGCCATGCACCATGCCTTACCTCAGGCACAGCTTTATTTGAGAGTATACCCTGCCGCCATCATGGCTACTTATGATCATCATAGTTCTGGTACAGACGGCCATATCTTAAATGCAACCCCTGCTCTGCAGCAGAAAATGGCTGTCACTGCAGCTGGCAAATGGGGAATTATGTCCTCTGACCCTGCTCTGTGCCACCGATAGAGCATGCGCTGCAAATCAGGATACACACTGCTTTTAGCATGGACTTTATGGAAGGGGAATCTGATCAGCAGATTACCCTTTCAGAGATGGAATTACCTGCATCATTTTTGTAATCAATGCAACACAAATTAAAAGCCAAGCCTTTCACACCTTTGCCAGATGGCAATCCCTCACAACCATAGAGTTAGGAACCGTCAGAGTGGTCGAACTGGTAAGTGCTTGAATATGAGCAGGAATCATTTATTTGAACAAAAATGGGTTGTGCTTCTATGCTCTTGAAAGTGATTTCCACCCAAAATGCATGAAGAAAACTGGCACAGAAGATTCCTTATAACATGCTTAATACCGGTCTCAAAGGCGCTGGGTTGTCTTGCTTCCAAGACAAACAGGTTGACCTTGAGCTGTGCTGCCAGGCCAGAAGATGGTTCTTTCAAAAGGTTTAACGTGTTCCAAAAATAATATGGCACTCGCTGGCTCATTAGATGAATGAAATATTTTGGCACACAGATCTGTCATTCCTTTATTGAAAGTTTACTCTTGCCTCACAGGTGCTCCTGCGACGAGTGTGAAGAGATGCAGGCTCCATGGGAGCGGGATTGCTGCCACGAGCACACCTGCATCCGGGAGAAGATGCAAGAGTATGATGTGGACTGCATCACCTCCCACCCGGGGTTCCAGACTGTGGTTCTGGATCCGTTTGTGCTGGAGACGGCCTACTACAGCTACAGGAAAAAGCACAGACGGGGCAAGCTGCCCGCAGGTGAGCTGCGGTGAGTAAGGATCCTGAGACGGGACAAAAAGTAGTAGGTTCAAATAAATGAATCCCTTCATGGGTAGTTATTTATTATTTTACACATTTTTATATTGCACGAAACAGACCCAAAGGTAATGAAGTACATAACATGGGTTTAATCAGAGTTTCAACTTTAGTGAGGCCTCCAACCCATCTCGCACCAACCCCAACAAATAACCTATGTACCACCAATAAGCTAGGAACCAGGCCGGTGTATAGTAAACATATATATTTAGTTAAGGTTTGACAAAGTGGAATAGCAACCAAAAACCTCAATCACCAATACTGTGGCACTACACAATGTCACTAGTTCAAATTTCTTGCACCAATTGACTAACACAGGTTTAATGGACTTGCAGTTTTGATGTGACAAAGGTACAATTTTGAATTCGGCAAAACATTCACAATACAATGGAAAACTCGTTTTTTTGGCTTTGTTTGGAGAAAGGTTTGGGAAAGAAACTCAATGGGAAGACAGTTTTGGCTTTTATTTGAAAAGTAAGGTTTGGAAAAAAGGAATTCAAATGGGGAAATTCGTTTTTAGGCTTTTATTTGAAAGGCAATGTTTGGAAAAAGAAATTCAATGGGAAAGTCATTTTTCAATTCACCTAAAAACTAGATGTATGGCTTTGTAATTCTGACTTTGGAATCACTGGGAATAAATGGGAGAATTCGTTTTGCACAATTTGTTCTCCATGGAAATGCACGGTTTGGAGATTCTAGGTTTGGATGCAAGGGAATCAATGGGAAATCTCATTTTACCACAAACCTACACATGAGAAGTAATGCTTGCTAATACTGGTTTGGGATGCAAGGGAATAAATGGGCAATTTTGTTTTGCACCCTCTACAATCACTTGAATAGCAGTGTTTTTTAGGGTTACTTATTTTGGGATTATGGTCATCCTACTTCGGTACAGAAGACAGGGGTTTCAGAAAGGTAGAGTCGCCCAAGTACTTTATTGTCTATACCGGCTCTAACACACTGGGCATGAACTTGTTAGTTTTGAATTCTAACAACACTCATCCCGTGATTTTTTATGTGAGAATTAATTGATTTATCTTCAATTTAATGCACTAAGGATCAACCCAGCTCCCCCCCTCCACACAATTTCATGGAAAGGATTAAGGCATGCTGTTCTAACACAATTCAATTGAAATGGATTGGGTGATTTGGTAAAGTGGAATTAATTTGAATTGGATTTAATACAATGTGCCAAGGGCCTACCCAGTTTCACCCCCTACCCACTAATGGAAAGGGATAAAGTCGGGTAGCTTCCTACACAATTGATGGCTTTTGGATTAATCTACTTACATGGGAGCCCTTGATTATGGGGCATCGAGGAAAACAGCAGGGCTCCTCCAAGGACAGCACCGATCTGGCCAAGGGCTTCAGTCAAGGATTTTCTCCTGCACCCAGACTTCCTATCGCTCCTCTGATGGGGGACCCAGCTAGCTTCTAGAATTCCCTGTCACTGTCTCTAATGCAAGGATTGAGGCCTCTCTGCTAGTTGTTCCTCGCAAGAGTCCGGCAGTAGACTACCTCCAGGAATTAAGTGAAAATGCCCTGTTCTGATGCAAAATTCACCTCTTATAGGGCTGATGAAACTCCCACATTATCATAATTCCCACAGTAAGGATTGGCTATCACTCTCCCTTCACCTCCGACCAAGACACCCACTGGCTGCTGATAGGACCAGAAGTTGGGAGGTATGGGTTATGGAAGGAGAGGGAGGAGGAAAAATGCATTATCCAAAAATGACAGGTGGGTTTTACCTTTTTGGGTTCTGAAAATCCAACATGGCAGCTATGCTAATTTTCAGATAATTACATACATCTATATATTTTTGAATTCTACTTTTTATGGCAAGTTGGAAAATAATGTTTTTATTTTGGCACTCCCTTCCTGGGCAGAGCCACAATTTTTCACGCTTTGTGGCTGCGCCATAATAGTTACAGCTCTTGAGACCACATACTTCCAACATTAGTTTCACCGTCTATCAGTCTATCAATTTTTCCAGTTGCTCAGATTTATGAAAATGCCAGAGTCATCATTTTGATCACAACTACAGTTATGTACATCACAAACATTTTGTATTTACATGGACCCGACAAGCTCTTAAGACCCTTTAATATGAATCCGGGCTGGGCTCACTGGAGACGCAATGCTCTTTTTATTTAGGAAAACGTGTTCAATGGTAAACAAATCGCAATGCATTATATGAGAGGTAGTTTTACATTCAGACCACCCCAAGCAGTTTAATTTCCCCTCTGGTTTCCATTTCTCCATGAACACATGACCAGGCCATCTGCTTGGGCTAATGTTTATTCTACCCTCTTCTCCTGGGCTTCAAAGGGCTTTGCTCATAGCTAATGCACAATTGATGGGTCATTTCTGTTGGCCATGTATCTGTATCACCATAGTTCCAATCTCTCTCGCAACATTTCTTATATTTTCACCTGAAGCTCCAAGCCTAAACTCAGCCCCAAGGGTCTTTGGGTCGAAGTTTCAGCTCAGAGAGAAAAATAAGTTGCAGTTCACAATTCTGAAATGCTAGCATATTACGTTTACCCACTGTGTACATGCAACTGTCAATACTGCACCAGGGCCTGCTGGCAAGAAATTAACTCTTTCTTTACAGAATGTTTGAACAGAAATAAGTTCCCTCAGATATTAGTCACACAGATAGGCTATAGTTAAATAAGGAACCAGTGTTCACTTTTACACAAAACGAAATAGGCCTTTCCCAATAAATGTTGTCATTTTATGTGTGCAATAAGTCTAGAAGCAATTGGTCATTCAACTTTATTTCTAAATTTAAGGCATAATCCCTCCTTTTTAGCTTCAAAGCCCAGTGTTAAAATATATCTTCTTTCTATGTGCACTGTTGCAGTTTTGAATCTGTCACATGTGCCTTTACCTGCAGTCATCATCTGCAGCACACATGTTGTTTTGGAATCCATTGGACAATGTTAGTAATATTTCAGTTCCAAGTCGCACTTTTCTTCCGCTGAGTGCCTGTACATTCTAACAAAAAGGAGGGAGGCCCATTCTCGCTCATTCACAAGGCCTTATGTTGAAATCACTGTTTGTACTGGCTTTTATATTTCAATGGAACGCCACACTTAGTCAGCTTCACTCTCGCAATGGGGCCTAGCATGGCCTCTCCATCTCTGTCACTCGGGGACTGTCTTTTTACCCCACATTTCCAAACAGTTCATTCTTACTGTTGTTCTGCTGCCAGATGAGACCAGTGATTTAACGTACCCCACTCAGCCATTCTTCCTTTACAATGGCCAGAAGTAGAAATAGATGTTACTCCCTAGACGATGGAAGAGACAATATCATCACTTCTGTCAAAGGTATCTCTGCATTAATGCCACTATTTGAGCCACATCCGCAGGAAGATGCATTTATTTTAAATCACCCTACTGAAATGGCAGATAGGAAACTTGGGAGATGACAGGGCCAGCCGATGCCGCTTATTAAGCAGACCCAGGTGTAGCCAGAGAAAACAATACATATTAGTGCACAAGGGTGGGAACCTTAACATCTCCCCTAACATCTCACTCACGATTTTTGGACAGTTCTGCACTTTCACACAAATGGGGAGCTCTTCAAGGTGTACCTGCCACCGGAGGTTGCATCCCTGGACCGTTGTGCAAGAGTTCATTTCCTTGAAATGTGACCAGTTTTACTGTGATATGACGAACCTGGAGCAATGTGTGGAAAGGGATGGGGCAATGACTGCGCCCCACAAGGAGAGATCACCTCGTATGCACTGCATGTTTTCAGAGATAGGCACATGTCCAAGGAGATCTAGGATTCCTGTGCCTTTCACCACATGCATACAGTGAATCCAGGATTGGGCCCTGCCATGTGCAAAGTCTGATCAGAATCATGGGTAAGAGCACAGCGCAAAATACTAGGCACCATTGTTAGTACTGCGACCTGAGGTTACTCAGTGGCAATAAAAATGAGGTGCAATGTGTTACATGTAAAGTACTCTGATCATTGATTGTGCGGCTATAGACTGAAGTGTGTGTATTTGTTACTGAAAACAAGGCCAAAAGCAACCCGCCAATCTCGGGGAACGTAGAACCTACTCATATGCCATATGGACCACTTTGCGAGTGGGAGTTCTGCCCATAATTAAGCCCACACCCCTCCTTGCCCAAATAACACCACCATGCCTCACACATTAATTGATGCTCTTATGTCACATAGACAGAAGTGAACCGTCACCTCTAAATCCGTTCTTCTTCCCTTTTTAGCAACTTCCGGATGTACCGCTACACAGCATACCGGCAGCTGGTCAGGTGGTGTGGGGGAATCCTGGGAAACGACAACCGCGTGGAATTGCCAGCCTGTGCCATAGCCGCCATCCGCAGCACCTTTCATTCCGGATATTCACGCTAGCCGCAACACAAAGATTTATTTTCAACATATTTTTATATTGATTTTTTTATTGATAAAATAAATGTATATTTAACTTTTTTCTCCGCTCCTGTGAAATGTTTTATTTATAGTTGCCATGTTTCGGACTTTTCATGAGTGCATTTTGGGAATGCTTACGTGTGTTGCAAAACGATTTAATGGCAGGCAGAGAACTTTCAAGTGGGATGACACTTATATGCGGCACTCCTGCAATTTACAAATGTGCAAGTCACACGCCACTCAGTTTGACATTTTTTTTTTCCTAAACAATTGCATGGAAAATGTATGAACAAAAATGTTATGGCTTAGTGACAGGGGCGTAGGAGACCCATACATTCTGGGGGTAGAGGGGGACAGGACCGCTGCACCAATATTCGGCCCATCCCATTATTGGGAGTTATATTGGCTTTATTACGAAAACACAAACACGTGCATGGTTCATGTTCACAGAGTCTCTGACTCCGCAGGTCCTGCCTTTCAGCCCAGTGCATGTGTGTGAAGCTCAGGCTGGCTCCGCAGGTCCTGCCTTTCAGCCCAGTGCATGTGTGTGAGGCTCAGGCTGGCTCCGCAGGTCCTGCCTTTCAGCCCAGTGCATGTGTGTGAGGCTCAGGCTGGCTCCGCAGGTCCTGCCTTTCAGCCCAGTGCATGTGTGTGAGGCTCAGGCTGGCGGTGTGCAGCAACTTCTGAATATCATTTACTGTTCTATCTCTGTATATATTTGCTGCTGTGTGCTGTAAGAAAAATCGTAGAAGGTATTGGAAATTAGGAGCTTCCTTGAATTTCCTCGAAACGGAGTCGACACGATATGTTTACTAAATGCATTATTTGAGTTAACATTTCTGAAATGTAGATTTTTCCCGGGCAGCACTCTCGGCTAGTGCCCGGGGCAGATAGCAATCGTCCAGTACGTCCATCATGTTTTTGGAGCAGCGTGTAAAGGCTTGTAGGACTATAATTAGGAAGGGAAAATCCAAACTACAATGACCAGAATGCAAACAATCAAACAGACATGAATGGATGGGCTGAACTTTGAATTCTGGATTTGTAGTTTCGCTTTTCAAGGGCAACCTGAAGGTGCCGCCCTGCCTCACATGATAAGAAGCCTCTTGGACTCCATGTTTGGGTCATTGTTGATATAACATTTTTACTATCCGCTTGACTTTTGCACTTTCAGAGTAGACATTTAATTTGAATACTGTCTAATATTAACGAGCTCGGAACAAGCAATACGAGTACAGGAGCGAATTCTAATTCAGGGGCGTATCTTCCTTCCACCAACAGCGACTCTGGGGAGTCTCCCTGGTGCCAGCCAGCAGCAGGCCCAGCCCGTCACCCCAGCCACAGACCATGGCCACTGTCTGCGGCCAGCCACAGACCATGGCCACTGTCTGCGGCCCGCTTTGCGTAGCTTAACAGCAAACTCTGTGGGTATTTTGAATCCTGCTAGTGCCTTCCCAATCGGCGAACTGCGCGAAAACACACAAATAATAGCAGAATAGAAAATAAGTCACTTTGTGACGTCTTATTGAGGGCAGCATGTAAGTACTAATGCCCAGGCTTTCGCATGGTTGCCCCGCACGGACCAGTCCTGTCCTCACCTGAAATCAATGTCAGTCAACTTCAAGCCCAAAATCAATGTGGCAGCGCACGACTCGAGCGCTGGCCTGAGGACGCGTTGCTGCCTGCCTGCTCCATTTCCACTTGCCTAGTCCTCCTCAATAAGTGGCAGACTTGGCACTGGTCGCTGTGCATCATGTGATGCGGGCCTGGAGGTCAGGGGGAGCAGCAGGCACTCAGCAGAGGGCACATGCGGGTTACTTCCCTGCCCGGGTGGTGCCGCCTGTGTCCCTCAAATGTGCGCTTAGAAAAGAAATATCATTGCAGGCACAAGCAAAGTCCTCACACACACACACACACTTCAGTTGGAAAAAATACCCCCTGCCTTTCCCTCACCTCACTTCTCATTGTGGAGAATTGTGGGGGGGATAAATGACATTATATCTCCCTTGCTTAAAATTGTGCTGGGGATTTGCCCCACCCGTTTCCTATGCCCATACTTAGTGAAGGGTCAAGAGTTCAGTTAACTGGGAAGCAACTGAATAACATACATTTTCATTAACATTTCCCACGCCTAAATAATTATATAATTATGGAAATGTCCGTTTGTTTGTTAAAGATACCCGACAGTGTTAAGCAAAGCCATTGTTGCTTGCTTAATGCTCCTGTATGTTTTAAGCATTTTTCTCAACTTCCCATTTATTCCATTTTGGCCTAGCTTTCGCTGCAAAAAAACTTTAAATAATTTGTTATAATCAGACAAAATAAGGAATAACCATGGAGGCATGAAGCAAAGATTTTTAGCTCTTCTTGAACTTGTACAATTTTCAATGATGGAGAAGTTGTGCAAATGTCCAATAATGGGGTGGGTGTGGGATGGTCGCAAGTTTGAAAATAAAAGAATGTCTTAAAAACACATGTCAACATCACTTCCGCCCCATTGCTCACAGGCAACCAGGTCATGTTCTCCCTCCCTTACATATTAAGGTCAGTCCATAGGAAACGTAAGACCTACACACCTTGCAGGTGGATGATCGCCTGCTCAAGACATCTTCAGCTACATGATCAACTCCTCATCGCATAGGCGTGGGGCAAACCATTCTCAGCTCCATGGCCATTTGGGCATTACCCATTGGACTTTTAGGTTATACAGAACTTACTAAGAGCATCTTGCCTCGGAAGGTTAGACAATTATAGAAATATTTGACCTCTCAAGCGGAGTCGAGTACAAGAAACCCATGTATCTAAAAGGCCTAAGTGGCAAAGTCGGGTATTAATTTGCCCCTGTACAACACACATTGATGCATCTTGATCCTTGGCGATTTCCCCAAAAGGTTCTGGCTGACAAGGCAATCCCCAGTGTGCAATCTCACAGCATGCTCAAAATACATTTGGTTTAGTAGCCAACAGGATGTCTACAGTTGACATCAAGTAGCCCACAGACCTCCAACCGCCATCAGTATGCAGGGTACTGGGGTACATCTCACATCATCAAGACTGCACTGCATCCCAGCATTGACCCAGACACATTGAGTGCTCACCCTGTTCATATACACACGGGCTTAGACTTTTCTCAGAACTCTTCTCTCCCTTCACCCCCTCCTTCACTTCTCCTCCTCCTTTTCTACCACGAGCGCTACAATAAGGTCTTTAAGCGCTGTGCAACAGAGATCGTAAATAAAGTTGAGTAGGAGGTCTGTATTGTTAGATGGAAGGTTCCTGGGTGGCTTATGACGGTACAGGGTTTGCCGGATGAATACAACATATTTACCACAACACTGTTGTTCTTTGAGAGGCAATGGCCTATCAACAAATCTCATGGTTTCCTGCGAGGCCAAGTTCGCAGCTGAAGGCAAAGACATTTTTCGGATCCGTTCAGGTACTTGCAAGATTAGCACACCACATCCAAAAAACTCATCTGCTGATTCTAAACCAGCACATTTGGCAAAGAAGCACCGAATTCTTAGCAAGATTAAGTCATGTCATAATTCCCACCGCGGTCACTGAGATTTTAGCAGGACCTATAGACCTCTCATGCCAAATGCTTTCCTAATACACTGGGAGCAGTTATACAGGAACTCCATTCGAAGTAAACAAGGTGTTAGCAATCCAAAACACAGTATTTATATAAGAAGAGCTAGGTTGTTGGATATCAGGGGCAATATTGCAGGACATTTGCTCTGGTGCAAGTTCAATTAGCACTGGGGCAAAAATTGCCCTGGTGTAAAAAAAAAAACATGTTATTTCAATGCTTTTTTTGCACGGGGGCAAAGAACACAGACAGGGGCAAACATTGCCCTGGTGCAAAACGACATTGATTTTACATTAGGGCACTCCATGGGCACCAACATTAAGTTCCACTATTACCAAAGTGAACACTCTATCCCTCTCCCACAATGTTTCGCACCAGCTGTGGGTGGGGTCAACTTGAGGACTCATCCCACAGCCTTTTGCAGAATCAGAGAGGCACTACTGGGTATGACTGGCATTCTATCCCTACCCAAAATGGGAGAGACATAGCGCAGGATGTTTCTGCTCGCAGATGGATGCTGCCCGCCATGCTGGGGTAGGAATGGGGAAAGCTGGAGCCAGTAGCAGTGCTGCCAGTGCATGCGGCTAAGTGACCCACAAAGGTGCATGTGTATGTGATCCCATGCATGTGTCTGAGAGCGGGCATCAGTGGGTCTGTATGTGCGAACGATTGTGCAGGTCCATGGGAGTGAATGTGCATGTCTAAAAGTCAGTGTGCATAGGGGTATATGTTTGAGTTTGTGTGTGGGGAAAAGGCCTGCTGGGGGAACCAATCCCTAGGCGTCCATTCAGCAGCATGCACATGCTACATTTTACAGGGCAGTTACGTCATTTATTGTGACACATGCAACATGACAATCTTTCATGTTGGCAATGCTAGCTTATATTTAGGCACAGGACATGGCATTGTTCACATATATTTACAGCACAGACATCAATAAAATGTGCTTTTTAGTGGCATTGCCGGCATATAGAGTTTGGGCCCTCGCTACATGAAAGGTGTTTTACTGTGGCATTGCTGGCATATATTGTGAGCCACGGAATATTAAAAATGCTCCTGTGTGCTGTATTTGACCTGGAATCTTTGACTTTTTAATGTGTTACCATGTTAAGTTGCATGGCTCTCTATCCCCTTTTTCACAAAATGAACCATTTCAATTGTACACATTTTTTCAGGTGAGAACCATAGCACTCAGTCCCTCTTCGTTTGGCTTGGTTACCCTCACAGCTCTTCGTTTCTCAAGTTACTATGTGAGAAATATTTATATACATTCACTGAAAAAATTGATCATCCGTCAGTGTACTCACACATGAAATGGGACATCTGACCCCTGCAATGTTGCTCATGAGTATAAAACATTGGAATCCCAAAACGCCCCTTCTTTTGGAGATGATTTAATCCATCGGCCTGTGAGACAATGAGGGCAATTTACCAAAAAGAGGCCTGACCAACCACCACTCTGGCATCCTCGCTATCGCCTCTTTGTCCTACTTGCCCCACTCCACTGTACTGCTTTCCTTCCGGCCACTAAAGCCACCTCTAAGGCTTTAAACAAGGTACAAACGCCAGCTTCTAGCAATAACATGAAATGAGCACCTCAAGCCCTTTCAACCTCCTATCGAAACGAACAGCCAAACCCACCTCTTGCATTCTGCCCTCAGACTACTCTATTTAATACGTAAATGTGTATTGTCCTCAGGCTCCCAGTGTTCAAAATATTTTAATGTCCTCAAGTCCCTGTCCCTGGTACATGTTCTTGTTCTTACCCCTTCGCTACCCTGCACATGCTATCCAGTACAAACCTGTTTCCTCCAGAACTGCCTCTGCTCCCTATTATCCCCTACTATGTAAGTCATTTCTAACCTAAATGATATCCGTTCTTAATAAATATGCATAGAAATACATGCAGCACTATAGCAAAGACCCAAACAAACAGTTAACGTACAGGAAGTCCAGCAGAAGTACATGAACACCCAAAGGCATACCGGCATATTTTGAGCAGGGCATCCTGCCAAACAGCAGATTCGCTCAGAAATCAGCCAATTGCACGCATGCACACACATTTGAAACCCACTCACTTGTATATCTTCAATTTCCCTTTGTAGTATGAGCTTATAC
Organism: Ambystoma mexicanum; assembly: GCF_040938575.1. Lineage (NCBI taxonomy): Eukaryota > Metazoa > Chordata > Amphibia > Caudata > Ambystomatidae > Ambystoma > Ambystoma mexicanum. Next base: position 1,324,687,227 of record NC_090921.1, on the reverse strand, counting down.
TTCCCCAGTTCTACTTGCGCCTCGGTCCTCACCCACTCACGCCAGCGGACTTGGAGCCACCTCAACCCTGCAGTTTTTGGGTAAAGACGAGGGCTCCCGACAACTGTGACTGAGTCCCTTAGGGGTAAACCCTGATAACACCTTAACACAAGGACATCACTGCAGCACAGGGAGGGATAGGGGGCGTGATTATTATACGCAGATCATTTAATAATTCTTTATATTGAACAGAAGAGTCAGTACCCAACTGTTTGGCATTAAACTAAAAACACAGAAATGCAGCCAAATCACGCAAGTTCAAATGGTATGAACAACCCTGACCCAATACTTATATCAAATCAAGCCTTATCCCATTAGCTCAAGGTCTACTTAACCCCCAACTCTTTACATTCGTGTATTCAAAGAAAAATAAAATTCAGGAGAGATGGAGTAAGACCCATTTATTTATTTACTGCATTTGTTATACGCCCAAATCCAGAGGTATCACAGCGTAGGTTACAGACTTACTTATCTGGTTAAAAAATGGAGAATAGTTACATTTCATGAAGGTTATGGTTAAGTTACAAAATAGTACATACATTTCCAGGACAGAATGGTAAAGACATATTGGTACAATCATATCATAATTTAGGTCAAAGGCCCTCATTGCGATACCGGCGCTAAACCATGGCGCTATTAGCATCATGGTTGGTGCCGGTATCGTAACGTGTCCGCCATGGTGAAATGGGGAAATACCGCCCCATTCCAAGGTTGGCAGGGCGGTATTTCCCCATGGCCCTTCCCCATTCCCATTTTTGCCCCATAGGGGATAATGGGAATGGCGAAGGCGCTAAGTACGGTACCGCAAATTGCGGTACCGTACTTACCGCGAAGGGCCCTTTGCGGGTCCCTACTTTAACTAGACCAGCCTTTAAGTTCGGGTCCTGCAAAGGGGCCTCGTAATTAGGCGCTAATGAATTAACGGCGCCGCAGCCTTTTACGGCGACGTTAACCCATTAGCGCCAGGGTTGTAATGAGGCCCAAAGTATGTATGTGGGTGGAGTGACATGGACAATCAGCAGATTAGAATTGATTGAATAGCCATGTTTTCTTGAGAAGGCTCCTTTCTGATGTGGGAGGGGAGGGAGTTTCATATTTTGAGAGCAGCTACTGGGAAGCTATTCCCCCCTGCCCCTGAGCACTTAAATCGTGGGATAAAAAGTTGGGTCCTAGAATTAGATCTCAGCGTTCTGGTGGTCTTGTTTTGGGAGATATAGTTATTAAGGTAAATGGGAGCCTTCTTGGTGAGGTATTTGTGGGTGATGCAAAGCATTTTGAAGATAATTCTGGCTTTGATGGGCAGCCAGTGTACTTCCCTCCTGGTGTTGGAAATGTGGCCAGATCCTTTTAGACCAAAGGCTGCTTGCAGGGCTTTATTTTGCAACAGTTGGAGTTTGGTCAGATTCATATTCGAGGTACCTAGCAAAGTGCGAGGCAGTTTTAAGGAGTCCGAAATTGTCGGCTTAGTGCGATGAGTTTAGTCATATAGGCAGTGGATGATGAGAGGGTATTGATGTGTTTGGTCATTGTAGATTTGCATCTAGGTGAACACCCAGCGTTTTAGCTTGCTTAAGGACTGGGATGGGTGTTCCGTCAATGGTGATGGATGACTAGTCAGGATGAAGAGATTTTATTTTAGAGGGGGAGCCAACAATGAGGATTTCTGTCTTTTCATTGTAAATTCGATGCCAACCAGTTTTGGATTATGGTATATATTTTGTGGTGATTGAGTCTTGCTCATGGTTACCCGTGATAGGGATGAGGAGCTGGGTGTCATCCACAAAATTTGTGTAGATGACACCCATAGCGTCCAGGACGGCAAATAAGAGATTTGTGTATGAATTATACACAGTGGGCGGGAGAGAGACAAGAGCCTTCCGGTACCCCTAGCATGACTGGTATTGGGTTAGTGGCTTCATTCCCTATGGTTACTCTTGAGGTACTTTCTGCCAAGAAGGATTTAATCCAGAGGGTAGCTTCCGGGGAGAATTTAAAGTTTTCTGATAGTGTATTACATAGTTTATCATGGTCCACCAAATCAAATGCAGCAGAAAAGTCTAGGAGGAGTAGGATGCATAGGTTTCCAGAGTCTCTTATGGGGTCCATTTGGATTTTGCGGTCCAATAAAGCTGTTTCTGTACTCTGATTTGGCCTTTATCCAGATTGTCTCACTCCTAGTAGGTGGTTATATTCAAGAGGGTTTTGTATTTGTGAGTAAGCTATTGTGTTGATTATTTTCAGTAGGAATGGCACTGTGGTTATGGGGCAATAATTTGTGGGTATGGTAGGTTCCAAAGAGGGTTTTTTGAAGAGTGGGGTAACCCACGCTTCTTTGAGGCTAGCAGGGACCGAGTTGTTGCATAAAGAAGCATTGACAAAATTAGTGATGATGGGTGTTGGCGTGGGTGCACATAGTTTTACTAAATGTGCGGGGAAGCAATCTCCTTTACAGTTGGATGCTTTTAACATCCTAATGGTGTCCAGAACCTGGTCTTGAGTGACCGAGGCAAATTTGAATTGCGTGACTGTATTTTCACAGTCTCTATCGAGGACTGGGGGCGGTGCGTTTATGTTGGCCATTAGATTTCTTTTGGCTATGATTTTGTCTTGGAGTGTGAGTATTTTAGAGGCAAAAGCATTCTGGATGGTGGTACACCAGGCTTTGTTGGAGTTAGTGGGTGTGGTGGAGGGGATACGGTTTTCCAATTCTTTAAGGTATTTATACGGGTGTTAAGAGCATTAGCTTTGTGAGCTATGATGGCTAATGAGTATATTTTACTTGCTTCCTGGAAGCAATTGGCCCATTCATAGGATTGGGTTTTTTGTGAAGGTGTTCCAGTACTCTTATTTCATTGAAGGGCCACCAATTCCTCGGTAAACCAGAAGTTCGAGCATTTGGCGTAGTGGTGTGTTTTAGTCGTAAGTGGTGCTAATGCGTCTATAGTGGTCTTGAGGCATTTAGGGTAAGTAGCGGCAAGACTGGTGGGGTTAGTGTTTGATGAGAAGTGGGTCTTGAGAGAGTCAATCAGGACAGGGGTGAGCTTACAGGTATTTCGTATCTCAATAGGAAAGGGTGAAGTAGTGTGCCCTGCCCGAATGAAAATGGCAGGGCACACTTCAAAATTAGTCCATTAGAGTGATGTATGCAAGGTCATCATTCTCTAAATGCATCCCACATATCTGCACGTTTATGATCAGAGGAACATAGAAATAATAACCCCCACCCTCCTGCGGGCTACACGGGCCGTTAACGACCGGGCCCAAGTGAAGTGCTGAGCGAAGCAAGTCAATTAGCGGTATGTAGGCTGGTTCATTATTCCCTAAATCTATCCCACAGAGCTGCATATTTACAATGAAAGAAATATAGAAATAATAACCCTCCACCCCCTTGTTGGCTTCATGAGCCAGGAATTGCCCGGGGAACTAACCTATGGAGCTGAGTGAAGCAAAGGTGTGGGGTATTTTAAACACCAAGATATAAATGCACTGCAGCTGGCTAAGTAGGCCCAAATGTGCAGGAATATGGAATGTGCATTTTTGGTTAACAAACCAAAAGGCCAGCATTTAACTCTCAGCTACCAAACATCGAAATAGTGATTTTCAGAGAACGGAAAATAAAAACTAATTGCGCCCTGTGCTCGAGTGACGAGGCTGAAATGAGGCCTACTTCCCACAAACAGGGCTGCCATGGAGAAATATGTGAACTCTGCAGTATTGACCACTGAGCATTTTAATGGTGAAACTTCTTATAATGTAAGGATGGACATCGATTGCATGGTGCAGGTAAAAAATGTAGATTTGCAATGTGAACTGTTACGGATTTAAAGACACAGCACACTCCAGACCAGGACTCTTTCCGCTGGCCAGGGATGTGGTGCACAATAAATACGCTTTCAATTTTGCTGATTTCGGGTACAGCTTTGAGAAGGCAGCCAACCCATCTCACACCCCCCCGTGACGTACACCCCGAGTCGCAATGGACCATGGACCAGGCCGGTGTGTAATAATGAAATATTTATTTATTTTTAAATTCAAATGAAATTCAATCAGACTCAATATATGGCAACAATCACCAGTGTGGTGATAATTACACAGCAGAATGATAGGATACACTTAATTTAACTTCCTAACATCAGACACATCAATGCACAATGAATGAAAGCAAGATGACATTTTGGGAATACTTTTAGATGGCACAACTGTAATGCATTCCCCCTGCAACATTCCCTCAAACCACTGTTAACCAACCCTTGTGTGGGTGGAGAGGAATAGCAAGGAGTCATGTATAATAAACAGAAATCGGATTCGAAATCCGACCTACCACCCCAGAATGAGAGGCCAAAATGATTTGAAAACCCATGAAAATTAGCAAAATGGCACTCGGAATTCACTGGATAGTTATTTTACATGTGCGGTAGAATGAATCAGACAGGCATTTGTGTGGCTTGGCTAAAGAAGCAAGAAAACAAACAAGCTACAAGGCAAGGTACTAAACAACATGCATACAGATGAGAAAATTGACTTTGGGGAGGGAAACAGTGCAGCAAAAATCACTTGTGGCAGAATTGCAATTTCTTGGTTTTCACAGGTTTAAAACAAGCAAACAGCGTAGGAAATGAGCTAAACAGCCAACATCGGAAATCCGTTTTACTGATGAGGTACAAAGGCACATAACAGGTATGATACTGAAGTAAAAGGGTAACTTTTGATGGGTGACAGTATGGGATTCTTTATAGGAAAGGAAAATCGGATTTCAAAAGGGAAACAAGTTCACAAGTTTGCAGTTTTGTTATTACAACAGATTCAATATGAGGGAAAGAAAAGCAATGGGAACATTTGTTTTGCCACACCTAAAAAGAACATGCAGAGCTTTGTAGTTATGGTCAGAGCACAATGGGGACAAAAGGCCAATTTTCCCCACCACACATGCAAAGGAAATACAAGGCTTCGCACTTCTGATTTCAAATGAAGGAGATCAATGAGGAATTTCGATTTTCACCCTCACTTGAAAATAGGATTTTGGGATTCATTCTTTTGGCAAATCTTTATGTCTATACCAGCTCAAAACAAACAGGGAAGAGCTTGTTAGTTACGAATGCTATCAAAAGACATCCTGTTATTTCTATAGGGGAATTCATTGATTTACTTTAATTAAATATGCTAAGGATCTAGACAGACAAACAGGATATTTTGCTATGGGGAAATACTAGAACAATACTTGAGAACATTGCCAGACCTACACAATCTATGGCTTGGGATAGTTTTACTTACAGGAGTGGTGTTGTAATTGGCATCAGTGAACAGCAGGGCACCTCTGGGACAGCAAGGGTGTCAGTCAAGGAAAGTCCCCTCTGGCTCCTCCAAGGGGTCCCAGTCAGCTTCTATGTCTCCTTGTCCCTGTCTCCAATGCAATATGTGGGGCCTCTCTGCTTGGGTGTTTCTCGCAAGAGTTCAGCAGCAGGTTACCTCCCAGAATAAGTGAAAAAGCCCAGTTTGGATGCAAACTGGTTTACTTATAGGGCAAATGAGATCAAACACTTGTCATGATTCCCACGAAAGGGATTGGTTGGTTTTCTCTACCCACATCCCACCTGTGTGCTAATAGGAAACAGAGATGAGGAGTGTGAGTTAGGAAAGCTGTGGGAGGAGAAATCTTTGTCATCCCAAACTGACATGTGGGCTTGACATGTTCAAACTCTGAAAATCTATCAACACGGGAAGTAGCCTAATTTTTCAAATCTTTACATGTATGGATATATTTTTAAGAACTACATTTTAAGGCAAATCAGATGATGCTAATCTGAAGTCGGCATGCCCTTCCTATGCAGAGATATGTTTTTTCTTCATTTACTCAAGAGCCGAATCATTGAAAAATATGGCACCTCCGAGTTCCCATGTTAATTTGGTCATTCACACACAAACCAACTTTCAAATCTCTCCAAATCAAGGGAAGGCCCAAATCAAATTTTCATTAGTAACTCCTGTTATGTTTATCACACAAAACTTGTTTTGGCATGGTTCAAAGGGGGTTACTGTCACCTTTAATAAAAGTTTTGAATTACCATTGTGGCACACATGCTGCCCTTTTTATGCAATAATATATATTTTCAATTAACTAAACAAATGCCTTTCCTTTGCTCTCTTAATTTGCATTTCCCCTTAAGCATGTGATCAGCCAGAGGCTGGCTCATGTTTACCTTCGCCTACTGTAACGTACATTTTATGGGAATTATGACATTAAGGTCACTTCTGCTGAAAGAACGGGCATGGCTTTATCTATTTCGATTGTGGTTTAAATCTAGGCAGTGTATTTCTTTATATTTTTTAAGCAATGGACCTGACTGATTGTTGACAACCATACCTCCCTCACCAGGACCATCAGAGGGAAGTTCTTGAAGGTTACGTTTCATTTTCAGGAGAAATGTCCAGCTCCATGTACACATTCTGCAAGAAATGGCTTTTAAACTTACACATAATACATTTTACAAGGCACCTGGGCTTATATCCATGTGTAATGTACTTTAATCTCACAGGTGCAAAAGACATGAGTATCACTTCTGGATTGTCAATATGTATAGAGCAGTTAAATGAGAAAACCATGTTCAAACTCTGGAAGTCTAGTAGGCACTTCTCTCTGCATACTGTCATTTTGGATGAGAAAAAGGAAGTTCTTTTATTTTTTATGATTGCAAGAAGCTTGGTTTCAATTAAGATTTCGGGATGACAATCTCATGTTGCATAAAGATATTGTACACGCTGCTATCTCTCTCTTTAAGTAAAAAGTGTAGCTTTCCATGGATTTAGTAAAACAGCATTTTCAGACACATGTCTTTCCCTTTCCTTGCTGAAATGCACTGTGCATATCTTTGCACTTTTGAGATTTAAGCCCACTTTCTTTCCTTTGAGATTTAAGCCTGGTTTTGGTTCAATGGGCTTCATGTCTGACATCGCCATTTCTGTGCTGGCCTTATACTTCAAGGGAACTTCACCGATCACTCTGGACTCTATCTTTGGCATTCAGGTGCTATATTTCAACCCACAGGTGCCCCCTCCTGATGATTTTTTGATTCAGGTGATACAGAGAGAAGAGTGTGGCGTACATTTAAGGCCCATGACAGAAATCCCTTTGCCTCAAAACCGCATTTCCATATTTCACCCAAAAACAGCTGTGCTTTCTTTCCATTGTGCACATGTGTGGCGAGCTTTGAACACTGCCACCCCAGAGAATGGTTGCATTTGTTTTTGCCTCAAATCAAAGCACAAGAAAATTACCTACATGCAGAACGGCATTACATTTTCTGTTCTGTTTTCTGAATACTAAAGCTGCACACATGACATCCAAGATGGCTCTGCAATTTGCTCTTAATTTCATTTTAAAACATCACAAAGTTGTGCTCTTCATGAAAACCCACCCTGCATGCTTTACTTCTGCCGAGCACCAAGAAGAAAGGCAATACATTTCCAGAACAGCTGATGTACTGGGAAATCACTTGAAAGGCAAATAATTCAGTTTTTTCACTTAAACATGGCTATAAAACATTGTGCACAAACTGCAGTAAATGAAAGAAATAAGGCAGTGTTTCTTTTTCTCATGTCAATTTCAAAGAAATGCTTGGCAGTATAGTGCTCTGTGTCCAGAAACTGGCCATATCTGTAAAAGCACTCCAGAGGTTAATTATCAATAAACTGTGTGCTACAGAAACCCCATTGGGAAACACAAAATGAAGTGAAATAAACACATGTGTGAATTTGCTCTTCTGAAAATCAGAAACATGCAGTTTAAAAGTGAAATGACAAATGGCAGCATTGCTGGCACAGAAACAGTATTGTATATGTGGGGATGAGGGGGTTGGCACTAAAATGTACATTATATTTATTTCTGTTGAAAGAAAGAAAAAAAGACTTTAAAACCAGCAGAACAGGTTTGGCCCAGGCATTCACTTCAAAGGTGCTCTGTCCCCCATGGGAAAATAATTACCTCCACAAGTGGACCAGCCCCCATGGGCATATGGAAGTCTCAAAGTGTGGGACTTTGCAGCCTCATCAGACTGACTGGCAACCCTGCCAGAATGAACAAAGGAGGCCAGCTGGGCATAACAGTGAGGTGCGATTTCATCCAGCACCCCTCTTAAGGGAGAACTGTCAAAAACTTCAAAAGACATCATAAAAGCTCTTTGTTGCCAGCCAAGCTTGGCAGAGACAGTTGTTGTGGGGGTTTTGAGGACCGCCCACATCTGTGACAAATTCACCCCATTGACATTAAAGAACTGTTGTACATTAATACATTTGTTTCAGCACCCTAAATAAGCAACAATTTGATATTATGCCTGTATTTCATGTGCATTTTAAACAGGCAAGGTGAGATCCAGTGCATGTTGCTAGTACCTGGGGAACTGGAATGGCAGGAATAATGCATTTCTGAGTGAAGTGTAAATGACAAAAGCATTAAACTTGGTGAAAATATGTGAAATACTAATGAGAATATGTGCAGCTAGTTGCATAATTTTAAATATTATGATTCTCCTAAGAATGGCAAAATTGTGCCCAAAAGCGATGCTATCTCGCACAAAGTTGGCGATCGGACTGTCCAATTCCCTGTGAAATATGGAATCTGCATATCTATTTCTTTTGATGGTGACTAGTATAGATTTGAAGTTTGCTCCATAGTTTAGTTTTGGTAAAAAGTAAATGTGGTGAGACAAAGGACATAATAAAACACACACACATAAAATGGTGTCATTTCCCCTGGAGCAATCAGCCGCAGGGAGGTGGGAGGACCGATAGGGTGGCCTATCCTAGGATAGGACTAATTCTTGGGTGCTTCCCCTCAGATTGTAAAATTCTATGATGTCACTTTGCCTATATAAGGGGGAGACAGAGACACACAGTGAACTTACTTACTTGCTTCCTGACTGACTGCCCAATTTCCTGACCTGCTGACTCAGACCCAAAACCAAATTGAGAAACAAACCACTGATCCAGATCCAGGCAGAGCCACTAATCCAGATCATGACAGAACCACCCATCCAGATCCAGGTAGAACCATCCCATCTAGGAGATCCCAGCTGTCCACAGTGACTAGAGCTTGCTTAGCTGTCCCGCATCACATCTAGGAGAGCCCAGCTGTCCCAGTGACCAGATCCTTGGCTCTGCTGTCCAGAGACCTCACTGGCTGTCCAAATCCCCAAATTTAAGCTTACTTAGTAGGTATTGCGTCACCGTGTCACAAAAACTGCATATGCCGCTCTTTTAATGTTGCATCCCATAGAAAATCCTATTAAATCTCATATAAGATCCCAAATTGCCAGGTTCATCTGTTCACCTTTTGCCTAGAAGAATCTGTGTTAGTCCATATCTGTTAGTGTATTCCTTTTATAATTATTCCAGTTATCTGTCTAAGTCCTTAGTACCATTTTGAAATAAATAAATAAATTCCCCTATAAGGAGGTACGCAGTGTGAGCTGGTTAACATTCAAAATTAACCCCCTTGAGCGCAGTGTCTTTCTTTAATAAAATAGCCCTTAAAATATAGCCTCAGTAAAACTAGTCATTGTGCAATAAAAACCGAATTTGCTCGTGTACCGTGTTTTTCTCTAAATACCAATTTGCCTCTTTCCCATAAAAAACCCAAACATAATCCCATTAAGAATATTCCCTTTACCTCAGAATCCTGTCTCTTATGTGCCTTTGTTCTCATCCAAAAACTGATTTCGGATTTTGAAAGTTAGGCCCCTTTTCTTAGCTGCTTTTCAGTTTTAAAAACCGTGTGAAAAACGAATTGCAATTCTGCCACGTGCGTTTCTTGTCTGCATTGTTTTCCTTTCAGAATCGATTTTCTTACCTGTTTCACGTTGCCTTGGTGCCTTCTTCAACAGTGTGTAAGCTCTTAGTCTATCTCTTAAGTGCAGCCACACCAAATTTCTGTCATAGCTATCGTACCGCAATTGTAAAGTGAGATACAAGTAACACGTGAAATCCGAGTATGCCGTTTTGCTCATTTTTAAGGCTTTCATTTTCTTCTTTGGCCTCCTATCTTGGGGTGATGGGCTGTAGTTGTAATCTGATTTTCCCTCTTCATTCTGACTCCTTGCCATTGCTTTCCATCCACAAAGAATTTAGTCAGCAAGTGTTTGGGGCAATGTAGTGTTGCAGGGGGAGTGATTAACTTGTGTGCTATCTGTCATTTTGAAGAAAAGTAATGTTTCCACTTCCATGAAAGGTTCATGTATCTTATGTTAGGAGTGTGAAGTAACTGTATTGGGGGATTTTTGCATGCATTCTGTCACACAGCACTGCGCCAATTTTGATTTGCTTGATTTTCTGTGAATTGTATAAATTAATAAATATTTTATTGTTACACACCGGCCTGGTTCATAGTATATTGCGACACGGGGTGTTTGTTAAGGTGGGTTTGAGATGGGTTGGGTGCCTACTCAAACCAAGAACCCAGGGTTCAAATACAAATAAAAGGGCATTTTATTGTGCGCCACATTCATGGTCAGGGGAAGAAGTCCCTGGCTGGAGTGTGCCATGTCATAAATCCATAACAGTGGGGGCTTGTGTCAGGAGTGGCACTCTATTAAGAGTGGCACAGGACACCCAGAAAGGGTTTGGGTGGTTGTGCCAAATAAAGTGGACAGACAAGAACACACACAGCGGAAAGGAAAGAGAACGAAGAGTAGGCAAGAGTAGCAAGGGAAAAGATACAGAATGAATACCCTCTTGGGGTGTATGCAGATATAAGAAAAGAGTATTCCACGAACCTTGGAAATACTCTAGCCTTCTGCACAGTTTGCTATAACAGAGGCCCACGCTGATTGCTCATGACTTGGAACAGCAGCTCTGGGTGTCTGTAATGTAGAAACAGGACAAGGGAAGGGGCAGAGGTTGACTGATGGAAACCAACAGACAAGCTCTGTACAAAAGGGTCTACAAACAGTACAAGAGAAGATACTACAGACAAATCCAGTAAAGGAGGTGATAGCAAACTAGCAGAAGGAAATGAAAGGAAAGTCGTGTAACAGGATAGGATAGCAGAGGACAGTAAGGAGCAAGGTTGAGAACTCAGAGGAGCAGGAAAGCAATGAGTAAGCCCACAGGGGTAGGACTGTATGGTAGAACGCCCAGAGGAAAAGGGCTTAGGGCAGCAGAGTAAAGCAGACTGCACGGCAAGGATCCCGTAAGGGCCGGGCAGTAAGGAGTGAACCCTGAGGGACAGGGCCGATGGACGTAGAAGGTAGCAGAGGACTGTAGAGAGCTGCTAGGCCAAGAACCCAGCGGAAAAGGTAGGTAGTAGGCAGCGAAGCGGGATGAGCTGCAAAGTAGGAAGGCCCAGAGGACAAGGGCTGTAGGTAGCCAGAGAGAGGTAGGCTACAGAGCAGGGAGCCCCAGAGGACAAGGGCTGAGGCAGGAAAACAGCAGAGCGTGATCAGCTGCAATGTAGAGGGTACGCAGGGCAAGGGCGGAGGCTGGAAGGCAGCAGAGCGTGATCGGCTGCAATGTGGAGAGCCAGGCAGGGCAAGGACGGAGGCTGGAAGGCAGCAGAGCGTGATCGGCTGCAATGTGGAGAGCCCGGCAGGGCAAGGGCGAAGGCTGGAAGGCAGCAGAGCATGATCCGCTGCAAAGTGGAGAGCCCGGCAGGGCAAGGGCGAAGGCTGGAAGGCAGCAGAGCGTGATCCGCTGCAATGTGGAGAGCCCGGCAGGGCAAGGGTGAAGGCTGGAAGGCAGCAGAGCGTGATCCGCTGCAATGTGGAGAGCCCGGCAGGGCAAGGGTGAAGGCTGGAAGGCAGCAGAGCGTGATCTGCTGCAATGTGGAGAGCCCGGCAGGGCAAGGGCGGAGACTGGAAGGCAGCAGAGCGTGATCAGCTGCAGTGTGGAGAGCCCAGAGGAGCAGGGCTGTGAGGCAGGGAGCCTGGAAGGCTATGGCTGGAGGCAGCAGGGTGGAGCAAGCAACAAGGCAGGGTCCAAGCAGGAGTGAAGGTAAGCAGCATACAAGATCCGTAGGAAGATGCAAAAGGTGGAGGAAGGACTCTCAGATGCAAGAGGCTGAGCCACTGCAGGCAGCAACCTTTATACTGCCTAGCCCAGCACAGAGGCAGGCTAATTGGTTGCACCTGGCTAAACACACCTGCAGGCAATCGGCCACCTCCCTTTCTGTTCCTGGGCTGGTGGAAGCAGGGCAAGTCTCTAGGGCTTCTGGGGGGTGTAGTTCCATTGATAACCATTAGGAACAGCCAGGAATCAATGCTTGTAGCCAGGTGCATTATGGTATGCGTAGTTTGTTGGAAATAATAATTAAGCAGCAAAGTCTCGCAAATGGGAAATAAAGTTTCCAAAGTAAATATAGATAGATCCAAGAGTCTGTTGTAAATAAATGATAAACATATAGTCAAAATTGAGCGTAAATGGATGCGCCCATGGCGCAGGCATGACAGTATGCCCCTCTCCAGGCCCCTCTCCAGGTTCCCTGAAGACCGACCTATAGGAAGAATGTCTGTCACACCGTACAAGAGTCTTACTCCAAAAAGGCAAAACATGAAGCACCAGAAACGGGTTGCAAGGTGAGAGTCTTGAATGGCTGTAGAGAGTATCAAGGCGGTAGCAACTGGGTGTGTGGGTGTCATGAGAGAGCCAGCGGGCTGGAACGCACCTGAGACTGGTAGAGTAGAGTCTGGCAGTCTTAGTGCTATAGATACACCAGCAGAAACGACTGGAGCAGTAGTCTCAGGAATCACAGTAGCTATAGCAACCTCAAGATATGCAGCAGAGACTTGAGGAGTCTCAAATGTGGCAGGGAGTTTAGGAACCACAGCAGCAGGAAGATCATGGATTGCAGTTGGAAGTTCGGGTGCTGTAGCAGCTACAGATAGTTCAGGTGTTGCAACTACTGGTAGATCGGGTACCACAACCACTGGCGATTCAGGGGGTATCGAAGAAACTGAAGATGTTGATTGCTCGAGAGTGTTGTCTGATAGCACAGCCACACTTTGGCAAGCCCCGCTTGCCAACTCAGCATGCTCGGTGTGAACTGCGCCAGTCTCTTCAGCTGCCATTGTCATTTCAGAAGAGGTTGTAAGTGTGAGTACTGGACAATAGGCAAGGGTGAGGGCGGAACCATCCTTTGACTCAGAGGGATTTCCAATCAGAAGACCACCCTTGTTTTGTGGTGTAATGGCTGTGTGCGTGATTTGACCCACCGGAGGAGTTAATTCTTTTCTGTCAGTACAACAACCTGAGTTTCTGTGGCTGGAAGGTGAAAGAGCTGTGTCAGTCTTTAGAAGGGATACATATGCTATATTTAGGTCTTCCATCTGCTTGGTATAAGTCTGTATACTTTTCTGCATGGCAATTCCAGGCCTTATCATGTCGATCTCTAAAGATAAGATGTCAGGTGTTGGACATAGTGTCAGATGGTCTGGTGACTTGTGTCCCTTCATAAGATTCTTATAATGCAAATAAACAAAGTCATCATAGAGGTCTTCGGTCTTTCTTTTAAGGCATAGGAGTTGTTCGTGTAGCAGGTAAGTAGTATTAGTTTGATCTAAAGCTTCAGAAGCTGGTGTGGCAGAAAATTCGGTTTTAGCAATGGGAAGACTGACCTTAGGGTTATTGTGGTTAGTAGATACTGTGGAAGCATTAAGACAACCGATGGTTAGTATAGGTCTTTTGTACCCAGGACCAGATGCACAAACCTCAGGATAATGACTGCCTTGTCCTGTCAAATAAGGGTTTCCAGCATTCTGGGGAGCTTGCCAAGCTGATCTTGCGCATATCACTCTGGCAACAGCGTATTCTGGTTTAGAGTCTCCCACAATGAGTGCTATATCCTTGGCTGTTGCGGTGTTAGAAGGCTTGTCAGAAGACGAAGGAGTGTTTTTCACTGTTTGGTTTAACAAGATCTGTAAGAATTCATTATCTTGCTGTAGCTCTGCAACAGATAAGGACTGCGGGTCATAGTCGCAAATATCATAATAATTGTACATGGAAGAAGGGTCAGCTAGCCAGTGAGTATAGTACCGTGTTTGTAAATCTTTGTTTACTGAGGCGAGACTGTCCTTTAGACTAAGGTTCTTGTTTGCTGTCTTTAGGGAAATCATAGGTTTATGCAAAGGTTTCTTTACCCGAAAGGAAAGCATCTTTGTTCTGTGTGTGCCCTTCCGGCCTATGGAACAAGACATTTTTTGCTCTTGCATTCTGTCAGGAGTGGCACTCTATTAAGAGTGGCACAGGACACCCAGAAAGGGTTTGGGTGGTTGTGCCAAATAAAGTGGACAGACAAGAACACACACAGCGGAAAGGAAAGAGAACGAAGAGTAGGCAAGAGTAGCAAGGGAAAAGATACAGAATGAATACCCTCTTGGGGTGTATGCAGATATAAGAAAAGAGTATTCCACGAACCTTGGAAATACTCTAGCCTTCTGCACAGTTTGCTATAACAGAGGCCCACGCTGATTGCTCATGACTTGGAACAGCAGCTCTGGGTGTCTGTAATGTAGAAACAGGACAAGGGAAGGGGCAGAGGTTGACTGATGGAAACCAACAGACAAGCTCTGTACAAAAGGGTCTACAAACAGTACAAGAGAAGATACTACAGACAAATCCAGTAAAGGAGGTGATAGCAAACTAGCAGAAGGAAATGAAAGGAAAGTCGTGTAACAGGATAGCATAGCAGAGGACAGTAAGGAGCAAGGTTGAGAACTCAGAGGAGCAGGAAAGCAATGAGTAAGCCCACAGGGGTAGGACTGTAAGGTAGAACGCCCAGAGGAAAAGGGCTTAGGGCAGCAGAGTAAAGCAGACTGCACGGCAAGGATCCCGTAAGGGCCGGGCCGTACGGAGTGAACCCTGAGGGACAGGGCCGATGGACGTAGAAGGTAGCAGAGGACTGTAGAGAGCTGCTAGGCCGAGAACCCAGCAGAAAAGGTAGGTAGTAGGCAGCGAAGCGGGATAAGCTGCAAAGTAGGAAGGCCCAGAGGACAAGGGCTGTAGGTAGCCAGAGAGAGGTAGGCTACAGAGCAGGGAGCCCCAGAGGACAAGGGCTGAAGGCAGCCGGAGTGAGGCAGGCTGCAGGGCAGGGAGCCCAGAGGACAAGGGCTGAGGCAGGAAAACAGCAGAGCGTGATCAGCTGCAATGTAGAGGGTACGCAGGGCAAGGGCGGAGGCTGGAAGGCAGCAGAGCGTGATCGGCTGCAATGTGGAGAGCCAGGCAGGGCAAGGGCGGAGGCTGGAAGGCAGCAGAGCGTGATCGGCTGCAATGTGGAGAGCCCGGCAGGGCAAGGGCGAAGGCTGGAAGGCAGCAGAGCGTGATCCGCTGCAAAGTGGAGAGCCCGGCAGGGCAAGGGCGAAGGCTGGAAGGCAGCAGAGCGTGATCCGCTGCAATGTGGAGAGCCCGGCAGGGCAAGGGTGAAGGCTGGAAGGCAGCAGAGCGTGATCCGCTGCAATGTGGAGAGCCCGGCAGGGCAAGGGTGAAGGCTTTAAGGCAGCAGAGCGTGATCTGCTGCAATGTGGAGAGCCCGGCAGGGCAAGGGCGGAGACTGGAAGGCAGCAGAGCGTGATCAGCTGCAGTGTGGAGAGCCCAGAGGAGCAGGGCTGTGAGGCAGGGAGCCTGGAAGGCTATGGCTGGAGGCAGCAGGGTGGAGCAAGCAACAAGGCAGGATCCAAGCAGGAGTGAAGGTAAGCAGCATACAAGATCCGTAGGAAGATGCAAAAGGTGGAAGGACTCTCAGATGCAAGAGGCTGAGCCACTGCAGGCAGCAGCCTTTATACTGCCTAGCCCAGCACAGAGGCAGGCTAATTGGTTGCACCTGGCTAAACACACCTGCAGGCAATCGGCCACCTCCCTTTCTGTTCCTGGGCTGGTGGAAGCAGGGCAAGTCTCTAGGGCTTCTGGGGGGTGTAGTTCCATTGATAACCATTAGGAACAGCCAGGAATCAATGCTTGTAGCCAGGTGCATTATGGTATGCGTAGCTTGTTGGAAATAATAATTAAGCAGCAAAGTCTCGCAAATGGGAAATAAAGTTTCCAAAGTAAATATAGATAGATCCAAGAGTCTGTTGTAAATAAATGATAAACATATAGTCAAAATTGAGCGTAAATGGATGCGCCCATGGCGCAGGCATGACAGCTTGTGCCGTTATTGAGATAAATGTTTCCACCCGTGACAGCTTAACACAGCAGGCTAGCCCAGAAAAGGTAGTGATACTTTTTGTGGTTAGAAAACTGTGTTACACTGTAAAAGCGTCATCCCAAAACATATACCTTAAGTATCAGGCATGTGTGTAAAAATAAAGTAAAATTAACCCTGAACTAGACAAAAGCAGAATAAAGATTTGTCCTTGCAAAATTAATTAAATAAAGGAAGAACACTCTTCATAATCACCACAGTGGAGATAAACATGGATAGACAGCACCTTCTGTCCAAACTATTCATTAGAGGGGAATGGGCAGAGCAGGAGCAGGAAGTCTGGCTATCCAGCATGATGTAATAGGTCACCTCTACAAGCACGGATGTGTGGCAGGACAGTGGCCTATTACATCAAGCCTTGACTGAGTTTTACATGACTCAGAATATCAAAGAGGAGCAGCTTAAAAAGGTCCGACTCACTGCCTACATATACCTCCATGTGGTAGTCATAGAAAAAAAGTACAGAGAAAGTGTCAACGTTGGCTAAAATCAGTCTGACCTTTTAAATCAAACCCAGAGTGAATTGAGGCAGGTAGAAGAAAAGATGCGAGAGAGACACATATCTGAGTCAGAGTTAGGAAATCTCATCAAACTATAAACCAACAAAGAGATGAACTGATGGAACAGGTTGGCACCTTGTATCAGGAAAAATAGGCCCTATACCAAGAGGTGTACAAATTAAGAACACACTTACAGAAAAGAGAACTGACTGACCTAAAAACTGAGTATGCAAATGTAATGGGGCACATAAGCCAAGTAGAAGGTGATCTACAATAGACCACCCAAGCCAAAGATGTGCAGGGACATGAGATTCCTCTCCTGCAACAAAAATTTTCTGAGTGTTCCCAAGCAATACAAGAGGAACAGAAAAGAAATGAGGCCCTTTCTGATGAGAACAGGGGACTCGAGAGCCAGGTAGCAGCGCAAGGGAAGGTAATAGAGGTGAGTCAAGCCCTGATAGCAGAGCACAAGGCTCAGGTCTTTGCCTACCGTCAATAGATAGGGGCTGAGAAGGAGAAACTTGAGAAGTTAGGAGAAGAATGTGCTAGGTTAAGTCAATACTTGAGGGACCCTGAGTGGTTAGAAAGGGACAGGGCCACCCCTGATCACAGTGTGATGCCCTCTGTACCAAGGGCCTTGAACTCATTTACCATCCTGTATGCGCAAGACACTGCTAACTTCATGGCCACAAGTTCACAAGAACCAGAAACCTTGAGGCAGCCGGACTCAAGTAGGCCCAGCATGATTGAGCAGACAGGCCACCGCCCATCAGAGATTGATGGACGAGCATCCCTGTACAGGTTACAACATATTATGGCCCATGTATCTGACCAGGAAGACTCCAATGAGGAGAAAATCAGGGAGCTAGACTTGAAGAAACATCATCTACAAAGGGACCATTTGGTTCGCTTTGCACAGAAAAAAAGAGCATGAATTGAGGCCCCAAAATAGTATTCTGAAAATCTCAATACCAATCAGGGAGATGGGGGGAATTCTCCACCAACCCTGGAAGCAGGGAGGAGTCAGAAGACTACTCTCCTGTGCGAAAGAGGGAGTCCAAGGGGAGTGAACCAGGGAGCCCAAGCCACAACAGGGGAGATGAGTCTAGGCCCCATCATTATGGGAGAAACTCCCAAGCTCAAAGAATTAGGGAGTGCCTAGAGAATAGGAATGGGACCTCAAATAGTAGCAGCTTTGAGTCTTCAAAAGAAGGCTAACAAAAAAAAGATAACTCTGGTGAAAGACCCCATTAAACAGATAAAAGCTATCAGGAGTTCCATGCCAAAAATTCTGTCTGGGAGCATCTGGGGCTATATGAACAGATGATGACATCTTTTGACATTAAAAATAATCAGAATTGTATAAAGTTTGCCAAATGGGCGTTTTCTCCAGAGTACTCCAGCTTCTTTGCTGGGCTGGAAGACCAGAACCATTCAAGGTGGTCCACCTATAAGGTGCCCATCTTGAAGCACTTCTCCATGCACAGAAGCCCCCAGGAGGCCCACAAGACAGCCTACAATCTGCAGTGTGGAGAGGCTCAGGCCCCAAGAGAATGTGTTCAGGAACTAAAACGGGCATTTGCACAAACTACTAGGCGGGTGCACACGAATAGTAGGGAATTTGTAAATACCTATTTCATGCACTCCCAAAGTACACCATGACCCAGTTGGTAAGGGATTTCCATGATGACAGGACCCTGAGCTGGTTAATAGAGCAAGCTACCCGGATCTACGAGGTCCAAAAACCGGTAGAAACCAAAAACCCAACCAAAAACCCCAAACCAACCAATACCCCGCTGGACCTAGAAATGGGGGGAGCCTAAAAATAGACCTTCCCAAAATCAACCAAATCAGAGGCACAGAAGACCGTCTGATCAATCACAAACAGGTGGGAGTCAGGCAGGGTACCCTAAAAATGTGCCCCCTAACTCTGCCAATTACATCAGCCCTAGGCATAAGGGCAACAGGCCCATCTTGGGGTATGTGTGGACACCCCCGGCCCAGGGGCGAGGTCCAATAAGGTGAGTATGGCCCCAGGGAACTTCCCTCCAAACTTTCCTCAGGAGGGCAGTAATCCTCCAAATCCTGGTTTAAATTTCTTCCCCCGGTACCCTCAAAACCCCAACATGCAGGACAACCCTCCTTACTCTCCCCGCTTTCAGGAGTCCGGACCACCAAATCCGGGAGAGAGGAGGCCAAGGGTGGAGGGCTACCAGGGAAACCCCCAGTATCCAGGGTACTCCGGGAGAAGGGATAGTTACCCATCACGAGACTAACCCAGATTTGACACAAGACCCCTGTACCAGCCGGAGCGGGTCTCAAGACCTGAGTCGCATGTTGAGGGCTCAGCAGAACCCTCCGATGAACATGGCAGCCCAGAATAACTCAAACCAAGGGTCGGAACAATGACGGTGAGAGAACCCCTGATAACCCACCGGTTCCAGAGGAGGAGACATGGGAGGAAGGGGGATGCAAAGCCCTAGAGGAAGCTTCCTTCCTCACCTGCGAAAAGCCCGTAGACACCCCGGAACCAGAACTTAAATCTCCTGCCTCTGAAAATCTGCAACCCGGGGAACAGAGGGTGGGTAGGAGAAACAAAGAGACAAAAAAGACCCATTTTGTGTAGGAAGTCAGTGTCCTCCAGTTTGAAGGGGAAGAATCATTGGAGGATTCTGGGAAGAAAGTCTTCTCCTTCAAGGATGGGGGAATTCCTCCCAAAGAAATCGCCCATCCCCGAACCCCAGAAAAGTAATCCTGTAAATGTAACAGTAACTAAGGGATCCTCCCCAAAAACGGATTCTAGTGACTGTCTCCAGGAAGAGTGGGCAGCACGGAATCAAGGGAAAAAGGGGATTCCAAAATCTCACCTATTTCAGGATGCCAAATTTTATTTACAGATTCCCGAACTCCGACACAGAAAACTGTCCAGGATTCCCCAGTTTCAGAGTCCAAAATAAAGAAACTAACTACCCAGCTTGCCCAAAATGGCCATTACCGTTGCCCATTGAAGGAGAAAGAAGGTAGGTTCTATGCCCCCGTCCGGGTGTAAGGGCAATGTACATTTTTAGCACTGATGGACACCTGATCCCAAGCCACTCTTCTGTCCAAAAGGGCCTTTGAGCAGCTTAATTCATGAATGGGGGAGAGACACCAAATTCCTCTGAACCCTCTTCCTGGACAACTCCAGAACTTAGACAGGAATGAAATTCTCATCGAAGGGACTGCAGATTTGGAGATTAAAATTGGGTGACACCAGGTGAAACATCCAGTTATAGTTGTGATTCCAGAGGGGACTGACATCCTTTGGAGGTTTTCTCCCGTAATAGACTGTGTGAACAAGGTCCTCTGGACTCAGGCTAACCGGCCAATAAAATTGAAACAGAGCACCAACTATGTCAGTTTAAATGGCACAAGCCGCATGGCTGAACAGCGATCTGACCAAATTGAGTTCCCTTTTCAAAACAATCAACTACCTGACATTACTGTAATTGCTGTAGGACAACAAACAGGTGATGGGAACTCCTCTCCATTTCTGAAAATCAACCTTCCTTCCAGTTTCAAGTGGCATTCCACACTGGAAGGAGATACCATGACATTTTCTACCGATTCCCAATTTGAAAATCTAAGTCCTGTAGTAAAAAGTGATGAAAAACCAGCTCAAGGCATGGCTGAGGTTCAGAAAAAGGGTGAACAGCTGTTCCTCCCCATTCAGGTAAATGAGCGGGGGACCCTGTTCTCACAAGAGTAGACCTGAATAGTGAAGAAAGCTTCATCAGCGAAGCGTTATTCAGGAAACTCCCAAAAGATCAGACCATTCCCGCTGTTGAGTCTGTTTGTCAGTGGCTATGGGGCCTGGAAATTCCCTATTCGCAGTTGTATGCTAAAAATGTCTATCTCTGGTAAATGCATAGAGTATAATTGTTGGGTCGTGTCGAGGTGTTCCCTCTGCCTTCTACTTAGGCAGTGACATTCTCTCCCAATTGACAATTGATTTGGATCTCATTAATGGCCAAGCCCGGTCACAACTGGAGGGTAACCCGAAGGGCCTTGGCAATCCTAAAGAAAGCCTTCCGGTCAGCCCCATTGCTACCAAAGGCAGTTGAAGTTCAAAAGTGGAGAGGAGGTCACCATCCCAGCCTGGCCTTCAAGATCTGCATCCCCAAAGGAGATCTGTCAGAAGAGAAATGGGCCCACATCAATGCGTTAAAAAGTTGTCACCCCAGACACACTTTGCGGCTGATTGATGAGCCAAAAGGAAACCAAGCAGAGGAACCATCTGTAGAATGAGAAGAAAGGAAAAGAATAAGCTGAGGGAAGTATTTAGATGCATAGGTATATTTATATCAATGAAAAAACTTTGTTAAGGGGACGTTATGGTTAAGTTGCGCTACTAAATACCTATCAAATTCAGTGAAAAAAACTTTGTTAAAGGGACGTTATGGTTACAAGTAAAACTGAAAAAAACACTAAGCAACCATAACTCGTGCCACCACCGTGCACTACTAAGAATAACACCCATGACATCAAAGATGACATCACAAATATGATTGATGACATCACTGATGACATCACATGTGCATTTAATTTTCATAGGAAGTCCCTACAAGGGGCCGTGAATGTAATGTTGGCAAAACAGTGTCAGGGGTCATCTGGAGATGTGTGATGAACTATATACTTGATTATGCAAAGTATTGCTCCAAAGAACATCCCATTGCAGTGTTGTTTCTAGAACAGGAACCTACTCATACAGAAACATAAGCATTGGCTGCAGCATACACCATAGAGATGTAATAATTCTAATTTTCCCATGTTGGATAGTAAAACGGTGAATGCTCCTGTATCACACTTTTGCATCCTGTGAAACATATACTAAGTAGGTAATAAAGCATCACTTACTACATACTTGTACTACTACACACAAAAAATTAAGAGACCATAATGTATACAAATATGGGGCTTATACAGGGTGAGTAAAGTAAGTAAACAAGAGGCAGTATCTTGAGCCACTGTGTATAACCAACATGATTATCTTTACACATATAAATGATTGCTGTGTTTCAGGCCTGCTTCTTCCCCTATGTATGTGCACCATAAGATGCGATTGAATTCTAATGAAAGTATTGTAAGAACATGTGAGAATAGCAACGTCTACAAATGTAATACCTTTTGAATTTTAAGTTTTTGACTGTCAGTGAATAAACTCACCTGGCCTAGATATGTCAGTGAACAAAAAAAGAAGGGGCTAGACATGTGATGTCATCAGTGATGTCACCAATCATATTTGTGATGTCATCTTTGATGTCATGGGTGTTATTCTTAGCAGTGCATGGTGGTGGCGCAAGTTACGGTTGCTTAGCTTACCATAACTGGCGAATTTCAGGGGTATTTCATTTTTACTTGTAACCATATCGTCCCTTTAACAAAGTTTTTTCACTGAATTTGATAGGTTTTTAGTAGCACAACTTAACCATAATGTCCCCTTAACAAAGTTTTTTCATTGAATTTCATAGGTTTTTATGAGTCCAAATTAATCATAACGTCCCTTGAACAACTTTTTTTCAGTGAATTTCATACGTTTTTATTAGTGCAACTTAACCATAATGTCCCCTTAAAGTTTTTTCATTGAATTTCATAGGTTTTTATTAGTGCAACTTAACCATAATGTCCCCTTAACAAAGTTTTTTCATTGCATTTCATAGGTTTTTTATTAGTGCAACTTAACCATAACGTCTACGAACATCTGACTTCATTCCGGACCTTTCGGACAGTGCCAAATGACCATATGCTGGCGCGCGGCATGATGACATGTCCGAGAACCCGTCCGCACTTCACGATAAGATCCGTGCTTCGCAGACAGTTCGGAACTGCATTTTTTACTGATCTAGGAACTTTCAACTTCCCTTGCACAGCTCCAACACCTATTCCTACTCATCCATTAACAATCTAGTACACAGTACATACTTTTAGCAAAACAAAAAAAATGCATCCAAAAACAATAAAAGAAATGTTCCTTTAGGAACCACCTTTCACAGTTAAAAAAACAGAAGTAAAAAAACTTATAGACTCCATCTACTTTATATTTCTCAGTAAAGCAATAAGATTTTCCAACATTTACATTTGCATTTTGTGTTATGCTAATGGCGATATTGTGGCGTTTATCCCCCGTTCCAGGGATGGAACAGTGGATACCGGCCTGACAGGCCAAGTTATCAGCCCAAGCGAAGCGAGGGTGGATAATGAGGTCTCCGGACCATTATCCCCCCATTCCAGCCCCTGTAATGTGGGATGAAGGCCATTAGCACACTAGGTTCCCAAAAATCCTTTTCCAAGATGGCCACCATGGAAAGGGAAGGCAGGGTTCCGTACAGGACCCCTCTTTGCTTTCCATTGCAGCCTGCAGAAAGCAAAAAGAGAACCCTATGACCATATTACCACAAGCACATTTTTCTTCCCTTTCAAACCTATCCCAATTTCGAATAACTTTACCACAAAGCCAGTCCCAGGTGGACATGGCCACTTTCACCCCATGTGTTGTCCTTCGTGGTCATGGCCAGTGACCTGATTGTCAGGATCATGACCTTATTCCATGACCCGAACAATCTGGCCACTGCCCATGGCCAGAGGCTACACCTCAGTCACCAAAGGTACATTTTTTTGTACCTACATTTTGACACTTGTCAAAAAACAAAATCCATTCAGACTTTATGAAAACATTTACATATAGATCCATAATCTTTTTGCAAACCTTTGTGTAGATTTGTCAAACGGCACCACATTTATAAGCCTTTTCAATATTTTGGGACCCCCCTCTAATTTTGCCCCCTCTCAACAAAATCCCACCAAACTTCGCAAAAACATTTATATCTAGTTCTATTATCAGTTTGCCAAATAAAGTGTAGATTCGTCAAATTGCACCTCATTTATAAACCATTACATTATATTGAAATCTCCCCTCTAATTGTGTCCCCCCTTGACAAAATCCCACCAAACCTCGCATGAACATTAATATCTAGTTCTATTACCAGTTTGCCAAATTAAGTGTAGATTCGTCAAATGGCACCTCATTTATAAGCCTTCACATTATTTTGAGACCCCCCTCTAATTTTGCCCCCTCTTGGCAGAATCCCACCAAACGTTGTAAACCCATTCGGAATCAGGACAGGAATATAATTGCAAATTTACATGCAGTTTCATTGAGTTTTGCCAAAGTTATATGTCATCCAAAAACTGCCCCAAACATCTCAAGTGTCCCTGAACTTCTCAAGACTGTTTGCGAACATTCGAACTGTTCGCAGACTTTCGCAGCAAAAACCACCTGTTTTTTTGCTTCTTGCAGCCCTATTCCATCCCATCCTCATCACCCCTCACCTTCCCAGAGATTATTTGATAAGTTTGACAAGTGCAATGTTGTGTTTTTTAATATGTTTTTACTGCGATGTCCGAGGACACCGACCGATGTCTGCGAATCCAAGATGGCGGGCGTTTCCAAAAATCTGACGCACCTCACGCTTCATACCAACCAATCAGCGAACATGTTGTGTGCCCGTGGACATGACGCAAGTCAATTAGCCAATCGTTGTCCTGTCCGCGGAGCGAACAGGGAAGTGTGTCCGTGGAGCGGACATA
Source organism: Ambystoma mexicanum (assembly GCF_040938575.1). Classification (NCBI taxonomy): domain Eukaryota; kingdom Metazoa; phylum Chordata; class Amphibia; order Caudata; family Ambystomatidae; genus Ambystoma; species Ambystoma mexicanum. Next base: position 1,324,662,882 of record NC_090921.1, on the reverse strand, counting down.
GATATCACTAATATTTTTGCCTTGTGTTTTGGTCGTTTAAAAGAATAATACTGGATGGATTTACACCAAATTGACAAAAGCACACTTTCGGGACCAAGCCGCTTCTCCTACCGCAAATTTCGTGGAAATCCGTCCAGCGGTTTGGGCAGTAGGCGCGAGCAAAGTTTTTTCCCATTATGTCTATGGGTAAAAAATAAACTTTGGGATCCCCCTATAACTTTGCCCCCCCCTTGACTAAACCTCACCAAACTTTACAAAAAAATCCAGAGTGAGCCATATACAGTTTTTGCAGAGTTTGGTGAGGATTCGCCCCGGGAGAGCGAAGTTAGAAACCACCCAAAAAGTGTTCTTCCTATGGGTTTAGCAACTTAACCATAACTACATGGCCACTACTGCAGGCCATGTAATAGCAGGGAGTATTTTCCTTTAGTGTTACTTTAAAAATGAAAAAGTGTGTTTTAAAAGTCAAGTACTGGCCTGGTCTGTATGTAAATGAACACATGTCCCTCACATACACACCATGGGTGTCAGTGAATGTCAAAACCCATATCATGATATGCATGAAACCAATGAGATGATACTACACATTGAAGTTTGATGAAGAAAATTTATTAAAAGCAACATAAATGGAATCAAAAATAAACAAACGACAATGGGAATTAAAACCAAAAGCAGCATGTCCGTAAAATAATGTAAAACCACAAATCATAATCCAAAGGAAAGGTGTCCAAAGTCACAGTTCAAAAAAGTAAATCCAATGGAAAATCAAAACCGAAAACCATTGCTCCATGGGTAAATTCCAAATAAAAAAATAAAATCCAACAGTCAACTATATACAGATAAACAATCCAGGGTCCATGATCCCAACAGAAGAAATGAAACCTATCTAATAATACTACCTAATAAAAAAACTATATACAAAAATGTGGTCCATTGTCCAAAAGGTCCAAAAAAAATAAAAAAGCAAAGGAAACCTAACACTAACTACATAACTATTTACAAGGGCAGCGGGCTAGTCCGACGGCTCACTGGTTGTTGTCATGGGCCAGGGCATCATCGAACTCCTGTTCAATGGCTTGGAGGCGGGCATGTTCCCTGGCCCCGAGGTCTTGCAGGGATAATGCAGTGTCGAGCTCCAACTCCCTGCGAATACCCTCGAGGCACTCAGCCCGCCTTAGCGCCCTCCGCATGGAGTTCTCCGCCCTGAACATTGTGAGCCGTTCCTCCTCTGCCCGCTGCCGCTCCGCACCTATCTGCTGGCCCAACCACTCCCACACGGAAGACACTCCCATTCCAGGGTTCTCCTGCCCTCCGGCCGATGCCTGCACCCCTGATGTTGATGGCCCGACCCATGATGCCTCCCACGTCGAGCCTGCTGCTGCCTCCGACGCAACTGCCTGTGCCAGCACGACGGCATCCAGGCTGATGGAATCCACCGACGCCGTTGTGCACGTGCCCTGCCCAATGATGCCGTCACATCCTCCATCTGCTGGGGTCCAGTTGCTGGTGTGTCCACCCCTGCAGGACCTCCGACTCCCGACTGTGGCAGGGATGGGATCCCCACCGAGTTGGCTGCGTTGGTCGAGGCAGGTCCACAGGGGGCCCTGGTGGCATCTGGGCCGGAAGACGGCATGGAGAATGACTGGCGCATAGCCTCCACAGAGGAGGAGAGGGTCGCCAGAGTGCCCGACACATGTACGAAACCCCCGACCATGGCCGCTCCCAACTGGGCCACGTGGGCACGGTGCTCTTCGTGATGACGTGCATGCTCCCCCCGGGAAGCACGCACCTCATCACAAATGACACCCGTGCGCAACGCAACACCAATCAGGACCTTCTCCATACGGCCAGGGGTCCCCTCGTCCGCAGGTGGAGGGGAGTCAGATGACATGGACATCCCCCCTACCTGCGGACGGGCCTGGGATGGGGCATCCCTGCTGGTGCATGGTGGTGCAGTCACAGTTTCAGGGACAGTGACATGCACAGGCACCTCCACGGCGACCTGTGCTGCCTCCTGCCCCTGCCCCTGGACTGCACCACTTGCACCAGCAGGGATGCCCCCACCAGGCCCCATGTGCGGCTCAGTAGTGGCCTCCTCCTCCTCTGTGGAAACCACCAACCTGGATGGCTCCACCCCGTCTTCCGCCGTTGCAAGCCCCTGTGGGGGCTCACCCACCCCTTCCGCTGCAGCCATGGGGGCATCCCCGCCGTTTTGCTCCACAGCGCCGTCTCCGCCCTCTTCTTCACTTTGCGCTGTGTAGAGGGAGACATAGAACACAAGCATCAGGGTACTGTACAATGGTCCCCTACACAGGAAGCAATAGCAGATGAGTGGCAAAGATCCCTTCCATCATGTCCCTCCACGACACATGGGTCAGTGCAGGCAAAACACATGCAGTAACAGGCATGGCGCATGCTATGGACATTAGCAAACATGTCCAAGGGACTCTTGAAACATACAATGTTGTTTTTGAACTCACATGCATCATGGGTCATGCCTACCACATGCACACACTTCACCGTACTTCCATCCATCTGGACTCATACACCCCAGACACAGTGGATGCAAGGATAACTAGGCTGCATCAGTGATTCTGAACATTGTCACAGACATGTGTCATGCATCCATGGCATTCACAAGTCACAGACACGCAGGTCAGACACACAGACATGGACACCATACATGTACATGGCATCAGCACCCATCCCTCACCCCCACCCATGTCCAGGAACAGAGACTGGCATGCTCTCATGTGTCCATTCCGCATAGGGCTCCCCATGTTGCATTTAAACACATACACCAACCGTGTGCTTCACACATTACTGGTCTCACATGCATGACCATGATGTCCAGCACACACACACGCATACATGGCCTATGTCATACATACAGCCAAGTATCAGACAACCAGCACACTGCAACATGCCCTGTCTCACACAGCAATGCTTGGCCACTTACCGCTCGACTCCAGACGGGTCTGCCTCTCAAGGACCTGGACGTGGAGTGCTGGGGATATGCGTTCCAGGACCCTCATCTGATCTTCCGACAAGTGGCCCCGGCGCCCTTAGCATCCGCTGCCTTCAAGAGGCGCCGGGCCTTGTTGAGGGTCCTGGACCTGAAGTCCTCCCAGCGCTTCTTGACATGATGGAATAGTCGGACTGCCACCCCCTCCACGTTGATGGCAGTCACGATGTCCGTCCAGATCCTGTCCCGTCCTTCCTTGTCGGCATGTGATGATCCGAAGAGGGCATCATAATGTCCCAGGACAAGCTCCACCAGGACACCAACTTCCTTCTGACTGAAGCTGGTGGCCTTCTGCCCCTCTGGCTGGGGGTCGCCAGTGGTCTCGGATGGTGTTTGCCCCGACATGGCAACCCCCGAGGCAGGCGTAGGTGGGCAACTGGGTCCTGGGGCTGGGCTGTGGAGCGATGGTATCCAAGTCGGGAGTCTTCTGTTCCAGCAGGGGTGGACACAGCAACTGGACCCCTGCAGATGGCTGATGTGCAGGCACCAAATGGCAGGGCACGGTGGCAGCAGGCAGCAGCAGATGGCTCGTGGGAGGCTGCTCGGGGCTCTGGGGGGCAGTCTTTCGGCCTTTTGGGCAGGAGCGTGGTCTTCCGTGTGCTTACACGTGGCCAGCTTGATACGGAGTGATTTGGCACGTGAAAATTCTGCACGTCAGCGTGTAATTCGAGGAAAGGCCCTTAGCGCGTAAGCGCGTCAGCACGCATACGCGATTCCATTGGACCAAAGGCCCTTAGCGCGTAAGCGCATCTGTGACGTATCGCGCACGGGCGTTGCCCTGGCAGGGCTTGAAGATCCCACGTGGATTTACATTGCTCAGTACGTGCTTTTCGTGGGGTGCGGTGCGTGTGTTCTGCAGGCGTTGGAGTTCATACGCTATTACTTCACAACGGGTGGGTGTTGGCTACGCGTTCTTCTACATGCAAGGCAGACGGTGAGTGGTACCCTGCTCCCCCAGGCCCGATCGCGTGTTAAACAACCCGCGAGCCCCTGAAATACACATACCACACTCCCCCATGCCCGATCGCGTGTTAAACTTCCCGCGCACCCACGAAATACACGCACACACTATTATTCACACAGCGGGTGTCCGTGTTTGTCGCGTACCCATTTGCACGTCATTTAGGGGTGCGTGGGAAGTTTCACACGCAAATTCAGCAGGGTACGTGTATTTCAGGGGTTCCGGGGAGTACTACACGTGAATTGGCCGTGTGGGTCCTCCCAGGTGTTCCCTCTACACCCTCCACGGCAGCCCACACCACAGGGGACTACCCTGCACCCCTGCTCATGTCCCGCAGGCAGACCATCCACCATGGGCATGCCACCCAGCCAAGCCACATGTCACCCTGCACTACTGATCAACAACGCATGTCTCCCAGCACCCCCACCCCCTAGCACTGTGGGATACCTGCCAGCAGGCCCCCACTCATGTCCCCCTGCACCACCACCCCCCAGCATCCAGGGGCACCCTCCACCAGGCCCCCACTCATGTCTCCCTGCACACCCACCCCCCAGCATCCAGGGGCACCCTCCACCAGGCCCCAACTCATGTCCAACTCATGTCCCCCTGCACCCCCACCACCCAGCACTGTGGGGCACCCTCCACCAGGCCCCCACTCATGTCCCCTTGCACCCCCACCCCCCAGCACTCCGGGGCACCCTCCACCAAGCCCCCACTCATGTCTTCCTGCACCCCCACCCCCAGCACTGTGGGACACCTGCCAGCAGGCCCCCAGTCATGTCCCCCTGCACCCCCACCCCCAGCACTGTGGGGCACGCTCCACCAGGCCCCCACTCATGTCTCCCAGCACCCCCACCCCCCAGCACTGTGGGACACCTGCCAGCAGGCCCCCACTCATGTCCCCCTGCACCCCCACCCCCCAGCACTGTGGGGCACCCTCCACCAGGCCCCCACTCATGTCTCCCAGCACCCCCACCCCCCAGCACTGTGGGACACCTGCCAGCAGGCCCCCATACATGTCCCCCCACCACCTCATGACGATCCATAATCATGGCCCCCATGCCCCCTCAATACACTGCCCACGCCACCCCAGTCCGAACACACCACCAGGTATGACATCCACCCCACAAAGAAATCACCAGCACATGATGCATCCCAAATGGCTAGTCTGCACATCAACACATATCCGTCAAACCCACACAATGACAGCATGTGAATGATAGAACACACATTGTGACATGCTTGAAACCAAAGAGAGAATACCACACATTGAAGTACCAAATTATAATGTATTAAACAGAAAAGCAAGGCAATGAAATGGAACAGAAGAAAATGGAAATAATAAATGAAATCCAGCATGTCCAATAAATGAAAAAGATGCATGAAATCCAAATGAAAAGCAATCCAAAAGCAAGTCTCCAAAGTGTCAGTCTGAGAAAATAAATCCAAGGTTCCAAAATAAGAAAAAACCATTGATCCATGGGAAAAAAAAATCAACAATCCAAATCCATTGTCAAACTATGTACAAGGTGAACATCCAGGGTCTATGTGCCCCATCCTTTAAATGAAACCTATAAAATAAAATACTACCTAATGAAAAACTATATACAAGAAGTTGGGGCATTGTACAAGCGCCCCAAAACAAAACAAAACCGAAAGGAAACTTAACACTAAAGAACTATTTACAAGGGCAGCGTGCTAGTCCGACGGCTCACTTCTGGATGTTCCGGGCCAGGGCATCATCGAACTCCTGCTCAATGTCCCGGAGGCGGTCCTCCTCCATGGCCCCGAGGGTCCGCAGGGCCGACGACATGTTCTCCTCCAACTCCCTGCGGATTGCCTCGAGGCACTCGGCCCGCCTCAGGGCCCTCCGCATGGAGTTCTCCGCCCTGACCATCATGAGCCGTGCCTCTTCCGCCCGCTGCTGCTCCACATCTATGGCGTGGCCCAACCGCTGCCACACGGAAGACACTTCCCATCCTGGGTCCTCCTGCCCTCTGGCCGATGCCTGCCCCTCCGATGTCGAAGGCCCCAAGCCATCATGGCTCCCACCTCGTTGCTGCTGCTGCTGTGCCTGTGCTAGTGCGATGGCTCCTGCTGCCTGCACATCCTCCACCGGCCGGAGTGCAGTCGTTGATGTGGCCACCCTGCTGGACGTCCGACTCCCGACTGTGGCAGGGATGTGTCCTCCACCAGCCTGGCCGCACCATCAGAGGCAGCTCCACAGGGCACCCAGGTGACAAATGGGTGGAAAGATGGCACGGAGGACAACTGGCGCATAGGGTGTTCAGTTGAGGAGGGGGTCGGAACAAGCTCCAGCAAACGGAGGAATCCGGCCTGGGTGACATGTCCCAGTAGGCCGACGCGGTTAACGAGCCATTCGAGATGACGTGCAGTCTCCTCATGAAAAGACTGCAGGTCACCTTGCATGGCCTGTTGATGCAACGCCACACCAGTCAGGACAGGCTCAACCCGTACCTGGATAGCCACGTCTGCAGGCAGAGGAAGGCCAGTTGTTGTAAGCTCATCCCCTCCCTAAAAATGGGTCTGGACGTAGGCATCCCTGCTGGTGCAAGATGATGCAGTGACAGGATCAGGGACAGGATTGCACACAGTCTGTGCTGCCTCCTGTCCCTGGTCCTGCATTGCACCACTAGCACCAGTGGAATCCCCACCTCCACACCCCGTCTCTGTCGCTTGCACGGCCTCCTCCTCCACCAAACCCACCACCAACCTGGATGACTCCGTGCCATCTTCCCCCATTGGGCCCTGTGGGGTCCTAGCTGCCCCTTCTGCTGCCGAGGAGTCCAACTCCGACCTCCGCCTCTTGGACCTCCCCCCGGCAGCTGCGGCCTAGGACGCGGCACTGGACTCCTCACTCCCCGACGAGATGACAACCTGGGAGGGGAGCCGGGCCTTGCGTCTCCGGCTGGCGGTGCAATCCCTGCCGCTGTGCTCCACAGCACCTTCTCCGCCCTCTTCATCAGTTGACGCTGCAGACAGGGGGAAATAAAACACAGGCATCAGTGCACTGTACAATGGACACATACACACATGACAGTTGTACATGAGTGGCATTGGGAAACCTCAGATATGGCATCACAATCGCCAACACACATGTCATTTCAACTCGCACACATGAGCCATACACAGCCATATCGCAACAGCCAGCACCATCCATACACATACAACAGCATGAGCAGGCAAAGGTGAGCCAGGCATCACATGCAACACAGGGAGTGCACTACACATGCACACACACCACCACACTTGCATGCATGTGTACATCTCTGCCAACTGTCGCAGTGTTCAGATTGGCATCCATGTCACATCTGCCAATCAGGCTTCCACATCCCGGTGTCACATGCATCCATATTGCATCACGGTTGCACCCTTGCCAAATACACACACATGCACATGTACACAGTGCTGATACATGCAGCTGAAACCAACATCCATGTGTGACATCACGAACATGCCTACTTACATACACATTCATCCAAACATGTGTGCCCACACGTCTGCATTTGGTATGCAAGCCTACACACACAAACACCATCCATGTATCCATGTCTCACACATGAGAGCCCTCGCATGTGTTAGCCTCATGGCCCTGTACACCCCCCCCATACTTGGCCCCATAAAAACACATGTGCAACCTGCACACTACTGGCACACCACCACACGCACAGCTTACAATCAGGATGCATGTGCACTTACCGCTCGACTCCAGACGGGTCTGCATTTCAAGGACCTGGACGTGGAGCGCTGGGGATATGCGTTCCAGGACCCTCATCTGATCGTCCGACAAGTGGCCCCGGCACCCCTTAGCATCCGCTGCCTTCAAGAGGCGCTGGGCCTTGTTGAATGTCCTGGACCTGAAGTCCTCCCAGCGCTTCTTGACATGATGGAATAGTCGGACTGCCACCCCCTCTGCGTTGATGGCAGTCACGATGTCCGTCCAGATCCGAGTCCGTCCTTCCTTGTCGGCGCGCAAACTTCCGAAGAGGGCATCAAACTGCCCCAGGACTTGCTCCACCAGGACACCAACTTCGGTGGCAGTGAAGCTGGTGCCCCTCTGCCTCTCTGGCCGGGGGTTGCCAGTGGTGCCAGATGTTGCAGTGCCCGACATGACAACCCCAGAGGCAGGAGGGGGTGGGCAACTGGGTCCTGGGGATGGTCTGTGGAGCGATGGAATCCCAGTTGGGAGTCTTCGGTTCCAGCAGGGGTGGTCACAGCAATAGCACCCCTGGCTGATGTGCAGGCAGCAAATGGCAGGGCACGTGGGCAGTAGGCAATCAGGCAGCAGCAGATGGCAGGTGGGAGCGTGCTCGGGGCTCTGGGGGGCAGTAATTCGGCCTTCTGGGCAGGAGCGTGGTCTTCTGTGTGCTTACGCGTGGCCAGCTTGATACGGAGTGATTTGGCACGTGAAAATCCAGCACGTCTGCATGTAATTCGAGGAAAGGGATTTAGCACGTAAGCGCGTCAGCACATGTACGCGAATTCATTGGCCCAAAGGCCCCCAGCGTGTAGGCGCGTCTATGACGTTACGCGCACTTGCGTTTTCCATGGTGCGTAGAAAAAATAAGCATGTCAGAGTGTCATAGCGTGTAATTGGTGGAAATGGCCTCAGCGCGTATGCGCGTCTGTGAAGTGCGTGTGCGGGCGTTTCCCTGTACACGGGTGCATGTTACACGTCCAATGACTGCACGTCAGAGTGTCAGCTCGTGTAATTGGAGGATAGGGCCGTAGCGCGTACACGCGGAAGTGACGCTGGACGTGTGGGCATGTTTAAAAGGTACGTGTAGAACGCCATTTCCTTGTACGTGCTTTTCGTGGAGAGCGAGTGGGTGAAATCTGTACTTCTTGTCGGTTCACACGCGATTTACTTCACGGCGTTCCAAGTTCGTACTCCCTGTTACCTCTGACAGCTTTTTCTCTTTTTGTCTTTTTCCCGGGCCTGTTTCCTCAAACAGCGTTCACTTCTTCTGTTGTCCTGTCTCCTCAGACAGAGTACAATTCTTCTTTTGGCGGGGGTGTTGCCAACGCGCACACGCGTGTATTTTTCCAGGCAGACGGTGAGTCGCGCACGTATTGAACATCTGTGCTTGCCCCGTGTGTTGCGTACCCCTTCAGAGGTCATTCTAGGCTGCGTGTGACACGCATACGTTCATTTTTGTGTTTCTGGGTGCCACAGCGTAGTGCAGGTTTATTTTTCCACGCACGTGGTCTAGGAGGGGTTGCGTGCACATTATCTCCCTTTTTTGGGGTACCTGTGCATTGCGTGACCCGTCATCTTCCCCCAGGGGTCACATACAGCCTTGCTAGAGCAATAGGGTACGAATTCCATCTAGTACCCTACCCCTTTGACCCCCAATTGCCCAGGACAATAGTTTACTGCAACTCCCATACGCACAACAACATCAGTGCCATGGTTGGGAGGTGAGCATGCGGTAAGGGTGGCAAAGGTGGCCGAGCCTCAAGAGGTGGCCGTGGTGGATACGGTAGGGGACGTGGCCGGGACTTGCAGGGTGCCCCTAGCCCCCCATGTGTGGGTGACCAGTCAGGGACATCCATGTCTCCCCCCCTGGTTGAGGGTAACGTGTCTGACACCATCCCTGCTCAGCCCTTGTTGGACCAGCCCATTGTGGCACCAGACCTGGCACAGGGTGACTCCATGGCTGACTTCCAGGTCAGCAGGTCTAGGCCACGTCTGGCGGTGCACATTGGTGTCACCAGGCCACGTGGATCAGGGGCAGCTATGTCATCTGCTGCCCCGAGTAGGCAGGGTGGGGAGGCTGCAGGGGCAGCTGTGGCCCCATCCACCCCAGCTCTGAGTCTCCCAGCCAGGACAGTGTCTGTCCCAGTCCATCCTGCTGACGTTCCCCCTGACTACATCACACTTCAGCTAATGCCTGCACCAAGTCCCATGGTGAGTGTTCATTCCCACACTCCTAGTCCACAGTCCACCGGGGCTCCTGCCCCTAGTGTCCAGAGCGGCGCAGGACACTCAGGATCCCCACCACCTTCCAAGCGGAAGAGGAAGAGTGCTCGTTCAGTATAGGCTGATGCCCCAGACACGGCTACACAGTCCGGCCCACCAAGGAAGCCTAGCTTCAATCAGGCCGAACTTGATGCACTTGTGGAGCATGTGTCCGCACATGTCAGCGAAATGGTGATTACTGCAGGATGCAAGACCACAACTGCACAATGTCTGGCACACTGGCAGACCATCGCGGACATCATAAGTGCCCTTGGATTCGTGAGGTGCACAGCTAATGATTGCTACAAGCGCTGGAATGACCTGAAGCGCAGGGCAAAGAAAAAGCTGGCCTCAAGTCATGCCGCTACTCAAGTGACTGGAGGTGGGTCTCCAGCAGAGGACATTGAACTCACTCCACATGAGTATGTTGCTGGGACCTACGTCACAGAGGGACAGATCCAAGGCGTGGGAGATCTGCCAGATTACGAGGCATTGTCCGGTGAGTGCACATGCATGTGTGTGTCATCCATGTGCATGGTGTGTGTGTGAGGGCTTCTGATTGAGTGCCAGGTGAGGGTGTGTGTGCCTGAGTGGTTTGGGTCACCCATGTGCTTCATCCAATACATTCTGCGCACCAGGATTTGGGTATTGCAGTATCCCATCTGGCAACAGTAGACATTTAGCCCAACCTCACGCCAGTTGCCTTTGAAGTGTCATCTTGCCACAACATAGTTGCGTATTATTCTGTGTTCATTCAGGCTGATTGTTTGCATTCTACCACTTTCATTAGGCATTTCTCAGTCCTATTGTCACATGTGTGACATGGCTATGGTACATGCCATCTGTGTGATGGCATGTGTCATGTATGTGTATTGGACATGCCAATCACAGGCCAATGTGTGATGGCACTGCTAGCCAGCATGCATCAAATGTGTTGGTCTTCCATCTTGGTGTCATCAATGTGTGCCATTTGCCTCCCCTTCATACGCAGTGACGGTGCATGCATGGGAGGGTTATAGTCATGTGGGACATGCGTCAATGAAGTACTGTTTCTGTTGCTTCTCAGCCCTAATTCTGTGCTATGGTGCTAATGCCTGTTCCCATTTCTTTTCTTTCATGTCTTTGCAGGGGATGACGCACTTGATACTGCTGGGTTTTTGGAGATGGTGCAGACCCAGGAGGGGTCTCAGGCCCGACCGGGCACCAGTGAGGGATGTGGTGTGGTGGTGGGTGAGAACCCACACTTGCTGCAGACCATTATCTCAAGGGGTGTCTCTGGGTGCACCTCCACCGAGCTCTATTCAGGTGTTGATTCGGATGATGAGACGTATGTGCGGTCGCAGGTAAGTGTTTCTGGGAGGGATTCTGTACTGTCCAACCCACCTGCACCAGGAGTAGAACCCTCAATGGGGATGTCAGTGTTGGTAGGTCCGCCTTTGGTGGTTACGGATGCAGGGTCACACTCTGCAACATCTGATCCTGTTCCTGGGCCAGCAGATCAGAGGGGGAATGCAGTCCTGCAGCCTCAGGCAGTGCCGGCACAGCAAGGCGCAGTTCGCCTTGCCCCAGGCAGGTGTGATGCCCGCCGACGCGGTGGCCGTACCCCACCTGGCAATACCGCATGGGAGCAATCCATATACGGTATGGCAAACCAACAGGTAGCATCATCTGAGAAGATGGCTCAGGCCACGGATAGGGTGGCCACTTCCATTGTCCCCCAAGAAAGGCTGATGGAACAACTACAGCAGGCAACAGACCCCATTTGCCAGTCACACAGGGAGGACATGTTGGCGTCCAACAGGGACAGACGGGCGGCACTGGAGACTCTGCGGGAAGCCATTTCTATTGAGTCTCAGGGCCACAGGGAAGCCCTGAGGGTGGAACTCTGTCAGCTCAGGGTGACTCTTGTTGAGATTGAGGCTTCAACTGACACGAGGACAGAACAGCAGCTGGAGCGGCTCACACGTACGCTCTCAGCTGAGATGTAGGCAACTAGGGAGGAGGTCCGGGCATCCCGTGAGTTGTTGCATGGGGACCTCCGCATGATTATCCTCCAGAACCAGACCTTCCACACCCGCATGCTTGCTGCCATGGAGGACCAGACTAGGGCTTTGCGTGGGCTGCCTCCCATAGTGCCACCACCTCCTGATGCAGCTGCAGAGGGTGAGGAGAGCGACAGCAGCAAATCTCTCACAATAGGGTAGCCGTGCACGCCATGAGCCCATGGAGGTGTTTTTTTTCCCCAAGATCCACACAGGTGGGTTTTGGTGTGCACCCTGTCTTCGGACCTCCTGGGTGGCCTCCCCCACACCCCCTGGCCCATTCATGGCCATTTTTGATTTTTGATTGTTTTTACAGTGTGTTGCCTTGTGTGGCTCCCGTGGGCATACGTTGTATTGTGGCTGGGCACATGCAGGCTTGTCCTGAATTGGGGTTAGATGCTTGGGTTTGTGTGACACACACCCCTCCTGCTTCCCGTTTCCATGGGCTTGCAAAGGGTGTGCCCAAGTGACATTTACTTACACAGTGACGTTGGACTCCCATTTGATGTGTGGGCAGTCTGTAGTCAATACTGTGTATACATTCCTAGTGCATATTGTTGTTGTATTGTACACTGCATGGTGTATTGATATGTGCCGCTGCATCCTTCTCATCCTCCTAATTTGCAGGTCCATTCCTCATGTCTTCACAAGGCGGTCTACTTTGGAAATGGAGTCCATGTTGTAAGCAGTGCACCTACACTTTTGCGTGGCGCTAACACTGTACAGTTGGAAGTGTTCGAAGTGCTGGTATTATCAGGTAGTGACACTACCAATTTTTTAAATCCGTACTGTCATGTTTATGGTAGGTTGGAGGTTGTGTAGGTGATTAGTATTATTGCTAAATATTTGCTAATGTGTGTTGTTGGTCCTGCATTACTGTGAGCATTTCATGTGTGGCCAGTTTCCATTAGGGACACTGTACTTTGTGACACGTGTGTCATGTTGTGTGGATTAATTTGTTTGCTCTCACATAGCATGACATGCCATGGTGTGTTGTGTGGCGGTGCCGGGGAGGGGTTGGGTGACATGGCACTGTTCTCATGTTGTATTTTGCAAGTGGGTATTCATTTTTGCTGCATAGAAGTGTGTCTTTTGATGACACTGCATTGGTGGTGTTTGTGTAGGCAGGGATGCACACATTGTGACACTTCCAGGTGAACAATCTCAGGCTGCTATGTTTCTGACAGTTGACTGTCCCTTAATTCATCAGAATTGTCAGATTGAGTCATCATTGATTGTCAGATGGTATGTGCCAGGGCTGTGTGCACTCCACAGGGGTGTGATTTCTATGTGAAGTAATTAGCCACCAGCTGCGTACGGGCTGCCTCACCCCGTGCCCTTTCCCCTCCCATGAGCAGCGGGCGTGCATGTGGTTGGGGATGTGGGGGCACCACCATGTCCACAGCCAGGCCCCGGCGTGTTGCAACATTGTGCAGGACACATGCTGCCACTATGATCCTGCACACTACTGGGGGAGCGTATAACAGCTGCCCGCCAGAACGGTCAAGGGAGCGAAAGCGTGACTTGAGCACTCCAAATCTGCGCTCCACTATGCCCCGGGTTGCAATATGGGCTGTGTTGTATCTTACCTCGGGAGGCGTGATGGGGTTCCGAATTGGTGTCATCATGTGGGTGCTCAGAGGATAGGCATTGTCCCCTGGGGAGGTGGTGATGGGGATCATTAGTGGGGTAGTGACATTACTCTGTATCTGTCATGCATGCGTGTGCTGTGGCATTTATACTCACCAAGCAGCCATGCATCGCCATGCCGCCCAGCTTCCATGTCCCGGTTTAGGGTTGACATCCTGTAAATGAAGCTGTCGTAGGTGGACCCTGGATAGATGGCATATATTGTGGTGATGATTCCCTTGGCATCACATACTACCTGGATGTTGATGGAATGCCAGTGCTTGCGGTTTCTATAGATGTGCTCAGATGCCCTGGGGGGACGTAGAGCCACATGGGTGCAATCAATGGCACCTAGCACTTTGGGGAATTGTGCCACCCTGTAGAAATCCTGGCTGACAGCCTGCCTTTCTGGAGGTGTTCTGGGCAGGTATATGTGCCTGCAGACTGATAGACGTGCAGTGATGATGGCCAACACCTGGTGTAGGCACCGTGACTGCGTGGCCTGTGAAACCCCACCCCCCCACTATGGCACTTGTCCGCTGAAATGATCCGGTAGCCAAGAAGTGCAGTACATTGAGGACCTTCTCCAGGGGGCTGAGTGCTTGGGACCACAGTGTGGGTGATGTGAGGTCATCCTCCCACTCACTGACCAGGTCGAGTATTATGTGAGGTGGAAACCTGTACCTCCCATACACCTGGTCATCAGGCATACTAAAAAGGCTGGTTCTGGGTGTGAAGATTCTGGCCCTGACTATCCTCCTCCTCCTGCGGTATCCCACGGCCACTGCTGCTAGGAACGGTATATTCATCCTGGCGTCTGAGCTTGTTTGTTGTTTGCGCACACTTTTATGCTGCGCGGGACGTGCGCCTGCTTTATGCTGGCGTACGTGTTTCCAGATTGGACCTTTTTTTTTGGCACGTTGTAGGCGACTGTGTAAATCTTCCCGCCCACCCCAGGAATACACGTAACACGCTCTCCCAGGCCCAGTCGCGAGTGAATATTCCCGCCCACCCCAGGAATACACGTAACACGCTCTCCCAGGCCCAGTCACAAGTGAATATTCCCGCCCACCCCAGGAATACACGTACCCCACTCGCCCAGGCCCAGTCGCGTGTGGAAGTTCACACGAACCCCGTAATACACGTACCCTGCTGATTTTGCATGTGGAAGTTCACGCAAACCCCGTAATACACGTACCCTGCTGATATAGCGTGTGGAAGTTCACGCGGACCCGTAATACACGTACCCTGCTGATATCGCGTGTGGAAGTTCACGCGGACCCGTAATACACGTACCCTGCTGATATCGCGTGTGGAAGTTCACGCGGACCCGTAATACACGTACCCTGCTGATATCGCGTGTATGACTACCCGCGCACCCCTGAAATACACGTACCCAGGCAAATCGCACTGCTGGGGGGTGGGGGTGCAGGGAGACATGAGTGGGGGCCTGGTGGAGGGTGCCCCACAGTGCTGGGGGGTGGGGGTGCAGGGGGACATAAGTGGGGGCCCGGTGGAGGGTGCCCCTGACTGCTGGGGGGCGGGGGGTGGGAGACATGAGTGGGGGCCTGCTGGTGGGTGCCCCACAGTGCTGGGGGGTGGGGCTGCTGGGAGACATGAGTGGGGGCCTGGTGGAGGGTGCCCCTGGATGCTGGGGGGTGGGGGTGCAGGGAGACATGAGTGGGGGCCTGGTGGAGGGTGCCCCTGGATGCTGGGGGGTGGGGGTGCAGGGAGACATGAGTGGGGGCCTGGTGGAGGGTGCCCCTGGATGCTGGGGGGTGGGGGTGCAGGGAGACATGATTGAGGGCCTGGTGGAGGGTGCCCCTGACTGCTGGGGCGTGGGGGTGTGGGAGACATGAGTGGGGGCCTGGTGGAGGGTGCCCCTGACTGCTGGGGGGTGGGGGTGCAGGGGGACATGAGTTGGACATGAGTGGGGCCTGGTGGAGGGTGCCCCTGGATGCTGGGGGGTGCAGGGAGACATGAGTGGGGGCCTGGTGGTGGGTGCCCCTGGATGCTGGGGAGTGGGGGTGCAGGGAGACATGAGTGGGTGCCTGGTGGAGGGTGCCCCACAGTGCTGGGGGGGTGGGGGTGCAGGGGGACATGAGTTGGACATGAGTGGGGGGCTGGTGGAGGGTGCCCCTGACTGCTGGGTGGTGGGGGGGGTGGGAGACATGTGTGGGGGCCTGGTGGAGGGTGCCCCTGGATGCTGGGGGGTGGGGGTGCAGGGAGACATGAGTGGGGGCCTGGTGGAGGGTGCCCCTGGATGCTGGGGGCTGGGGGTGCATGGAGACATGAGTGGGGGCCTGGTGGAGGGTGCCCCTGGATGCTGGGGGGTGGGGGTGCTGGGAGACATGAGTGGGGGCCCGGTGGAGGGTGCCCCTGGATGCTGGGGGTGGGGGTGCAGGGAGACATGAGTGGGGGCCTGGTGGTGGGTGCCCCTGACTGCTGGGGGTGGGGGGAGTGGGAGACATGAGTGGGGGCCTGGTGGAGGGTGCCCCTGACTGCTGGGGGGTGGGGGTGCAGGGGGACATGAGTTGGACATGAGTGGGGCCTGGTGGAGGGTGCCCCTGGATGCTGGAGGGTGGGGGGGTGGGAGACATGAGTGGGGGCCTGGTGGAGGGTGCCCCTGGATGCTGGGGGGTGGGGGTGCAGGGAGACATGAGTGGGGGCCTGGTGGAGGGTGCCCCTGGATGCTGGGGGCTGGGGTGCATGGAGACATGAGTGGGGGCCTGGTGGAGGGTGCCCCTGGATGCTGGGGGGTGGGGGTGCAGGGAGACATGAGTGGGGGCCTGGTGGAGGGTGCCCCTGGATGCTGGGGGGTGGGGGTGCAGGGAGACATGAGTGGGGGCCTGGTGAAGGGTGCCCCTGGATGCTGGGGGGTGGGGGTGCAGGGAGACATGAGTGGGGGCCTGGTGGAGGGTGCCCCTGGATGCTGGGGGGTGGGGGTGCAGGGAGACATGAGTGAGGGCCTGGTGGAGGGTGCCCCTGACTGCTGGGGGGTGGGGGGTGGGAGACATGAGTGGGGGCCTGGTGGAGGGTGCCCCTGACTGCTGGGGGGTGGGGGTGCAGGGGGACATGAGTTGGACATGAGTGGGGCCTGGTGGAGGGTGCCCCTGGATGCTGGGGGGTGCAGGGAGACATGAGTGGGGGCCTGGTGGTGGGTGCCCCTGGATGCTGGGGAGTGGGGGTGCAGGGAGACATGAGTGGGTGCCTGGTGGAGGGTGCCCCACAGTGCTGGGGGGGTGGGGGTGCAGTGGGACATGAGTTGGACATGAGTGGGGGGCTGGTGGAGGGTGCCCCTGACTGCTGGGGGGTGGGGGGGTAGGAGACATGAGTGGGGGCCTGGTGGAGGGTGCCCCTGGATGCTGGGGGGTGGGGGTGCAGGGAGACATGAGTGGGGGCCTGGTGGAGGGTGCCCCTGGATGCTGGGGGCTGGGGGTGCATGGAGACATGAGTGGGGGCCTGGTGGAGGGTGCCCCTGGATGCTGGGGGGTGGGGGTGCTGGGAGACATGAGTGGGGGCCCGGTGGAGGGTGCCCATGGATGCTGGGGGTGGGGGTGCAGGGAGACATGAGTGGGGGCCTGGTGGTGGGTGCCCCTGACTGCTGGGGGTGGGGGGAGTGGGAGACATGAGTGGGGGCCTGGTGGAGGGTGCCCCTGACGGATGGGGGGTGGGGGTGCAGGGGGACATGAGTTGGACATGAGTGGGGCCTGGTGGAGGGTGCCCCTGGATGCTGGAGGGTGAGGGTGCAGGGAGACATGAGTGGCGGCCTGGTGGAGGGTGCCCCTGGATGCTGGGGGGTGGGGGTGCAGGGAGACATGAGTGGGTGCCTGGTGGAGGGTGCCCCACAGTGCTGGGGGGTGCGGGTGCAGGGGGACATGAGTTGGACATGAGTGGGGGCCTGGTGGAGGGTGCCCCTGACTGCTGGGGGGTGGGGGGGTGGTAGACATGAGTGGGGGCCTGGTGGAGGGTGCCCCTGATGCTGGGGGGTGGGGGTGCAGGAAGACATGAGTGGGGGCCTGGTGGAGGGTGCCCCTGGATGCTGGAGGGTGGGGGTGCAGGGAGACATGAGTGGGGGCCTGGTGGAGGGTGCCCCTGGATGCTGGTGGGTGGGGGTGCAGGGGTACATGAGTTGGACATGAGTGGGGCCTGGTGGAGGGTGCCCCTGGATGCTGGGGGGTGGGGGTGCAGAGAGACATGAGTGGGGGCCTGGTGGAGGGTGCCCCACAGTGCTGAGGGGTGGGGGTGCAGGGGGACATGAGTGGGGGCCTGGTGGAGGGTGCCCCTGACTGCTGGGGGTGTGGGTGCTGGGAGACATGCGTTGGTGGGCAGTAGTGCAAGGTGACATGTGGGTTGGCTGGGGGGCATGGCCATGGTGGATGGGCTGCCTGCGGGACATGTGCAGGGGTGCAGGGTAGTCCCCCGTGGTGTGGGCCGCCTGCAGGGGCCATGGACGGTGTAGAGGGAACAGCTGGGAGGACCCACGCGGCCAATTCATGTGTAGTACTCCCCGGCACCCCTGAAATACACGTAGGCTGCTGGATTCGCGTGTGGAATTTCCCGCGCACCCGGAGTACACGTACCCTGCTGAAATCGCGTGTGGAACGTCACGCGCACACCGAAATACACGTACCCTGCAAATTCGCGTGTGAAACTTCCCGCGCACCTTGGAATACACGTACCCTGCTGAAATCGCGTGTGAAACTTCACGTGCACCCCGAAATACACGTACCACGGACAATCGCGTGTGGAACTTCCCGTGCACCCCGAAATACACGTACCCAGGCCAATCGCGTGTGGAACTTCCCGCGCACCCCGAAATACACGCACACGCTATTTTTCACACAGCGGGTGTCCATGTTTGTCGGTACCCCTTTGCACCTCATTTGTCCTAGAGGGCCACAGTATGGATCATTCATCATAGCTGTATATAGGTGCTTTTTGTTATCGCACATTTTGGCGCACATTTATTTCAGGCGAAGGGACGCTACCGCCTGCTTTCTTGTGGCGGACTTGTTTGGCCCTGTGCGCGTCTTTGACCGTGCGCTGGTTTGCCCTATTCGATTCCATGAATACGAGTTGTAGGCGAGCGTGTGGGCGTTCCGCGCACTTGCCTCCTGTACTTCCACCGTGACGCCCATATTTTCACGCATTGTTCCCCATTCCGAGTGTTACGCCCCGTGTTCTGCCTACTTTTGTTATGTGCGCCGCGCTATGTGCGATTTCGCTGTGGCCGTGGCGCACGCCTTTGGATGACCTGTCCGCCGGCGTGCGCCACGCACTTTTTCAGCACACATCCAATATTTTTCTCGCGCACGGACTTCCATGAATCGATGTGCGTTGGTTTCCCTTCGGTTTTCGCACCTGCACTGCGATTCGCACGTTTTGGCACCTCTGCGCCAGAATTTTCGGCACACATTAATTCCATGAATTGGCCTGAAAGTCTCTCCAAAGTTATACAATGAATCCAATAAAGACCTCTGTCATTTAATATTGTTATGTCCTGTGACCAAGCCACTTAGGACAAGGAATGGAGTACCAATAGCAGCTCTTAGTCCGAGAATTTTCTATAGGTGCAGAGGAAGAAAAAGACAGCGAAACAGAGCAGAGGTTTTGTTAAAGGCCCAATAAGACAAATCAAGTCCATAAAGAGCTTCCTGACCCCATACCATAAGAATTCCAAATATTCGGTGTTGAAGCATTTAGGACTTTATAAGCAAATGCTGGCATCATTCCAGATCAGAAATGATATGAATTCAATAGCATTTGCTAAATGGACTTTTTCACCTGAGTACTGCAGTTTTTTTGCAGGACTGGAGGACCGGGATCATTATAAATGGTCCACCTACAAGGCGGCCATTTTAAAACATTTCTCTACACATAGAAACCCCCAAGAGTCCCATAAGGCTGCATATAATTTGCAATGTGGGAAGGATCAGGCGCCTAGGGAGTTTGTACAGGAGTTAAAGCGTGCCTATGCGCAGACTTCCCGGCAGATGAACACCCATAGTAGGGAGTTTGTGACCACTTATTTTCATATGCTCACCAAACGCATTATAACTCAATTGGTGCGTGATTTTCATGAGCACAGGACCCTGGATTGGGTAATTGAACAAGCCAACAGGATTAATGAGGTCCAGAAGCCCACTGAGAGTAAAAACATCCCCAAACCATCTAACACCCCTGCTGCTGTGAAGGTGATGGAGGTGAAAACGACCCCTCCTTTGGACCTGGAGACAGAGGGTGCTAAAAATTCTCCTTTTGCCAACAAGCAAAATGGAAGGCAGATGGGACCTACAATCCAGCCCAATCGAATGTTAGTCAGGCCGGGGTCCAGAACAATGACCCCTCTGACACTGCCACCTATGTAGGCCCTAAGTATAAGGGTACCAAACAAATCATTGGGTATGTATACACTTCCCCAGCCCAGGGGGGGTGACCCAACCAGGTAAGTACTGCCCCAGGAAATTGTGAGGAATTCAACCATCTGTCCTGGGAGAGTGCGCTCGCCTGGGCTTTTTGATTTTTGGATGAATGAAAATGAATGATGGGAGACCAACCTCTGTGAAATAAGTGCGGCCATTCTGCACCCTTTTCATCTGCTTCCTGCACCAAACACATAGTAACCTGTATTCTGGGAAGAGACAGCCTACAGGCGCCGTCTTCCCCTGTCATATTCACATGGAATGTGATAATTCTGGGTACATCAAAGCATTCCAAGAAGGGAGAAGACACACCTTCCTCCAGCCATGAGCAGCCTAATTAGAATATCAAAGGCTCCATGGATATGCATCCCTTTGTTCTCAGGCTAGTGGCAGTGCATACTAATGAGAGATAATTGAGGCAAGCCTGCCGAGTGGACTTGGTTGCCGGAGAGACAACAGGAAGGCGGGACTAGCACCCCTTTGGTGTGCAATGTGTCAACTTGTATGAAAGGCAGTGAAATGCATGTCTGGGTCCACTATTTACCGTAGGCAAACCCCTGCAGAGCTGACCCCTTTTAGAGGGGAGAAGTATGTGGTTTGGGGGAGACAGGAAGTCTGCTCCCAGAACATACTTCAAGAGAAAACCTGCACTTTAATCAAGAGTCACAAAGGGCTCAGTTAACCAGAGAGACACTTTGATCTACAACAGACAGGAAGATGGGTGGGACTTAGGTATATGTTGTCACCCCCTTGTCCGTCCTGTTGCAGAGCACTCGTCCTGACCTCATGTATAACAGAAGATTGTTGGTGGGGACCCAGGATTGGTGTCAAAACTAATGGGGGCTGAGTGATGTGGACACTCTCCCCCGAACCACAGAAGCCGAATGAAGTCGACCCTCCACCCGTAGTTGGCCCAGGTATCTGATTATAACTTACAGAATACCACGTGGCAACCAGTGGTGGGAAGAGGGTTAGGGAGAGGTTGTGGACGGGGAAAGGAGTATAGGATCACCGGAAAGAGGTTAAGGAAACACCTAGTGTGGATAGGACTGGGGAAGCAACAGGAAAAAACCCTACTCTATCTAGTACCTTGGTAACATAGCATAGCGTCAGATTCAACTTCCAGTAAACACCCTAAAACCTCTAAATACAGGTCTTGATGTAATGCTTCCTGAACACACATTTATATTGTACCCCTTGAAACAGACACACACATGGCATGGACCACATGTAAGCAAGCAGGATGAAACATGTAAATGGGAATAGTTCCCAATATTAAAAAAACATCATACATGGCCCATAGGGCAAGCTTTTGTACATTTACATAACATAGAAGCAAAACAGTGGTTGACACGTATAACAACACAGCCCTGGGACTGTCAGGGTTTGTCTTCCCCCTGTAATTCAGTTCAATGCACTGGAAACACTGTGCTATGATAGCGTTTACTATACGCCAAACGCATGTATTTAATGAAAACCAAAATTAGGCGCCAGAGCTACTTGTTCTGCGTTGTTGAACTTGCACATAGCCCCTGGACCATAGACTGCGTGAAAATGCCAGCCAACGTTCATATCACACCATTAAATGAACAAAAACAGCAAAATAAATGCAGCACTTATATGTTGTCCGGGAAGCTCGTAATCCTTCCTGGACGTAATCTATATTGGCCCGTAACAGCAGCATGAGTCCGTTTTTCCTCACTGCACAAGGAACGTGTTGTTTTTTCAAGAAGACCGAGTACCCGGCATGAAAGTTTTCAGCATTCAGCGAGTGGCAGCGGGCAGCAGTCTCCTAATCCTCCGGCATGGCTTCGCCACAAGATTCAGAATAAGCCACACCTGCCATGCGCCGTTGGCCCTTGATAAGCTGTACTAATGAGTGTCAGCTGGCCACACGCGCGCACGGCACAAACTACAAAATGCCTCAAGGAATGCTGGGCAATGTAGTTCATGCACAGAAATACCGTCTCCTGATGCCCTTTCTCCTCCATCCCAGATTCCTAACAATTGGTTCATTAAGTAGGCATAGCCTACAACAATCAGTGTGGCCCATTTGACTTTAAAAGAGGGCTGAACACCTCACTTCGCAGATCATCTGAAGACTTCACAAGGAGTAAGAAGAAGGACTCATTTGGACTTGAGCTGAAGGTACAATCTACCTTACATCTTCCGCAAGTGAAGGAAGGCCAGGAGGTCCAAGAGGGAAGCAAGATCCCTCCCCTAAGCATCTCCCATTCAACAGAAGGAGATACCGTAGTTTGAGGACCCGTCCAGCGGCTCCAGGACTGGTACCCAGCCAGCACCCAGCATGCCCTGCTAGGTTCTGACAGCAAGCTTCCTAGGTGGGAATTGCAGGAGAGTCTCTGGACAAAAGACAAGGCCATTGCCTGCTAACACCCTTCTGAGCTTTGGGCTGTCTCCCTTGAAACGACACGAGCTCTGCGAAGAAGCTAGAAGGAGTGCCACACAAGCATCATCCAGCGTCCATCTTTTTAAGGACAATTTCGGGACAGTCGAGTCCTCGAACTGCATCCGTCTGTTGTCACGCCGCAGTGACCAGAGCCATCCGAGACGCCTCGACCAGCATTCCAGATTCTGCCTGCAGACGTCCGTCCAGCCTCGCTTGCCGAACTGACTGCCGCCTGGTACCCACAGATGTCTCCTACCACTAACTCTGTCTCACGGGCTGCAAAGCACCCTGGAACTGCCTCGAAGCTGTCAAGCACCAAGAACTTCTTCAGCACCAGGTACATTGTGGTTCTGCCCCCCTGGTCCTTCTCTGAAGGCCCCTAGAGACACTTACGAGCCTTTGACCCGTTGGTGCTGGAACCAAATAATCTTGAACTGTAAGACTGATTACTTTACCAACTACCCTCCTGTCAGTATCCAGAGTGCATCCCTTTCCTTTGTGAAACTATCTGTCCTTTGTGTTCCTTTACTGGGAGGGTTGCATTTTGAAGCGTGCTATAACTGTCTGTTGTAGTAATAATAAAGTAGATATTTTTATACAACCTTGGCTGGACAGTCCCTTTTATCATTGGGTAATAATTGTATTTTTGCTGTGTTGCAACTAACCAACGATCCACGACCTTGCGCAGGTAAGCCGCCATTCCGTCCATGTTACCAAAAATTGGACAAGGAGATCTTATAATTCACGTGGCAGGGCATGGGAATTCAAAGCCCCTGCACTGACTCTACTATCTTAGCATCCACCTGTTCAGCTACATCCTGCCTGCACTGTACACCTGGCTATGTGCTGTGCATCAAACTGTACTGCAGGATCCAGGGTCTGCAACCTCTGGCTCTCCAGATGTTTTGGGCTGCACCTCCCATCAGCACAAGCCAGCAAAATCAGTAGTGTGAGTTTGGCATTGTGGGAGCCATTGCCCATGTCATCCGGCCACAGTAACGCTGCCTTCTTGATAGTGCACTGTTCACCCATTCAACTGGCTGGGTACACGTGAACTGACTGTAGTGATGACATCACTCCATGCCTGTACCAGAGCTTTCTACCCTCCAGGACTGGCCCAGGATTTCGAGCTTTTCTCTGGGTTTTCACTTTTCAGGGAGCAGGTGGTTGAGAGAGTGGGTAGAGGAGACGTTTTATGTCTGCTGACTTGGCACCCCGCCCCTCACTGTAGTATAAAATCAGAGAAGTAGCGAAGTTCCAGCATACCAGCAGGAGCCAAAGGAAGGGGGACAGCAGTGATAGTGAAGATGCCAATCGACCACCATGAGATTGCGCTCCTACCCTTCAGAAGCATCAAAGCCACTGGAGTGCAAGTCATGACTGCGACTGGGCTACTCGGGCTGATTGCAACTTACTGCCCTCCGAAATCAAAGCTGGACCTTGGAGACCTTGATGCTTTGCTAGATTCCGCTGTTCCGAAAATCATCAGAGGAGACCTCAACACCAAACATCGGTGCTCGAACTCCAGGGCCGCCAAACAAAGGAGACAGACACTGCTGGTGTACTCCAGGAAGAACAACTGTGTGGTAACATGTCCAAATGAACCCACGCACTATCCAGGTGTAGCAAATCACAACCCAAATGTGCTACTGAAGAACCTGCAACACTCTCTGGAGCTGGAAACACTAGAGGAACTGACCTCAGACCACAACCCATTAGCAATCACTATGGGAGATGAGATGGAACCCAACCACAGGCCGAGCGGTACAACTTCAGAAGAGGTGAACGGGGGCACTACAAGGAAGAGCTGAACAGCAAAGTCACACCTAAACCCCTGAGCACCAAGCAAGACAAGGCTGTGGAAGATTTCACAATAGGAGTCCAGCAGGCAGTCGAGAGCCGCATTCTGAAGCAGAAGACAAACCGATGTTCCCTCTATGACCTACCGAGAGGCATCCAGCAGCCAATCACTGACAAGGACCGGGCACGACGCCAGTGGCAGAGGTTCTGCATGCCTGATCCCCTGCAGAAGTACAAAATGCTCACAAGGCTCCTGAGGGAGCAAATCAGACAGCACCGTGGAGATAAGTGGGAGGCATCACCAGCCAAACTGAAGGAGGTCAGACAACTCAGTGTGGAGAATGACTCGTCGCCTGACTGGGAAGAAGGAGCCAAGTCCACCAATCCGGGGACGTACCCACCTTGCATGCAGCAACAAGGACAAGGCAGAGGTCCTCGCTGAGACACTGGAGGATTTGCTCACCCCAAATAAGGCACGCAAGCTTTCAGACGGAGTGGAGGAAGAAGTAGGCAAGCATCTCCAGTGCTCCAGATAAGATTTTTAAGTGGCTATTTTTTAAAGTTGGGAGTAAAATGATTTTTTAGGGAGTAAAAAAGTAAGTCCCATTCCTAACGAGAGTATTTTCTAAGCAAGTAAAATACGTTTTAACAGTAAAATAGAAACATTTTTGCAATAAATATCTCTTTGCATCTAGTCATTCATGCACATTAAAAGATACATTTTTACTGCTTTGGATCAGGCTGTAATAATAGTGTTTTCTTCCTGAGGCACTATGTATACTACTATTCCAAACATAGCCACAGAGCTCTGTGGGCGAAAGCAGAGTGCACAGGCACCATATTTGTCTGTTTCCTATTTTTTTGTTGGGAGTACTTGTTTCTATTTTTTGTGAGTATTTGCCTATTTTTAGGGAGTAAAAGTGGATGAAACTCCCCTTATCTGTAGGGCTGAGCATCTCACAAAAAAAATCAAACTGGGATGGGAGCTGAAGAGATCAAGGAATGCACATGCTCCGAGGTAGCAGGACTTACAGAGAAGCTGATGAATGGCAAGGCACCAGGGAGCAACGGACTACCCAACCTGGCAATCAAGATCCTCCCGCTGACATCAATGGAACACCTCACAGAGATCTTCAATGGATACATGAGACTTCAGCACTTCCCGAAATCCTGGAAGGAAGCAAGGGTCATCATATTCTCAAAGGCCGGCAAACCACTTAGGGATCCTGTGAACCACCACCCCATTTGCCTACTCTCTGGATTATCGAAGCTCCTGGAGAAGGTCCTCCTCCCCTGCCTCAGTGGCTTCACATCCAAAAGAAATCTACTAGCAAAGGAACAGTTTGGATTTTGAAAGGAGCATGCAATGACTCATCAGCTGCTGGGAGTGGTGAACGCCATCAGCCACGTATTCAACTTCAACAAGTCCACAGGAATCATCTTCTTTGATGTCACCAAAGCATTTGACCCAGTCTGGCATGAGGGATTGCTGCACAAGATGATCGGCCTGGGATTTCCGAACTACCTGGTGAAGACGATTGCAAACTACCTAGGAGACTGCACCTTCAATGTCGCCATGCGGTCTGAGATGTCCTCATCACGTCCCATCTGAGCAGGCGTGCCACAGGGATCGAACCTCGGACCCTTCCTGTTCAACATCTTCACCAAGGAGATCCCGAAAGATCGCCACAAGACCGACCTGGCACTGCATGCGGATGATGTTGCAGTCATGACCAAGTCGTTCAGCGAATGGGAAGTGGCGAAGAACCCGCAAGCTTCATTGGATGCCATCTCAACGTGGTACAGAGGTTGGCGGATAGAACTAAACACCAGGAAGACAACTGCCATGCTTTTCACCAGAAAGAAGATCAAGGAGCACCCGCACATCAGCCTCAACGGGGAAACAATCAAGTGGAAAAGCTGCTGCCGCTACCCCAGTGTGACCCTGGACAGCAAACTCAATTGGCAAAGCCATATGGAGAAGACTCAGCAGAAGGCATCAGAAAAGATGGTGGCGCTGTACCCACTCCTGAAGACCAAGTCCATGCCCCTCTGGACAAAGATCAACGTCTACAAGGCGATAATCAGGCCTACCCTGACGTATGCCTCTCCAGCATGGCCGACCTGCCAGAAGCGACACCGGAAGAGTAGTCAGATAGTCCAGAACGAGGCTATGCGGATAGCATCTGGACCTCCACTCTTCACAAGGATAGCTGACCTTCACAGAGAACTGGACATCGAGATGCTGGACGAACGTCTAGCGAAGCTGAATAGGAACTTCTGTCAAGGACTGGTTCAGAACCTGAACCCTCTGATCAGAAGACTCACTGCCACCACTGCAATCCCTTGCGACCACTACCCGCGGCCCATCACGGCGAAGACCCTGTGAAACCAGCCTTACTGTGACAAGTCCACACAGACCAAGAAGAAACCCAACCCACGACTACATACTCAACCCGAGAGAGGATGGAGTAATGAGGCTCAAGCCTCGGTATCCAATAATCACTGCTGATGGATAACATTTGTCAGCAAGTAGAAGAAAGAGTTCCAGCATAGCATGGCAACAGCAACAGGGAGGGGAAAGAAGGCTACAATGCCCTCTTTTTGCTGAAGCGATTTCCCTGGTTTATCAAATTGGTTTATTATGATTTGTAAACTTTTCAAGTAATCTCTTGAAAACATTCAGTCAGTCAAACAAAGTTCATTAATTTGTTTTCACCATTAAAATTACATATCAAATCAATTGAAAACAGAGAATTCTGTTTGGATTGCAGGTTGTCATTGCAGCCTGCATTCCACGCATTTCTACCAACTGGATGTGATAAAATATGCGGCCAAATCACTACATTGTGGACTGGTCTCATATCCCAGCTTCACCACTTAACTAAATTGTGTGAGCCTGGGCAAATCAGTGATTATACTTGGGTGGGGCAAGAACAGAGTTGTGAACACTTAGGGCCAGTCATAGGCGCACTCCACCAACAGAAATGATTTTCAAATGTTGGCAGGTTTTACCTGTACCCAACCAACATGACTGTATGGATGCAGTGGCCGCCTAATGTTTTTTTATGCACTAGACTCCAGTGACAGCCCCCTCCAGCCTCCTGACTTGTTGGGATTGGTTAACCAGCCAGCGTCCAGCCGACTTTACTGACTGTACACCTGCCCTGGCCAACCGACTGTGCAATGGCTGGACTACCCACAGGCCCAGCAAGGCGTGCACTCCGCTCCCGTGCTGGCATCGCAAAGTAATGCACGCACACAATTAGCCGACCTGCTTCATTGACTCAAGACAATATTACTCTCAGTGTGCATCTCATTTGCGCACAACAGCATCCACGGAAGCGCCGAGAGACACTTCGGCTCACAGTAGCACTATACTAGTCACAGCAGCAAATTAACTACACCTCCTCCCTGAAATGCCCCATGGTGTGATTTAATAGCGCAGTGGAAAAGTCACTCTGGGGCGACAGGGTGAAATTAAACAAATATATATAGAGACATATTCGACTGCCGTTTGAACTACCTTAATTGTCCCTTTTAATCATCTTGCAATATTTGTGTGTGCAAAGGATGACAGCGAGACATATACACTGTGGACTAGGTGAGAAACAACAACGGCCTTCAGAAGTGGGCGCCTGACTAGGCAGGACCGTGAAGTAGGTGTGAAGAGCGGGGCGACAATGCAGGGCCGTGAAGTAGGTGTGAAGAGCGCAGCTTAGATTTACATGCAGAGGGTTAAGCCCGAGGCACCACTTCCAAGGAACCGCTCCATTTTGTGGCCTCGGCCTTGATGGCGCATTCCAGGCACTGGCGCCGTCAGGGCAAAGGTCAAACCAACGCTGCCTGGAGATTCCCACCTGCTGTTAAAAAGCCACCATCTCGCCTTTGCATCAAATATCTTGAGGTGCGGGGTGTTTGCAGTACACTCAAGAGATCAGAAAGCATACAAAAGCTACACACCCTCCCCTCCTCCATCCCCACAAATTGCTCAGCCCCGGCCATTCAAATACTTTAACGTTCCATTGAAAGCATTGGACTGGATGAATGATTTGGAGGCAAACATCAAAAAATCATGTCATTAAGTGACTAAAACTGAAAGTAAAAAGCGAGTTGCACCCTTGAGAGTCACTTTAGTACTTTGACGAGTGGATACATGCTCGAAGCTTTGCAATGGTTGGCAAATGGCAAAGCGCGTACCCCAATGCACCCTTCTGCAGGGAGTCTTGTGCTGTTTAAAGACTCCATCACTTTTAACATGCACAATTTTAGAGGGCACAGGGCATAGACGGTAGACCTCGGGTGCGGGGGTTGGCGGGGTGTTCGGAGGGCTTGACATTTCACTGCACAGATGACCCCTCGTGCCAGTGGCCAAACGTTGCCATGTTTGTGATAGAGGTGCTGCTCCACCCTTTATTCTGACCCTGTCCGGTGCATTCATCTCTCCTCGGCGCGCGCACGCCATGTCTAAAAGCAGCCCGTGCCAAACAAGGGGGACACAATACGTCCAGTTTCTTGTTAAAGGTTTGGTCTGACTATTCTAATACATATTTTTGGAAGACCTCCTGCGGGTCACCACTGTGCATGCACTTCATCTGAGTATGAACAAAAACGGAGGGTGGCACTGGCATACCTCTTAATTAAGTTACCCTCATTTGGACTCATGTTCACCCTTCCAACAGGCTCTGTGCCTTGAAAAATTGGGACCAACTTCCAGCAAATCAGACTCCAAAAATGGTTTCCAACCACATCGACTTCAATGGGATCACCCACTCAAATCCTCAGGCTTTGCCTGCCGTGGATGGTGACTCATGGGGTTAAAGGTATTCTGTAATTAGTACTTTCCACACTCTCACTTCTTACGATCCCTTTGGACCCCCTCTGCCTCCTCCACTTTCCCTGCTCTAAATTGCAGAGTCTGTTTCTAGCGGGGATGCATGGGGCCTAGGCACAGGTAGACCCGAGGCTTATAACTGCGTCACAGCGGCCTACACATTTCCTGAAGTGAGCGCTCAGTCAGTTCTCTCATTGACAAATCTTCGACTGTTCAACATGAATACAGGAGACACCGTTTGTGTTTAAACACGAATACTGCCCTTGCAAAAGTTGAATACTGCGTTTACCATTTAACTTGTATAGTATTAGAAGGAAGACTATATAGCTAGTCTTGTTCATTATTCCATGGTATTCATATTAAGCAGCGCACTATATGAAGACTATTCAGCGATTACCAATAGAACATTAAACAAATACTTGTTTCTAGTCTTTTAGTCGTCATTTAGCATTGAATACTGCATCACTACCATCGACCACCACTGAGAAGTAAAACAAAAAATGAAAATAAGATCTTCCATTTTGGTGAGGGGGTGCATTGTTCTTTGTTTAACGTCAGTTCATAATTTATATGACATAACTCTCAACCCACACGCTTGTGGCCGGGAGTCACCGACTGCCCATGTTATGAACTTTACTCCTTTTACCCCAACCCACTGCAACCATAGCTCCCCATCTGCCCTCAGAGACTTGAGGGTATACATTGTAGAGGTGTGGCGTGTGTGTGGGCAGGCTCTGACTGGCCTCTCGGGCAATGCCTGAAGTGCAGGCCCACCATGCCAGTGTTTCACAGCTTTTTTTGGCCCAAAGACACCTTTTTTGTGCCTGAAGTGGGCCAGGTGGATCAGTCACTTTACTATAGAGCTAAGAGTTTTGACCAGTAGAAATCAATACATTTTCTTTAAAACGCACAATCTACAACACATTTTTACCAAAAATAACTCCCCTTGGGCGGCGCTTGTTCTTCTTCTTGCTGATAGATTTTTATCCATCAGCGGTGATTTTTTGGATACCGAGGCTTGAGCCTCATTACTCCATCTTCTCGGGTTGAGTGTGTAGTCGTGGGTTTGTATTCTTCTTGGTCTGTGTGGTCTTGTCACAGTAGGGCTGGTTTCACTGGGTCTTCGCAGTGATGGGCCGCGGGTAGCGGTCGAAGGGGTTTGCAGTGGTGGCAGTGAGTCTTCTGATCAGAGGGTTCGGGTTCTGATCCAGTTCTTGGCAGAAGTTCTTACTCAGCTTCGCTAGATGTTCATCCAACATCTCGATGTCCAGGTCTCTGTGAAGGTCTGCTATCCTTGTGAAGATTGGAGCTCCAGATGATATCCGCAGGGCCTTGTTCTGGACTATCTGAAGACTCTTCCGGTGTCGCTCATGGCAGGTCATCCATGCTGGTGAGGCATAAGTCAGGGTTGGTCTGATGATCGCCTTGTAGACGTTGATCTTTGTCCGGAGGGGCATGGACTTGCTCTTGAGGAGTGGGTACAGCGCTGCCATCTTTCCTGTTGCCTTCTGCTGAGTATTCTCGATGTGGCTTTCCCAGTTGAGTTTGCTGTCCAGGGTCACACCGAGGTAGCGGCTGCTGCTCTCCCATTTGATGGTCTCCCCGTTGAGGCTGATGTGTGGGTGCTCCTTGATCTTCTTTCTGGTGAACAGCGTTGCAGTTGTCTTGCTGGTGTTGAGTTCTATCCGCCAGTCGCTGTACCACTTTGCGATGGTATCCAATGAAGCTTGCAGGTTCTTCGCCACTTCCTTTTCGCTGAAAGACTGGGAGATTACTGCAACATCGTCTGCATACAGCGCCAGGTTCGTCTTGTGGAGATCTGTCGGGATGTCGTTGGTGAAGAGGTTGAACAGGAAGGGTCCGAGGTTCGATCCCTGTGGCACGCCTGCTCGGATGGGATGTGAAGAGGACATCTCAGACCGCATGGCGACATGGAAGGTGCGGCCTCCCAGGTAGCTTGCAATCGTCTTCACCAGGTAGTTCGGAAATCCCAGGCCAATCATCTTGTGCAGCAGTCCCTTGTGCCAGACTCGGTCGAATGCTTTGGCGACATCCAGGAAGCTCTACTCAGTGTGTCAGAAATAGAAGGAATTTCCATATGCTAATGTTGGCTAGATTTTCATTGGTTCTTGAGACAGTTGACCCTGCGTGTGGGGGGCGGGGTCTCCCCTCAGTACATTCTCTATAAGAAGAGGGGGAGCGAGAGAGGGGTGGCACTGCACTGCACGCGCATCGCCTACCTGGCACGGAGTTGCTGCTCTTGAAGGAACAGCTGGAGAGAGGCGAGAGGAGGGGCGAGAGGCTGCAGGGGCGCAGAGCAGACCACAGCCTGCCAGCGGGGAAGGGACAGCGGAGGAGGCCAGAGGACAGTGCAGAGCATGTGTTAGTCGGACGCAGCGGCGAAGAACTACTAGCGGAAGACCCGACTAGCTGAGATGTCATCATGGGGCCAGGGATCATCGTCCTCCAACGACAGGTATGAGTGCAGCGCGGGGTTAGTCTACGAGGGAGGCCCAGGTGGTGACTGAACGCTGAGGCAGGTCTAGTCCTGTGGCTTCATCCCTTCCTGGGTCGGGCAGACTCTACATGCTGCATAGTGTAATGACCTCTCTCTCTCTCTCTCTCTCTCTCTCTCTCTCTCTCTCTCTCTCTCTCGCTTAAAGTTATATGGGCTATTTACAGCCATTGTACTATTCACCACTACATGTGACGTGTATTAATCGGTAGGTATTTCTCAGTTCGTTAATGCCCCTGCAGCAATTGCTCATTATGCAGCCCAAAGTGAACGTGCAGGATATATTTTAGCAAGGTTTTATTTAGCTCCATTCCGTTGCCACCCCCATCTGTACGGAATGACCCATGCGGAGCTCTCAGTGGGCCCTTGTCAGTTGAGCTGTGAGCAGCACACACACATTTTCATTGGAGTCCGGGGGCTTGCCGGTTTGCAAAATGAGCTATTCAAGCCGGTGTTGTATGATCTCCTGCACCCCCATGGCACATGGGGGTGGCAGCTGCCGTGGGGTGCAGGATATCATACAACACCGGCACGAACAGGGCCCTACCAAAGTAAGCTTTAGAGAATGGGATTAGTGTTAACACATTTATGGCACAAATGCCCAGTTCTTAAAAACAGCCTTTTCTAGCTGCTCCAGTTACCGCAGACCTCAATCCAAACCGTCCATGTGCTCCTTACCTTTAAACGCAAATACCTCTCTCCACAGAAACGCTTCATGGCTGTGAGGAATAACATACCTGCCCACTGGAACGCTTTTTGGGGGGCAAAAGTGAAGCAACTTTTCCTCTTATACTGACTTTTCATGCATTACTGCGTATGTGTGCGCGTGTGAGTGTGTGTGAGGGTGAGACCCTCCTTGCCACTACTTCCATGAGGCTGGCTATTCCCACCCCGGGATTACACGATTGGCTGGTTGCTGTATTAGCCTCTAAACCCAATGAAAGCGTTCTTCGCCCCACCCCCCTCCCTCCATGCCTTTCACGCACCCGCGCAAGGGAATGTGACTTGCCCTCAAGTACCCTTTTCTGCGCGCCTTTTAGATCTGGTTGATATGTGTTACTGCTGCCAAACTGACAGCATTAACTTTAATGTGAGAAGAGTAACGCTGCAAAGCGAGCGCTCGGTGTGGCCCTCTGCATGGATCGGGGGTCACTGGCATTCACAGCATCACGTGTGAAAAGTTGAATTCAGAAGTACAATTAGATAGTTGCATTTAGAAGTGTGCCCAATAGCCTCTCTGCAAATTGAATTTAGAAGTGTGCCCAATAGCCTCTCTGTGAAAGCTGAATTTAGAAGTTTACTCAATAACCTCTCTGAATTTTAGAATCATGCCCAATAGCCTCTCTATGAATTAGAAGTCTCTGAAAGGGCATGTAAACCATCACATCTCACCAACATGCTTACTCTCTCCTTACATCACCACTCAACTAGAACACAGAGATACTATGACACCATTCGGTATAACTGTTCTCATATCAACATCCGCCGCTCACTCCATATCACTCTAAATAATCAATGCTGGTTACACACCCCCCAGGGAGGCGTTCTCCTCAGGCCTAACGCAGCCACATCCGATCTGGATAAATCCTGCCAGAACGAACACATACTCCTGATCTCTCAACCACCACACCTACCGCTAAGAAGCAGCTATTACACTGATACCGCACAAGCTGAACACATACCCGGTGCTCACACGCACCTTTTGACTCTATCTACTCTCTCTACTGATATGAACTTCGGTTCCCAAGGGCGTTCAACCTACCAGCGCCTTCAGACCATACCAATGGTATATAAGGCGCTATATAAATGCAAAATAACATAACATAACATAACACCCTGTGGAATCAAAGCAGTGTGAGGAAAAAGTTAGTCTTTGCGGTGGCAGTACTGTGGGAGTAATGGGAGCACCTAGGCACTCGGTGGCAATCTCTGTAGATGGTGAACATTACCCTGGCATTTCATGCCAAGGCATGCCAAGTGTGTGATTACCCGGTCTTGAGATGGGAAGCCCCGCCGATGGGGCGATTGCCTGCGTTATTTATCTGGTATATGATCGCAATTCATGTATTGTGGGATCCGTGCCCGAGCGAACAGTGCTGGCACCTGGGCACATGATGCCAGTGGTTGGCACATGGTGAATGCCGGGCAAATGTCTCAGTAAAAGCTTGGGTCAATGTTAGTTCCCCAGGACCCCGATCATGGTGAGCTGCCTTTCCTGCAGGGAGCCCCTTGGCTGGTGAGGGGGTCTCGGCAGCACTGGTGGGCACTGGGCATTAGGCAGATAAAGATGATAGTAATATTACTACTAATAGCAAGAGACACCCCAATCCTGGATAAATCCTGCTGAACTCTCTGGGGGATCACCTGCATACTTATTCCTGACCTGGTGAGCATAACGCACCCCGAGATCCTGAGCCCCCAAAGCAGAGCTGGAGCCCTTTCCACAATATGACACGGGGTAAATACCCCATATTTACCCCTAGCAGCACTATCCTGCCCACCCAGGCCAGTATTCTGTGCAATCCCTGCTAAGTGCTTAAATGATCAGGTTTTGACCATTGCCACCATGTAGATGAGGCCCCACAGGCCCTTTGATCCTTTCCAGGCAGGTTTCCCTGAGCATGGAGCAGGAGTGGCGAATGCTCTGTGGCAGGGCACTAGTGCATGAGGGCACTTGCATACCATCCACCATCAGGGTCACAGACCCCTTCCTATGCTATTAGATTGTGACCTGGGGTGACTCACACAGTGGAAGACCAGGGGCACCACAGGTCAGATTTCACACTTTCTACCCTAGTAATAGTTTTTCATACTGCACCAAATCACCACCTACTGCAGAGCACACATGCCTGCTTGACAATTCATATATTGTGCCCCTTCCTGGGGGCACCAGTCCATACAGTACACATACTTGGCAACCCTACACATTTAGGCAGTAGGCTACTGCTTTTTAAGCAGACCTGCCGCCTTCAGATTTGGGTGACAGATCCTACTGCTTTTTACAGGGGCAGGTCATTCATGTGACTTTAAGGAAGGGCGTTTGAGACCGGCCCAGGACAAAGCATGCAACACATTAGTATGTCTGTGCGGTGGGCTGGTAAGGGATTCCTTTGGGCTCAGACCAATCCAGTGAGTGACCTGACAGCAACATGACTCTGCCCTGCGCTCTGGCCTGGACAGGCCTTAGGTGAAGCACCGGTGAAGGCAAGTGGCAGAGCGTGGCACCATCACACAGCATCTGCCTATCAGACTGGTGGGGGTATCAGTCTCCATGGTGTTCAGTTAGTCATCTTGCACTGCAGGAATACATATGTATTGCCCGTGCTGCTGCTACAGAGCAGTGGCACACGTTGCCTACCAGCTCTGTGTGATTACCTTCTGTGAAGTTAGGTAATTGAATTTGGTGTCAAGTTACCATTCAGAATTATACATTTTAAACATTTGAACATCTTTCCATGTTGTGCTGTTTGGTTGGGTAGTGCAACCAACAATGTATGTTTTGTATTTACTTTGATGTCATTGTTATGGGAATTATTATTTTTGATATTTTAAAAATCCTACATCTTTTTGGTCACAGAATGTTGGCAAGTATGAGTACAGAAGGAAAAGTGGGGGAACATAAGCGTATCCTCGGATTCACTTAATCCACTTCTGTGCAAGTGGCAACGGTGCTGCAAGAAGGACCGAGGGAGGCGGTTTGCAATTGTGCCCAAATTATTTCATGCTGTGGATCACATATCTGTGTCACAATTAATGTGCCTTTGGCCTCTGCTTTGGCCATATTAAGTGATGCCATGTTATTTTACCCACTTACGTCTTACGGCACCTGGTCTGGTCCGGCAGGTGGCATATTGTGTCCCTGCCAGGGTGTTGCCACACCTTAGTATGTGAAACGGAAGGTGAGATTTGGGGGCAGGTGACAGAAAAGATAAACTAGACAATATAATGACCACAAACAGAGATGAAAAACCACTGGGATTAGTGGGAAGAGGATATGGCTGTCGATGTGGGGATGTGTGTTTCTTAAATGTGTTAAGCTATTGGTAAGCATGAGGGTAGGGCTCAGGAAAGCTCAGCTCTGTTTAGGGCAGCGTTTTATTGTGATGGCAATATCTACAACGACCACGAATGGCATTAGATGTAGTTAGATGGTGAGTGGCAGCGTGATGGCCTTAAGAGGTGCTTGAGCGGGCCCTATTAGTATTAAAAAAACACAGGAAATATACCACACACCATAAAATAAATCAGAATTTGATTCACACCACTGTTTCATCAAGGTGTGGCCCCTTAGTTGCTAATTTGGCTAAAAACTGACAGAGCCAAAATGCAGCCCCAGCCAATGAGTGCTTCTATTACAGAGTGTTGGGGTTTTGGTCAGATATGCTTCCTGAGCCGTCCTGGTGCAGAGTCATGTCACTACTGCGTTAGCTTCGCTGGGATCATCCATCCCGTTGTTGGTGCACTGGCTGGATTAGTGAGAGGCAAGATACCTTGGTTCCCACAAAATGCACATGAATCAAACTAGACGAAGGGTGGGTCTCCTTGACCCAGCTCATGGGAGTCTTTGCAGGGTTGCTGAGACCCGCCACTGGGAATTGTTCTGGAAAAGTTTCTCAATATTCCTTCATTTCATTCCAGAGGAAGTTCTTCTCTGGGTCCTAAGGAGTAGCGCCCTTAAATACATTGCCAGTTTAACTATCAGAACCCACAAAGAGCTGAATTTCTGTATCCCACAACATTACTC
Organism: Ambystoma mexicanum; assembly: GCF_040938575.1. Lineage (NCBI taxonomy): Eukaryota > Metazoa > Chordata > Amphibia > Caudata > Ambystomatidae > Ambystoma > Ambystoma mexicanum. The sequence continues at coordinate 1,324,626,514 of NC_090921.1, read as the reverse complement.
TTCTTAACCCTCATGCTCTCAGACTTTCAGGCTAGGATACCATGTGTATCCCCCTAGGGCTAGGGAATTTATTTGTAACCCAACATGTGGAGTTCTCTTTCAGTTTTATAGAACTTCTGGTCTAGAGCATCAAGCACAAGAGATGCAGGGAATGTTAATGGGCCCATTCACCACCAGTGAACCAAGGGTATCCAATTCCTGACACCCATAGATGTTTGCACCTCGTACCTGTGGCAGCCCGCCCCTCACCCAGCTGCCCCTTCCTCGAACATCATAGTTGAAGTTGGGCACTCTCCCCCAACAATATCCAGTTCTTCCACATACAGGTGGACGAGGCAATGCTTCACCTCAGCTGAAGTTGAGCCCTGTTGCACAAAGAAGGATGCTGTGCCAGTCCATTACATACCCCAATGTTGGCTATGCCTATGTGCAGCACGTAACGTCACACTCCTCCACCTAGTTAATTTTGAGCTAGGGGACTTGTCCTTTTCCACATCCCAGAGAGAGCTCAGGCCGACACCTGCCAATTTAGACCTAGAACCATGAGACACACATGATCTGTCCTCCATCTTCCATCCTATGCCATTGCATGGGCACTACCACAGATCTCAGGGGTCCCATTGTTGGCTACTTTCCATTGTGTCATCCTCCATGGTCATGTGGGCATGCCTGACCAATACCAAGCAAAAGGGGCCAAGTTTGAGCTTGATCACAGGACCTGACACTTGTGATATCAAACTGAATGTGGCTGCACTGATCATAAGTAGTGCCATGCACCATGCCTTACCTCAGGCACAGCTTTATTTGAGAGTATACCCTGCCGCCATCATGGCTACTTATGATCATCATAGTTCTGGTACAGGCGGCCATATCTTAAATGCAACCCCTGCTCTGCAGCAGAAAATGGCTGTCACTGCAGCTGGCAAATGGGGAATTATGTCCTCTGACCCTGCTCTCTGCCACCGATAGAACATGCGCTTCAGATCAGGATACACACTGCTTTTAGCATGGACTTTATGGAAGGGGAATCTGATCAGCAGATTACCCTTTCAGAGATGGAATTACCTGCATCATTTTTGTAATCAATGCAACACAAATTAAAAGCCAAGCCTTTCACACCTTTGCCAGATGGCAATCCCTCACAACCATAGAGTTAGGAACCGTCAGAGTGGTCGAACTGGAAAGTGCTTGAATATGAGCAGGAATCATTTATTTGAACAAAAATGTGTTGTGCTTCTATGCTCTTGAAAGTGATTTCCACCCAAAATGCATGAAGAAAACTGGCACAGAAGATTCCTTATAACATGCTTAATACCGGTCTCAAAGGCGCTGGGTTGTCTTGCTTCCAAGACAAACAGGTTGACCTTGAGCTGTGCTGCCAGGCCAGAAGATGGTTCTTTCAAAAGGTTTAACGTGTTCCAAAAATAATACGGCACTCGCTGGCTCATTAGATGAATGAAATATTTTGGCACACAGATCTGTCATTCCTTTATTGAAAGTTTACTCTTGCCTCACAGGTGCTCCTGCGACGAGTGTGAAGAGATGCAGGCTCCATGGGAGCGGGATTGCTGCCACGAGCACACCTGCATCCGGGAGAAGATGCACGAGTATGATGTGGACTGCATCACCTCCCACCCGGGGTTCCAGACTGTGGTTCTGGATCCGTTTGTGCTGGAGACGGCCTACTACAGCTACAGGAAAAAGCACAGACGGGGCAAGCTGCCCGCGGGTGAGCTGCGGTGAGTAAGGATCCTGAGACGGGACAAAAAGTAGTAGGTTCAAATAAATGAATCCCTTCATGGGTAGTTATTTATTATTTTACACATTTTTATATTGCACGAAACAGACCCAAAGGTAATGAAGTACATAACATGGGTTTAATCAGAGTTTCAACTTTAGTGAGGCCTCCAACCCATCTCGCACCAACGCCAACAAATAACCTATGTACCACCAATAAGCTAGGAACCAGGCCGGTGTATAGTAAACATATATATTTAGTTAAGGTTTGACAAAGTGGAATAGCAACCAAAAACCTCACTCAATCACCAATACTGTGGCACTACACAATGTCACTAGTTCAAATTTCTTGCACCAATTGACTAACACAGGTTTAATGGACTTGCAGTTTTGATGTGACAAAAGTACAATTTCGAATTCGGCAAAACATTCACAATACAATGGAAAACTCGTTTTTTTGGCTTTGTTTGGAGAAAGGTTTGGGAAAGAAACTCAATGGGAACACAGTTTTGGCTTTTATTTGAAAAGTAAGGTTTGGAAAAAAGGAATTCAAATGGGGAAATCCGTTTTTAGGCTTTTATTTGAAAGGCAATGTTTGGAAAAAGAAATTCAATGGGAAAGTCATTTTTCAATTCACCTACAAATGAGATGTATGGCTTTGTAATTCTGACTTTGGAATCACCGGGAATAAATGGGAGAATTCGTTTTGCACAATTTGTTCTCCAAGGAAATGCACGGTTTGGAGATTCTAGGTTTGGATGCAAGGGAATCAATGGGAAATCTCATTTTACCACAAACCTACACATGAGAAGTATTGCTTGCTAATACTGGTTTGGGATGCAAGGGAATAAATGGGCAATTTTGTTTTGCACCCTCTACAATCACTTGAATAGCAGTGTTTTTTAGGGTTACTTATTTTGGGATTATGGTCATCCTACTTCGGTACAGAAGACAGGGGTTTCAGAAAGGTAGAGTCGCCCAAGTACTTTATTGTCTATACCGGCTCTAACACACTGGGCATGAACTTGTTAGTTTTGAATTCTAACAACACTCATCCCGTGATTTTTTTATGTGAGAATTAATTGATTTATCTTCAATTTAATGCACTAAGGATCAACCCAGCTCCCCCCTCCACACAATTTCATGGAAAGGATTAAGGCATGCTGTTCTAACACAATTCAATTGAAATGGATTGGGTGATTTGGTATAGTGGAATTAATTTGAACTGGATTTAATACAATGTGCCAAGGGCCTACCCAGTTTCACCCCCTACCCACTAATGGAAAGGGATAAAGTCAGGTAGCTTCCCACACAATTGATGGCTTTTGGATTAATCTACTTACGTGGGAGCCCTTGATTATGGGGCATCGAGGGAAACAGCAGGGCTCCTCCAAGGACAGCACCGATCTGGCCAAGGGCTTCAGTCAAGGATTTTCTCCTGCACCCAGACTTCCTATCGCTCCTCTGATGGGGGACCCAGCTAGCTTCTAGAATTCCCTGTCACTGTCTCTAATGCAAGGATTGAGGCCTCTCTGCTAGTTGTTCCTCGCAAGAGTCCGGCAGTAGACTACCTCCAGGAATTAAGTGAAAATGCCCTGTTCTGATGCAAAATTCACCTCTTATAGGGCTGATGAAACTCCCACATTATCATAATTCCCACAGTAAGGATTGGCTATCACTCTCCCTTCACCTCCGACCAAGACGCCCACTGGCTGCTGATAGGACCAGAAGTTGGGAGGTATGGGTTATGGAAGGAGAGGGAGGAGGAAAAATGCATTATCCAAAAATGACAGGTGGGTTTTACCTTTTTGGGTTCTGAAAATCCAACATGGCAGCTATGCTAATTTTCAGATAATTACATACATCTATATATTTTTGAATTCTACTTTTTATGGCAAGTTGGAAAATAATGTTTTTATTTTGGCACTCGCTTCCTGGGCAGAGCCACAATTTTTCACGCTTTGTGGCTGCGCCATAATAGTTACAGCTCTTGAGACCACATACTTCCAACATTAGTTTCACCGTCTATCACTCTATCAATTTTTCCAGTTGCTCAGATTTATGAAAATGCCAGAGTCATCATTTTGATCACAACTAAAGTTATGTACATCACAAACATTTTGTATTTACATGGACCCGACAAGCTCTTAAGACCCTCTAATATGAATCCGGGCTGGGCTCACTGGAGACGCAATGCTCTTTTTATTTAGGAAAACGTGTTCAATGGTAAACAAATCGCAATGCATTATATGAGAGGTAGTTTTACATTCAGACCACCCCAAGCAGTTTAATTTCCCCTCTGGTTTCCATTTCTCCATGAACACATGACCAGGCCATCTGCTTGGGCTAATGTTTATTCTACCCTCTTCTCCTGGGCTTCAAAGGGCTTTGCTCATAGCTAATGCACAATTGATGGGTCATTTCTGTTGGCCATGTATCTGTATCACCATAGTTCCAATCTCTCTCGCAACATTTCTTATATTTTCAACTGAAGCTCCAAGCCTAAACTCAGCCCCAAGTGTCTTTGGGTCGAAGTTTCAGCTCAGAGAGAAAAATAAGTTGCAGTTCACAATTCTGAAATGCTAGCATATTACGTTTACCCACTGTGTACATGCAACTGTCAATACTGCACCAGGGCCTGCTGGCAAGAAATGAACTCTTTCTTTACAGAATGTTTGAACAGAAATAAGTTCCCTCAGATATTAGTCACACAGATAGGCTATAGTTAAATAAGGAACCAGTGTTCACTCTTACACAAAACGAAATAGGCCTTTCCCAATAAATGTTGTCATTTTATGTGTGCAATAAGTCTAGAAGCAATTGGTCATTCAACTTTATTTCTAAATTTAAGGCATAATCCCTCCTTTTTAGCTTCAAAGCCCAGTGTTAAAATATATCTTCTTTCTATGTGCACTGTTGCAGTTTTGAATCTGTCACATGTGCCTTTACATGCAGTCATCATCTGCAGCACACATGTTGTTTTGGAATCCATTGGACAATGTTAGTAATATTTCAGTTCCAAGTCGCACTTTTCTTCCGCTGAGTGCCTGTACATTCTAACAAAAAGGAGGGAGGCCCATTCTCGCTCATTCACAAGGCCTTATGTTGAAATCACTGTTTGTACTGGCTTTTATATTTCAATGGAACGCCACACTTAGTCAGCTTCACTCTCGCAATGGGGCCTAGCATGGCCTCTCCATCTCTGTCACTCGGGGACTGTCTTTTTACCCCACATTTCCAAACAGTTCATTCTTACTGTTGTTCTGCTGCCAGATGAGACCAGTGATTTAACGTACCCCACTCAGCCATTCTTCCTTTACAATGGCCAGAAGTAGAAATAGATGTTACTCCTTAGACGATGGAAGAGACAATATCATCACTTCTGTCAAAGGTATCTCTGCATTAATGCCACTATTTGAGCCACATCCGCAGGAAGATGCATTTATTTTAAATCACCCTACTGAAATGGCAGATAGGAAACTTGGGAGATGACAGGGCCAGCCGATGCCGCTTATTAAGCAGACCCAGGTTTAGCCAGAGAAAACAATACATATTAGTGCACAAGGGTGGGAACATCTCCCCTAACATCTCACTCACGATTTTTGGACAGTTCTGCACTTTCACACAAATGGGGAGCTCTTCAAGGTGTACCTGCCACCGGAGGTTGCATCCCTGGACCGTTGTGCAAGAGTTCATTTCCTTGAAATGTGACCAGTTTTACTGTGATATGACGAACCTGGAGCAATGTGTGGAAAGGGATGGGGCAATGACTGCGCCCCACAAGGAGAGATCACCTCGTATGCACTGCATGTTTTCAGAGATAGGCACATGTCCAAGGAGATCTAGGATTCCTGTGCCTTTCACCACATGCATACAGTGAATCCAGGATTGGGCCCTGCCATGTGCAAAGTCTGATCAGAATCATGGGTAAGAGCACAGCGCAAAATACTAGGCACCATTGTTAGTACTGCGACCTGAGGTTACTCAGTGGCAATAAAAATGAGGTGCAATGTGTTACATGTAAAGTACTCTGATCATTGATTGTGCGGCTATAGACTGAAGTGTGTGTATTTGTTACTGAAAACAAGGCCAAAAGCAACCCGCCAATCTCGGGGAACGTAGAACCTACTCATATGCCATATGGACCACTTTGCGAGTGGGAGTTCTGCCCATAATTAAGCCCACACCCCTCCTTGCCTTGCCCAAATAACACCACCGTGCCTCACACATTAATTGATACTCTTATGTCACATAGACAGAAGTGAACCGTCACCTCTAAATCCTTTCTTCTTCCCTTTTTAGCAACTTCCGGATGTACCGCTACACAGCATACCGGCAGCTGGTCAGGTGGTGCGGGGGAATCCTGGGAAACGACAACCGCGTGGACTTGCCAGCCTGTGCCATAGCCGCCATCCGCAGCACCTTTCATTCCGGATATTCACGCTAGCCGCATCACAAAGATTTATTTTCAACATATTTTTATATTGTTTTTTTATTGATAAAATAAATGTATATTTAACTTTTTTCTCTGCTCCTGTGAAATGTTTTATTTATAGTTGCCATGTTTCGGACTTTCCATGAGTGCATTTTGGGAATGCTTACATGTGTTGCAAAACGATTTAATGGCAGGCAGAGAACTTTGAAGTGGGATGACACTTCTATGCGGCACTCCTGCAATTTACAAATGTGCAAGTCACACGTCACTCAGTTTGACATTTTTTGTTCCTAAACAATTGCATGGAAAATGTATGAACAAAAATGTTATGGCTTAGTGACAGGGGCGTAGGAGACGCATACATTCTGGGGGTACAGGAGGACAGGACCGCTGCACCAATATTCGGCCCATCCCATTATTAGGAGTTATATTGGCTTTATTACGAAAACACAAACACTTGCATGGTTCATGTTCACAGAGTCTCTGACTCCGCAGGTCCTGCCTTTCAGCCCAGTGCATGTGTGTGAGGCTCAGGCTGGCTCCGCAGGTCCTGCCTTTCAGCCCAGTGCATGTGTGTGAGGCTCAGGCTGGCGGTGTGCAGCAACTTCTGAATATCATTTACTGTTCTATCTCTGTATATATTTGCTGCTGTGTGCTGTAAGAAAAATCGTAGAAGGTATTGGAAATTAGGAGCTTCCTTGAATTGCCTCGAAACGGAGTCGACACGATATGTTTACTAAATGCATTATTTGTGTTAACATTTCTGAAATGTAGATTTTTCCCAGGCAGCATTCTCGGCTAGTGCCCGGGGCAGATAGCAATCCTCCAGTACGTCCATCATGTTTTTGGAGCAGCTTGTAAAGGCTTGTAGGACTATAATTAGGAAGGGAAAATCCAAACTACAATGACCAGAATGCGAACAATCAAACAGACATGAATGGATGGGCTGAACTTTGAATTCTGGATTTGTAGTTTCGCTTTTCAAGGACAACCTGAAGGTGCCCCCCTGCCTCACATGATAAGAAGCCTCTTGGACTCCATGTTTGGGTCATTGTTGATATAACATTTTTACTATCCGCTTGACTTTTGCACTTTCAGAGTAGACATTTAATTTGAATACTGTCTAATATTAACGAGCTCGGAACAAGCAATACGAGTACAGGAGCGAATTCTAATTCAGGGGCGTATCTTCCTTCCACCAACAGCGACTCTGGGGAGTCTCCCTGGTGCCAGCCAGCAGCAGGCCCAGCCCGTCACCCCAGCCACAGACCATGGCCACTGTCTGCGGCCCGCTTTGCGTAGCTTAACAGCAAACTCTGTGGGTATTTTGAATCCTGCTAGTGCCTTCCCAATCGGCGAACTGCGCGAAAACACACAAATAATAGCAGAATAGAAAATAAGTCACTTTGTGACGTCTTATTGAGGGCAGCATGTAAGTACTAATGCCCAGGCTTTCGCATGGTTGCCCCGCACGGACCAGTCCTGTCCTCACCTGAAATCAATGTCAGTCAACTTCAAGCCCAAAATCAATGTGGCAGCGCACGACTCGAGCGCTGGCCTGAGGACGCGTTGCTGCCTGCCTGCTCCATTTCCACTTGCCTAGTCCTCCTCAATAAGTGGCAGACTTGGCACTGGTCGCTGTGCATCATGTGATGCGGGCCTGGAGGTCAGGGGGAGCAGCAGGCACTCAGCAGAGGGCACATGCGGGTTACTTCCCTGCCCGGGTGGTGCCGCCTGTGTCCCTCAAATGTGCGCTTAGAAAAGAAATATCATTGCAGGCACAAGCAAAGTCCTCACACACACACACACACTTCAGTTGGAAAAAATACCCCCTGCCTTTCCCTCACCTCACTTCTCATTGTGGAGAATTGTGGGGGGGATAAATGACATTATATCTCCCTTGCTTAAAATTGTGCTGGGGATTTGCCCCACCCGTTTCCTATGCCCATACTTAGTGAAGGGTCAAGAGTTCAGTTAACTGGGAAGCAACTGAATAACATACATTTTCATTAACATTTCCCACGCCTAAATAATTATATAATTATGGAAATGTCCGTTTGTTTGTTAAAGATACCCGACAGTGTTAAGCAAAGCCATTGTTGCTTGCTTAATGCTCCTGTATGTTTTAAGCATTTTTCTCAACTTCCCATTTATTCCATTTTGGCCTAGCTTTCGCTGCAAAAAAACTTTAAATAATTTGTTATAATCAGACAAAATAAGGAATAACCATGGAGGCATGAAGCAAAGATTTTTAGCTCTTCTTGAACTTGTACAATTTTCAATGATGGAGAAGTTGTGCAAATGTCCAATAATGGGGTGGGTGTGGGATGGTCGCAAGTTTGAAAATAAAAGAATGTCTTAAAAACACATGTCAACATCACTTCCGCCCCATTGCTCACAGGCAACCAGGTCATGTTCTCCCTCCCTTACATATTAAGGTCAGTCCATAGGAAACGTAAGACCTACACACCTTGCAGGTGGATGATCGCCTGCTCAAGACATCTTCAGCTACATGATCAACTCCTCATCGCATAGGCGTGGGGCAAACCATTCTCAGCTCCATGGCCATTTGGGCATTACCCATTGGACTTTTAGGTTATACAGAACTTACTAAGAGCATCTTGCCTCGGAAGGTTAGACAATTATAGAAATATTTGACCTCTCAAGCGGAGTCGAGTACAAGAAACCCATGTATCTAAAAGGCCTAAGTGGCAAAGTCGGGTATTAATTTGCCCCTGTACAACACACATTGATGCATCTTGATCCTTGGCGATTTCCCCAAAAGGTTCTGGCTGACAAGGCAATCCCCAGTGTGCAATCTCACAGCATGCTCAAAATACATTTGGTTTAGTAGCCAACAGGATGTCTACAGTTGACATCATGTAGCCCACAGACCTCCAACCGCCATCAGTATGCATGGGACTGGGGTACATCTCACATCATCAAGACTGCGCTGCATCCCAGCATTGACCCAGACACATTGAGCGCTCACCCTGTTCATATACACACGGGCTTAGACTTTTCTCAGAACTCTTCTCTCCCTTCACCCCCTCATTCACTTCTCCTCCTCCTTTTCTACCACGAGCGCTACAATAAGGTCTTTAAGCGCTGTGCAACAGAGATCGTAAATAAAGTTGAGTAGGAGGTCTGTATTGTTAGATGGAAGGTTCCTGGGTGGCTTATGACGGTACAGGGTTTGCCGGATGAATACAACATATTTACCACAACACTGTTGTTCTTTGAGAGGCAATGGCCTATAAACAAATCTCATGGTTTCCTGCGAGGCCAAGTTCGCAGCTGAAGGCAAAGACATTGTTCGGATCCGTTCAGGTACTTGCAAGATTAGCACACCACATCCAAAAAACTCATCTGCTGATTCTAAACCAGCACATTTGGCAAAGAAGCACCGAATTCTTAGCAAGATTAAGTCATGTCATAATTCCCACCGCAGGACCTATAGACCTCTCATGCCAAATGCGTTCCTACTACACTGGGAGCAGTTATACAGGAACTCCATTCGAAGTAAACAAGGTGTTAGCAATCCAAAACACAGTATTTATATAAGAAGAGCTAGGTTGTTGGATATCAGGGGCAATATTGCAGGACATTTGCTCTGGTGCAAGTTCAATTAGCACTGGGGCAAAAATTGCCCTGGTGTAAAAAAAAAAACATGTTATTTCAATGCTTTTTTTTGCACCCGGGCAAAGAACACAGACAGGGGCAAACATTGCCCTGGTGCAAAACGACATTGAAAAAAAACCTTATTTTACATTAGGGCACTCCATGGAGACCAACATTAAGTTCCCCTATTACCAAAGTGAACACTCTATCCCTCTCCCACAATGTTTCGCACCAGCTGTGGGTGGGGTCAACTTGAGGACTCACCCCACAGCCTTTTGCAGAATCAGAGAGGCACTACTGGGTATGACTGGCATTCTATCCCTACCCAAAATGGGAGAGTCATAGCGCTGGATGTTTCTGTTCGCAGATGGATGCTGCCTGCCATGCTGGGGTAGGAATGGGGAAAGCTGGAGCCAGTAGCAGTGCTGCCAGTGCATGCGGCTAAGTGACCCACAAAGGTGCATGTGTATGTGATCCCATGCATGTGTCTGAGAGCGGGCATCAGTGAGTCTGTATGTGCGAACGATTGTGCAGGTCCATGGGAGTGAATGTGCATGTCTAAAAGTCAGTGTGCATAGGGGTGTATGTTTGAGTTTGTGTGTGGGGAAAAGGCCTGCTGGGGGAACCAATCTCTAGGCGTCCATTCAGCAGCATGCACATGCTACATTTTACAGGGCAGTTACGACATTTATTGTGGCACATGCAACATGACAATCTTTCATGTTGGCAATGCTAGCTTATATTTAGGCACAGGACATGGCATTGTTCACATACATTTACTGCACAGACATCAATAAAATGTGCTTTTTAGTGGCATTGCCGGCATATAGAGTTTGGGCCCTTGCTACATGAAAGGTGTTTTACAGTGGCATTGCTGGCATATATTGTGAGCCACGGAATATTGAAAATGCTCCTGTGTGCTGTATTTGACCTGGAATCTTTGACTTTTTAATGTGTTACCATGTTAAGTTGCATGGCTCTCTATCCCGTTTTCACAAAATGCACCATTTCAATTAATTGTACACATTTTTTCAGGTGAGAACCATAGCACTCAGTCCCTCTTCGTTTGGCTTGGTTACCCTCACAGCTCTTCGTTTCTCAAGTTACTATGTGAGAAATATTTATGTACATTCACTGAAAAAATTGATCATCCGTCAGTGTACTCACACATGAAATGGGACATCTGACCCCTGCAATGTTGCTCATGAGTATAAAACATTGGAATCCCAAAACGCCCCTTCTTTTGGAGATGATTTAATCCATCGGCCTGTCAGACAATGAGGGCAATTTACCAAAAAGAGGCCTGACCAACCACCACTCTGGCATCCTCGCTATGGCCTCTTTGTCCTACTTGCCCCACTCCACTGCACTGCTTTCCTTCCGGCCATTAAAGCCACCTATAAGGCTTTAAACAAGGTACAAACGCCAGCTTCTAGCAATAACATGAAAGGAGCACCTCAAGCCCTTTCAACCTCCTATCGAAACGAACAGCCAAACCCACCTCTTGCATTCTGCCCTCAGACTACTCTATTTAATACGTAAATGTGAATTGTCCTCAGGCTCCCAGTGTTCAAAATATTTGAATGTCCTCCAGTCCCTGTCCCTGGTACATGTTCTTGTTCTTACCCCTTCGCTACCCTGCACATGCTATCCAGTACAAACGTGTTTCCTCCAGAACTGCCTCTGCTCCCTATTATCCCCTACTATTTAAGTCACCTCTAACCTAAATGATATCCGTTCTTAATAAATATGCATAGAAATACATGCATCACTATAGCAAAGACCCAAACAAACAGTTAACGCACAGGAAGTCCAGCAGAAGTACATGAACACCCAAAGGCATACCTGCATATTTTGAGCAGGGCATCCTGCCAAACAGCAGATTCGCTCAGAAATCAGCCAATTGCACGCATGCACACACATTTGAAACCCACTCACTTGTATATCTTCAATTCCCCTTTGTAGTATGAGCTTATACTTCCCCAGTTCTACTTGCGCCTCGGTCCTCACCCACTCACGCCAGCGGACTTGGAGCCACCTCAACCCTGCAGTTTTTGGGTAAAGACGAGGGCTCCCGACAACTGTGACTGAGTCCCTTAGGGGTAAACCCTGATAACACCTTAACACAAGGACATCACTGCAGCACAGGGAGGGATAGGGGGCGTGATTATTATACGCAGATCATTTAATAATTCTTTATATTGAACAGAAGAGTCAGTACCCAACTGTTTGGCATTAAACTAAAAACACAGAAATGCAGCCAAATCACGCAAGTTCAAATGGTATGAACAACCCTGACCCAATACTTATATCAAATCAAGCCTTATCCCATTAGCTCAAGGTCTCTTTACATTCGTGTATTCAAAGAAATATAAAATTCAGGAGAGATGGAGTAAGACCCATTTATTTATTTAATGAATTTGTTATACGCCCAAATCCAGAGGTATCACAGCGTAGGTTACAGACTTACTTATCTGGTTAAAAAATGGAGAATAGTTACATTTCATGAAGGTTATGGTTAAGTTACAAAATAGTACATACATTTCCAGGACAGAATGGTAAAGACATATTGGTACAATCATATCATAATTTAGGTCAAAGGCCCTCATTGCGATACCGGCGCTAAACCATGGCGCTATTAGCATCATGGTTGGTGCCGGTATCGTAACCTGTCCGCCATGGTGAAATGGGGAAATACCGCCCCATTCCAAGGTTGGCAGGGCGGTATTTCCCCATGGCCCTTCCCCATTCCCATTTTTGCCCCATAGGGGATAATGGGAATGGCGAAGGCGCTAAGTACAGTACCGCAAATTGCGGTACCGTACTTACCGCGAAGGGCCCTTTGCGGGTCCCTACTTTAACTAGACCAGCCTTTAAGTTTGGGTCCTGCAAAGGGACCTCGTAATTAGGCGCTAATGGATTAACGGCACTGCAGCCTTTTACGGCGTCGTTAACCCATTAGCGCCAGGGTTGTAATGAGGCCCAAAGTATGTATGTGGGTGGAGTGACATGGACAATCAGCAGATTAGAATTGATTGAATAGCCATGTTTTCTTGAGAAGGCTCCTTTCTGATGTGGGAGGGGAGGGAGTTTCATATTTTGAGAGCAGCTGCTGGGAAGCTACTCCCCCCTGCCCCTGAGCACTTAAATCGTGGGATAAAAAGTTGGGTCCTAGAATTAGATCTCAGCGTTCTGGTGGTCTTGTTTTGGGAGATATAGTTATTAAGGTAAATGGGAGCCTTCTTGGTGAGGTATTTGTGGGTGATGCAAAGCATTTTGAAGATAATTCTGGGTTTGATGGGCAGCCAGTGTACTTCCCTCCTGGTGTTGGAAATGTGGCCAGATCTTTTTAGACCAAAGGCTGCTTGCAGGGCTTTATTTTGCAACAGTTGGAGTTTGGTCAGATTCATATTCGAGGTACCTAGCAAAGTGCGAGGCAGTTTTAAGGAGTCCGAAATTGTCGGCTTAGTGCGATGAGTTTAGTCATATAGGCAGTGGATGATGAGAGGGTATTGATGTGTTTGGTCATTGTAGATTTGCATCTAGGTGAACACCCAGCGTTTTAGCTTGCTTAAGGACTGGGATGGGTGTTCCGTCAATGGTGATGGATGACTAGTCAGGATGAAGAGATTTTATTTTAGAGGGGGAGCCAACAATGAGGATTTCTGTCTTTTCATTGTAAATTCGATGCCAACCAGTTTTGGATTATGGTATATATTTTGTGGTGATTGAGTCTTGCTAATGGTTACCCGTGATAGGGATGAGGAGCTGGGTGTCATCCACAAAATTTGTGTAGATGACACCCATAGCGTCCAGGACGGCAAATAAGAGATTTGTGTATGAATTATACACAGTGGGCGGGAGAGAGACAAGAGCCTTCCGGTACCCCTAGCATGACTGGTATTGGGTTAGTGGCTTCATTCCCTATGGTTACTCTTGAGGTACTTTCTGCCAAGAAGGATTTAATCCAGAGGGTAGCTTCCGGGGAGAATTTAAAGTTTTCTGATAGTGTATTACATAGTTTATCATGGTCCACCAAATCAAATGCAGCAGAAAAGTCTAGGAGGAGTAGGATGCATAGGTTTCCAGAGTCTCTTATGGGGTCCATTTGGATTTTGCGGTCCAATAAAGCTGTTTCTGTACTCTGATTTGGCCTTTATCCAGATTGTCTCACTCCTAGTAGGTGGTTATATTCAAGAGGGTTTTGTATTTGTGAGTAAGCTATTGTGTTGATTATTTTCAGTAGGAATGGCACTGTGGTTATGGGGCAATAATTTGTGGGTATGGTAGGTTCCAAAGAGGGTTTTTTGAAGAGTGGGGTAACCCACGCTTCTTTGAGGCTAGCAGGGACCGAGTTGTTGCATAAAGAAGCATTGACAAAATTAGTGATGATGGGTGTTGGCGTGGGTGCACATAGTTTTACTAAATGTGCAGGGAAGCAATCTCCTTTACAGTTGGATGCTTTTAACATCCTAATGGTGTCCAGAACCTGGTCTTGAGTGACCGAGGCAAATTTGAATTGCGTGACTGTATTTTCACAGTCTCTATCGAGGACTGGGGGCGGTGCGTTTATGTTGGCCATTAGATTTCTTTTGGCTATGATTTTGTCTTGGAGTGTGAGTATTTTAGAGGCAAAAGCATTCTGGATGGTGGTACACCAGGCTTTGTTGGAGTTAGTGGGTGTGGTGGAGGGGATACGGTTTTCCAATTCTTTAAGGTATTTATACGGGTGTTAAGAGCATTAGCTTTGTGAGCTATGATGGCTAATGAGTATATTTTACTTGCTTCCTGGAAGCAATTGGCCCATTCATAGGATTGGGTTTTTTGTGAAGGTGTTCCAGTACTCTTATTTCACTGAAGGGCCACCAATTCCTCGGTAAACCAGAAGTTCGAGCATTTGGCGTAGTGGTGTGTTTTAGTCGTAAGTGGTGCTAATGCGTCTATAGTGGTCTTGAGGCATTTAGGGTAAGTAGCGGCAAGACTGGTGGGGTTAGTGTTTGATGAGAAGTGGGTCTTGAGAGAGTCAATCAGGACAGGGGTGAGCTTACAGGTATTTCATATCTCAATAGGACAGGGTGAAGTAGTGTGCCCTGCCCGAATGAAAATGGCAGGGCACACTTCAAAATTAGTCCATTAGAGTGATGTATGCAAGGTCATCATTCTTTAAATGCATCCCACATATCTGCACGTTTATGATCAGAGGAACATAGAAATAATAACCCCCACCCTCCTGCGGGCTACACGGGCCGTTAACGACCGGGCCCAAGTGAAGTGCTGAGCGAAGCAAGTCAATTAGCGGTATGTAGGCTGGTTCATTATTCCCTAAATCTATCCCACAGAGCTGCATATTTACAATGAAAGAAATATAGAAATAATAACCCTCCACCCCCTTGTTGGCTTCATGAGCCTGGAATTGCCCGGGGAACTAACCTATGGAGCTGAGTGAAGCAAAGGTGTGGGGTATTTTAAACACCAAGATATAAATGCACTGCAGCTGGCTAAGTAGGCCCAAATGTGCAGGAATATGGAATGTGCATTTTTGGTTAACAAACCAAAAGGCCAGCATTTAACTCTCAGCTACCAAACATCGAAATAGTGATTTTCAGAGAACGGAAAATAAAAACTAATTGCGCCCTGTGCTCGAGTGACGAGGCTGAAATGAGGCCTACTTCCCACTGCATGAAGTGTAGCTTTTCTAAAAACAGGGCTGCCATGGAGAAATATGTGAACTCTGCAGTATTGACCACTGAGCATTTTAATGGTGAAACATCTTATAATGTAAGGATGGACATCGATTGCATGGTGCAGGTAAAAAATGTAGATTTGCAATGTGAACTGTTACGGATTTAAAGACACAGCACACTCCAGACCAGGACTCTTTCCGCTGGCCAGGGATGTGGTGCACAATAAATACGCTTTCAATTTTGCTGATTTCGGGTACAGCTTTGAGAAGGCAGCCAACCCATCTCACACCCTCCTTGACGTACACCCCGAGTCGCAATGGACCATGGACCAGGCCGGTGTGTAATAATGAAATATTTATTTATTTTTAAATTCAAATGAAATTCAATCAGACTCAATATATGGCAACAATCACCAGTGTGGTGATAATTACACAGCAAAATGATAGGATACACTTAATTTAACTTCCTAACATCAGACACATCAATGCACAATGAATGAAAGCAAGATGACATTTTGGGAATACTTTTAGATGGCACAACTGTAATGCATTCCCCCTGCAACATTCCCTCAAACCACTGTTAACCAACCCTTGTGTGGGTGGAGAGGAATAGCAAGGAGTCATGTATAATAAACAGAAATCGGATTCGAAACCCGACCTACCACCCCAGAATGAGAGGCCAAAATGATTTGAAAACCCATGAAAAT
Source organism: Ambystoma mexicanum (assembly GCF_040938575.1). Lineage (NCBI taxonomy): Eukaryota > Metazoa > Chordata > Amphibia > Caudata > Ambystomatidae > Ambystoma > Ambystoma mexicanum. The sequence goes on along the minus strand of NC_090921.1, from coordinate 1,324,610,331 downwards.
TAGCAAAATGGCACTCGGAATTCACTGGATAGTTATTTTACATGTGCGGTAGAATGAATCAGACAGGCATTTGTGTGGCTTGGCTAAAGAAGCAAGAAAACAAACAAGCTACAAGGCAAGGTACTAAACAACATGCATACAGATGAGAAAATTGACTTTGGGGAGGGAAACAGTGCAGCAAAAATCACTTGTGGCAGAATTGCAATTTCTTGGTTTTCACAGGTTTAAAACAAGCAAACAGCGTAGGAAATGAGCTAAACAGCCAACATCGGAAATCCGTTTTACTGATGAGGTACAAAGGCACATAACAGGTATGATACTGAAGTAAAAGGGTAACTTTTGATGGGTGACAGTATGGGATTCTTTATAGGAAAGGAAAATCGGATTTCAAAAGGGAAACAAGTTCACAAGTTTGCAGTTTTGTTATTACAACAGATTCAATATGAGGGAAAGAAAAGCAATGGGAACATTTGTTTTGCCACACCTAAAAAGAACATGCAGAGCTTTGTAGTTAGGGTCAGAGCACAATGGGGACAAAAGGCCAATTTTCCCCACCACACATGCAAAGGAAATACAAGGCTTCGCACTTCTGATTTCAAATGAAGGAGATCAATGAGGAATTTCGATTTTCACCCTCACTTGAAAATAGGATTTTGGGATTCATTCTTTTGGCAAATCTTTATGTCTATACCAGCTCAAAACAAACAGGGAAGAGCTTGTTAGTTACGAATGCTATCAAAAGACATCCTGTTATTTCTATAGGGGAATTCATTGATTTACTTTAATTAAATATGCTAAGGATCTAGACAGACAAACAGGATATTTTGCTATGGGGAAATACTAGAACAATACTTGAGAACATTGCCAGACCTACACAATCTATGGCTTGGGATAGTTTTACTTACAGGAGTGGTGTTGTAATTGGCATCAGTGAACAGCAGGGCACCTCTGGGACAGCAAGGGTGTCAGTCAAGGAAAGTCCCCTCTGGCTCCTCCAAGGGGTCCCAGTCAGCTTCTATGTCTCCTTGTCCCTGTCTCCAATGCAATATGTGGGGCCTCTCTGCTTGGGTGTTTCTCGCAAGAGTTCAGCAGCAGGTTACCTCCCAGAATAAGTGAAAAAGCCCAGTTTGGATGCAAACTGGTTTACTTATAGGGCAAATGAGATCAAACACTTGTCATGATTCCCACGAAAGGGATTGGTTGGTTTTCTCTACCCACATCCCACCTGTGTGCTAATAGGAAACAGAGATGAGGAGTGTGAGTTAGGAAAGCTGTGGGAGGAGAAATCTTTGTCATCCCAAACTGACATGTGGGCTTGACATGTTCAAACTCTGAAAATCTATCAACACGGGAAGTAGCCTAATTTTTCAAATCTTTACATGTATGGATATATTTTTAAGAACTACATTTTAAGGCAAATCAGATGATGCTAATCTGAAGTCAGCATGCCCTTCCTATGCAGAGATATGTTTTTTCTTCATTTACTCAAGAGCCGAATCATTGAAAAATATGGCACCTCCGAGTTCCCATGTTAATTTGGTCATTCACACACAAACCAACTTTCAAATCTCTCCAAATCAAGGGAAGGCCCAAATCAAATTTTCATTAGTAACTCCTGTTATGTTTATCACACAAAACTTGTTTTGGCATGGTTCAAAGGGGGTTACTGTCACCTTTAATAAAAGTTTTGAATTACCATTGTGGCACACATGCTGCCCTTTTTATGCAATAATATATATTTTCAATTAACTAAACAAATGCCTTTCCTTTGCTCTCTTAATTTGCATTTCCCCTTAAGCATGTGATCAGCCAGAGGCTGGCTCATGTTTACCTTCGCCTACTCTAACGTACATTTTATGGGAATTATGACATTAAGGTCACTTCTGCTGAAAGAACGGGCTTGGCTTTATCTATTTCGATTGTGGTTTAAATCTAGGCAGTGTATTTCTTTATATTTTTTAAGCAATGGACCTGACTGATTGTTGACAACCATACCTCCCTCACCAGGACCATCAGAGGGAAGGTCTTGAAGGTTACGTTTCATTTTCAGGAGAAATGTCCAGCTCCATGTACACATTCTGCAAGAAATGGCTTTTAAACTTACACATAATACATTTTACATGACATTTTATAAGGCACCTGGGCTTATATCCATGTGTAATGTACTTTAATCTCACAGGTGCAAAAGACATGAGTATCACTTCTGGATTGTCAATATGTATAGAGCAGTTAAATGAGAAAACCATGTTCAAACTCTGAAAGTCTAGTAGGCACTTCTCTCTGCATACTGTCATTTTGGATGAGAAAAAGGAAGTTCTTTTATTTTTTATGATTGCAAGAAGCTTGGTTTCAATTAAGATTTCGGGATGACAATCTCATGTTGCATAAAGATATTGTACACGCTGCTATCTCTCTCTTTAAGTAAAAAGTGTAGCTTTCCATGGATTTAGTAAAACAGCATTTTCAGACACATGTCTTTCCCTTTCCTTGCTGAAATGCACTGTGCATATCTTTGCACTTTTGAGATTTAAGCCCACTTTCTTTCCTTTGAGATTTAAGCCTGGTTTTGGTTCAATGGGCTTCATGTCTGACATCGCCATTTCTGTGCTGGCCTTATACTTCAAGGGAACTTCACCGATCACTCTGGACTCTATCTTTGGCATTCAGGTGCTATATTTCAACCCACAGGTGCCCCCTCCTGATGATTTTTTGATTCAGGTGATACAGAGAGAAGAGTGTGGCGTACATTTAAGGCCCATGACAGAAATCCCTTTGCCTCAAAACCGCATTTCCATATTTCACCCAAAAACAGCTGTGCTTTCTTTCCATTGTGCACATGTGTGGCGAGCTTTGAACACTGCCACCCCAGAGAATGGTTGCATTTGTTTTTGCCTCAAATCAAAGCACAAGAAAATTACCTACATGCAGAACGGCATTACATTTTCTGTTCTGTTTTCTGAATACTAAAGCTGCACACATGACATCCAAGATGGCTCTGCAATTTGCTCTTAATTTCATTTTAAAACATCACAAAGTTGTGCTCTTCATGAAAACCCACCCTGCATGCTTTACTTCTGCCGAGCACCAAGAAGAAAGGCAATACATTTCCAGAACAGCTGATGTACTGGGAAATCACTTGAAAGGCAAATAATTCAGTTTTTTCACTTAAACATGGCTATAAAACATTGTGCACAAACTGCAGTAAATGAAAGAAATAAGGCAGTGTTTCTTTTTCTCATGTCAATTTCAAAGAAATGCTTGGCAGTATAGTGCTCTGTGTCCAGAAACTGGCCATATCTGTAAAAGCACTCCAGAGGTTAATTATCAATAAACTGTGTGCTACAGAAACCCCATTGGAAAACACAAAATGAAGTGAAATAAACACACGTGTGAATTTGCTCTTCTGAAAATCAGAAACATGCAGTTTAAAAGTGAAATGACAAATGGCAGCATTGCTGGCACAGAAACAGTATTGTATATGTGGGGATGAGGGGGTTGGCACTAAAATGTACATTATATTTATTTCTGTTGAAAGAAAGAAAAAAAGACTTTAAAACCAGCAGAACAGGTGTGGCCCAGGCATTCACTTCAAAGGTGCTCTGTCCCCCATGGGAAAATAATTACCTCCACAAGTGGACCAGCCCCCATGGGCATATGGAAGTCTCAAAGTGTGGGACTTTGCAGCCTCATCAGACTGACTGGCAACCCTGCCAGAATGAACAAAGGAGGCCAGCTGGGCTGGGCATAACAGTGAGGTGCGATTTCATCCAGCACCCCTCTTAAGGGAGAACTGTCAAAAACTTCAAAAGACATCATAAAAGCTCTTTGTTGCCAGCCAAGCTTGGCAGAGACAGTTGTTGTGGGGGTTTTGAGGACCGCCCACATCTGTGACAAATTCACCCCATTGACATTAAAGAACTGTTGTACATTAATACATTTGTTTTAGCACCCTAAATAAGCAACAATTTGATATTATGCCTGTATTTCATGTGCATTTTAAACAGGCAAGGTGAGATCCAGTGCATGTTGCTAGTACCTGGGGAACTGGAATGGCAGGAATAATGCATTTCTGAGTGAAGTGTAAATGACAAAAGCATTAAACTTGGTGAAAATATGTGAAATACTAATGGGAATATGTGCAGCTAGTTGCATAATTTTAAATATTATGATTCTCCTAAGAATGGCAAAATTGTGCCCAAAAGCGATGCTATCTCGCACAAAGTTGGCGATCGGACTGTCCAATTCCCTGTGAAATATGGAATCTGCATATCTATTTCTTTTGATGGTGACTAGTATAGATTTGAAGTTTGCTCCATAGTTTAGTTTTGGTAAAAAGTAAATGTGGTGAGACAAAGGACATAATAAAACACACACACATAAAATGGTGTCATTTCCCCTGGAGCAATCAGCCGCAGGGAGGTGGGAGGACCGATAGGGTGGCCTATCCTACGATAGGACTAATTCTTGGGTGCTTCCCCTCAGATTGTAAAATTCTATGATGTCACTTTGCCTATATAAGGGGGAGACAGAGACACACAGTGAACTTACTTACTTGCTTCCTGACTGACTGCCCAATTTCCTGACCTGCTGACTCAGACCCAAAACCAAATTGAGAAACAAACCACTGATCCAGATCCAGGCAGAGCCACTAATCCAGATCATGACAGAACCACCCATCCAGATCCAGGTAGAACCATCCCATCTAGGAGATCCCAGCTGTCCACAGTGACTAGAGCTTGCTTAGCTGTCCCGCATCACATCTAGGAGAGCCCAGCTGTCCCAGTGACCAGATCCTTGGCTCTGCTGTCCAGAGACCTCACTGGCTGTCCAAATCCCCAAATTTAAGCTTACTTAGTAGGTATTGCGTCACCGTGTCACAAAAACTGCATATGCCGCTTTTTTAATGTTGCATCCCATAGAAAATCCTATTAAATCTCATATAAGATCCCAAATTGCCAGGTTCATCTGTTCACCTTTTGCCTAGAAGAATCTGTGTTAGTCCATATCTGTTAGTGTATTCCTTTTATAATTATTCCAGTTATATGTCTAAGTCCTTAGTACCATTTTGAAATAAATAAATAAATTCCCCTATAAGGAGGTACGCAGTGTGAGCTGGTTAACATTCAAAATTAACCCCCTTGAGCGCAGTGTCTTTCTTTAATAAAATAGCCCTTAAAATATAGCCTCAGTAAAACTAGTCATTGTGCAATAAAAACCGAATTTGCTCGTGTACCGTGTTTTTCTCTAAATACCAATTTGCCCCTTTCCCATAAAAAACCCAAACATAATCCCATTAAGAATATTCCCTTTACCTCAGAATCCTGTCTCTTATGTGCCTTTGTTCTCATCCAAAAACTGATTTCGGATTTTGAAAGTTAGGCCCCTTTTCTTAGCTGCTTTTCAGTTTTAAAAACCGTGTGAAAAACGAATTGCAATTCTGCCACGTGCGTTTCTTGTCTGCATTGTTTTCCTTTCAGAATCGATTTTCTTACCTGTTTCACGTTGCCTTGGTGCCTTCTTCAACAGTGTGTAAGCTCTTAGTCTATCTCTTAAGTGCAGCCACACCAAATTTCTGTCATAGCTATCGTACCGCAATTGTAAAGTGAGATACAAGTAACACGTGAAATCCGAGTATGCCATTTTGCTCATTTTTAAGGTTTTCATTTTCTTCTTTGGCCTCCTATCTTGGGGTGATGGGCTGTAATTGTAATCTGATTTTCCCTCTTCATTCTGACTCCTTGCCATTGCTTTCCATCCACAAAGAATTTAGTCAGCAAGTGTTTGAAGTGTTTGGGGCAATGTAGTGTTGCAGGGGGAGTGATTAACTTGTGTGCTATCTGTCCTTTTGAAGAAAAGTAATGTTTCCACTTCCATGAAAGGTTCATGTATCTTATGTTAGGAGTGTGAAGTAACTGTATTGGGGGATTTTTGCATGCATTCTGTCACACAGCACTGCGCCAATTTTGATTTGCTTGATTTTCTGTGAATTGTATAAATTAATAAATATTTTATTGTTACACACCGGCCTGGTTCATAGTATATTGCGACACGGGGTGTTTGTTAAGGTGGGTTTGAGATGGGTTGGGTGCCTACTCAAACCAAGAACCCAGGGTTCAAATACAAATAAAAGGGCATTTTATTGTGCGCCACATTCATGGTCAGGGGAAGAAGTCCCTGGCTGGAGTGTGCCATGTCATAAATCCATAACAGTGGGGGCTTGTGTCAGGAGTGGCACTCTATTAAGAGTGGCACAGGACACCCAGAAAGGGTTTGGGTGGTTGTGCCAAATAAAGTGGACAGACAAGAACACACACAGCGGAAAGGAAAGAGAACGAAGAGTAGGCAAGAGTAGCAAGGGAAAAGATACAGAATGAATACCCTCTTGGGGTGTATGCAGATATAAGAAAAGAGTATTCCACGAACCTTGGAAATACTCTAGCCTTCTGCACAGTTTGCTATAACAGAGGCCCACGCTGATTGCTCATGACTTGGAACAGCAGCTCTGGGTGTCTGTAATGTAGAAACAGGACAAGGGAAGGGGCAGAGGTTGACTGATGGAAACCAACAGACAAGCTCTGTACAAAAGGGTCTACAAACAGTACAAGAGAAGATACTACAGACAAATCCAGTAAAGGAGGTGATAGCAAACTAGCAGAAGGAAATGAAAGGAAAGTCGTGTAACAGGATAGGATAGCAGAGGACAGTAAGGAGCAAGGTTGAGAACTCAGAGGAGCAGGAAAGCAATGAGTAAGCCCACAGGGGTAGGACTGTATGGTAGAACGCCCAGAGGAAAAGGGCTTAGGGCAGCAGAGTAAAGCAGACTGCACGGCAAGGATCCCGTAAGGGCCGGGCAGTAAGGAGTGAACCCTGAGGGACAGGGCCGATGGACGTAGAAGGTAGCAGAGGACTGTAGAGAGCTGCTAGGCCAAGAACCCAGCGGAAAAGGTAGGTAGTAGGCAGCGAAGCGGGATGAGCTCCAAAGTAGGAAGGCCCAGAGGACAAGGGCTGTAGGTAGCCAGAGAGAGGTAGGCTACAGAGCAGGGAGCCCCAGAGGACAAGGGCTGAAGGCAGCCGGAGTGAGGCAGGCTGCAGGGCAGGGAGCCCAGAGGACAAGGGCTGAGGCAGGAAAACAGCAGAGCGTGATCAGCTGCAATGTAGAGGGTACGCAGGGCAAGGGCGGAGGCTGGAAGGCAGCAGAGCGTGATCGGCTGCAATGTGGAGAGCCAGGCAGGGCAAGGGCGGAGGCTGGAAGGCAGCAGAGCGTGATCGGCTGCAATGTGGAGAGCCCGGCAGGGCAAGGGCGAAGGCTGGAAGGCAGCAGAGCATGATCCGCTGCAAAGTGGAGAGCCCGGCAGGGCAAGGGCGAAGGCTGGAAGGCAGCAGAGCGTGATCCGCTGCAATGTGGAGAGCCCGGCAGGGCAAGGGTGAAGGCTGGAAGGCAGCAGAGCGTGATCCGCTGCAATGTGGAGAGCCCGGCAGGGCAAGGGTGAAGGCTGGAAGGCAGCAGAGCGTGATCTGCTGCAATGTGGAGAGCCCGGCAGGGCAAGGGCGGAGACTGGAAGGCAGCAGAGCGTGATCAGCTGCAGTGTGGAAAGCCCAGAGGAGCAGGGCTGTGAGGCAGGGAGCCTGGAAGGCTATGGCTGGAGGCAGCAGGGTGGAGCAAGCAACAAGGCAGGGTCCAAGCAGGAGTGAAGGTAAGCAGCATACAAGATCCGTAGGAAGATGCAAAAGGTGGAGGAAGGACTCTCAGATGCAAGAGGCTGAGCCACTGCAGGCAGCAACCTTTATACTGCCTAGCCCAGCACAGAGGCAGGCTAATTGGTTGCACCTGGCTAAACACACCTGCAGGCAATCGGCCACCTCCCTTTCTGTTCCTGGGCTGGTGGAAGCAGGGCAAGTCTCTAGGGCTTCTGGGGGGTGTAGTTCCATTGATAACCATTAGGAACAGCCAGGAATCAATGCTTGTAGCCAGGTGCATTATGGTATGCGTAGTTTGTTGGAAATAATAATTAAGCAGCAAAGTCTCGCAAATGGGAAATAAAGTTTCCAAAGTAAATATAGATAGATCCAAGAGTCTGTTGTAAATAAATGATAAACATATAGTCAAAATTGAGCGTAAATGGATGCGCCCATGGCGCAGGCATGACAGTATGCCCCTCTCCAGGCCCCTCTCCAGGTTCCCTGAAGACCGACCTATAGGAAGAATGTCTGTCACACCGTACAAGAGTCTTACTCCAAAAAGGCAAAACATGAAGCACCAGAAACGGGTTGCAAGGTGAGAGTCTTGAATGGCTGTAGAGAGTATCAAGGCGGTAGCAACTGGGTGTGTGGGTGTCATGAGAGAGCCAGCGGGCTGGAACGCACCTGAGACTGGTAGAGTAGAGTCTGGCAGTCTTAGTGCTATAGATACACCAGCAGAAACGACTGGAGCAGTAGTCTCAGGAATCACAGTAGCTATAGCAACCTCAAGATATGCAGCAGAGACTTGAGGAGTCTCAAATGTGGCAGGGAGTTTAGGAACCACAGCAGCAGGAAGATCATGGATTGCAGTTGGAAGTTCGGGTGCTGTAGCAGCTACAGATAGTTCAGGTGTTGCAACTACTGGTAGATCGGGTACCACAACCACTGGCGATTCAGGGGGTATCGAAGAAACTGAAGATGTTGATTGCTCGAGAGTGTTGTCTGATAGCACAGCCACACTTTGGCAAGCCCCGCTTGCCAACTCAGCATGCTCGGTGTGAACTGCGCCAGTCTCTTCAGCTGCCATTGTCATTTCAGAAGAGGTTGTAAGTGTGAGTACTGGACAATAGGCAAGGGTGAGGGCGGAACCATCCTTTGACTCAGAGGGATTTCCAATCAGAAGACCACCCTTGTTTTGTGGTGTAATGGCTGTGTGCGTGATTTGACCCACCGGAGGAGTTAATTCTTTTCTGTCAGTACAACAACCTGAGTTTCTGTGGCTGGAAGGTGAAAGAGCTGTGTCAGTCTTTAGAAGGGATACATATGCTATATTTAGGTCTTCCATCTGCTTGGTATAAGTCTGTATACTTTTCTGCATGGCAATTCCAGGCCTTATCATGTCGATCTCTAAAGATAAGATGTCAGGTGTTGGACATAGTGTCAGATGGTCTGGTGACTTGTGTCCCTTCATAAGATTCTTATAATGCAAATAAACAAAGTCATCATAGAGGTCTTCGGTCTTTCTTTTAAGGCATAGGAGTTGTTCGTGTAGCAGGTAAGTATCATTAGTTTGATCTAAAGCTTCAGAAGCTGGTGTGGCAGAAAATTCGGTTTTAGCAATGGGAAGACTGACCTTAGGGTTATTGTGGTTAGTAGATACTGTGGAAGCATTAAGACAACCGATGGTTAGTATAGGTCTTTTGTACCCAGGACCAGATGCACAAACCTCAGGATAATGACTGCCTTGTCCTGTCAAATAAGGGTTTCCAGCATTCTGGGGAGCTTGCCAAGCTGATCTTGCGCATATCACTCTGGCAACAGCGTATTCTGGTTTAGAGTCTCCCACAATGAGTGCTATATCCTTGGCTGTTGCGGTGTTAGAAGGCTTGTCAGAAGACGAAGGAGTGTTTTTCACTGTTTGGTTTAACAAGATCTGTAAGAATTCATTATCTTGCTGTAGCTCTGCAACAGATAAGGACTGCGGGTCATAGTCGCAAATATCATAATAATTGTACATGGAAGAAGGGTCAGCTAGCCAGTGAGTATAGTACCGTGTTTGTAAATCTTTGTTTACTGAGGCGAGACTGTCCTTTAGACTAAGGTTCTTGTTTGCTGTCTTTAGGGAAATCATAGGTTTATGCAAAGGTTTCTTTACCCGAAAGGAAAGCATCTTTGTTCTGTGTGTGCCCTTCCGGCCTATGGAACAAGACATTTTTTGCTCTTGCATTCTGTCAGGAGTGGCACTCTATTAAGAGTGGCACAGGACACCCAGAAAGGGTTTGGGTGGTTGTGCCAAATAAAGTGGACAGACAAGAACACACACAGCGGAAAGGAAAGAGAACGAAGAGTAGGCAAGAGTAGCAAGGGAAAAGATACAGAATAAATACCCTCTTGGGGTGTATGCAGATATAAGAAAAGAGTATTCCACGAACCTTGGAAATACTCTAGCCTTCTGCACAGTTTGCTATAACAGAGGCCCACGCTGATTGCTCATGACTTGGAACAGCAGCTCTGGGTGTCTGTAATGTAGAAACAGGACAAGGGAAGGGGCAGAGGTTGACTGATGGAAACCAACAGACAAGCTCTGTACAAAAGGGTCTACAAACAGTACAAGAGAAGATACTACAGACAAATCCAGTAAAGGAGGTGATTGCAAACTAGCATAAGGAAATGAAAGGAAAGTCGTGTAACAGGATAGCATAGCAGAGGACAGTAAGGAGCAAGGTTGAGAACTCAGAGGAGCAGGAAAGCAATGAGTAAGCCCACAGGGGTAGGACTGTAAGGTAGAACGCCCAGAGGAAAAGGGCTTAGGGCAGCAGAGTAAAGCAGACTGCACGGCAAGGATCCCGTAAGGGCCGGGCCGTAAGGAGTGAACCCTGAGGGACAGGGCCGATGGACGTAGAAGGTAGCAGAGGACTGTAGAGAGCTGCTAGGCCGAGAACCCAGCAGAAAAGGTAGGTAGTAGGCAGCGAAGCGGGATAAGCTGCAAAGTAGGAAGGCCCAGAGGACAAGGGCTGTAGGTAGCCAGAGAGAGGTAGGCTACAGAGCAGGGAGCCCCAGAGGACAAGGGCTGAAGGCAGCCGGAGTGAGGCAGGCTGCAGGGCAGGGAGCCCAGAGGACAAGGGCTGAGGCAGGAAAACAGCAGAGCGTGATCAGCTGCAATGTAGAGGGTACGCAGGGCAAGGGCGGAGGCTGGAAGGCAGCAGAGCGTGATCGGCTGCAATGTGGAGAGCCAGGCAGGGCAAGGGCGGAGGCTGGAAGGCAGCAGAGCGTGATCGGCTGCAATGTGGAAAGCCCGGCAGGGCAAGGGCGAAGGCTGGAAGGCAGCAGAGCGTGATCCGCTGCAAAGTGGAGAGCCCGGCAGGGCAAGGGCGAAGGCTGGAAGGCAGCAGAGCGTGATCCGCTGCAATGTGGAGAGCCCGGCAGGGCAAGGGTGAAGGCTGGAAGGCAGCAGAGCGTGATCCGCTGCAATGTGGAGAGCCCGGCAGGGCAAGGGTGAAGGCTTTAAGGCAGCAGAGCGTGATCTGCTGCAATGTGGAGAGCCCGGCAGGGCAAGGGCGGAGACTGGAAGGCAGCAGAGCGTGATCAGCTGCAGTGTGGAGAGCCCAGAGGAGCAGGGCTGTGAGGCAGGGAGCCTGGAAGGCTATGGCTGGAGGCAGCAGGGTGGAGCAAGCAACAAGGCAGGATCCAAGCAGGAGTGAAGGTAAGCAGCATACAAGATCCGTAGGAAGATGCAAAAGGTGGAAGGACTCTCAGATGCAAGAGGCTGAGCCACTGCAGGCAGCAGCCTTTATACTGCCTAGCCCAGCACAGAGGCAGGCTAATTGGTTGCACCTGGCTAAACACACCTGCAGGCAATCGGCCACCTCCCTTTCTGTTCCTGGGCTGGTGGAAGCAGGGCAAGTCTCTAGGGCTTCTGGGGGGTGTAGTTCCATTGATAACCATTAGGAACAGCCAGGAATCAATGCTTGTAGCCAGGTGCATTATGGTATGCGTAGTTTGTTGGAAATAATAATTAAGCAGCAAAGTCTCGCAAATGGGAAATAAAGTTTCCAAAGTAAATATAGATAGATCCAAGAGTCTGTTGTAAATAAATGATAAACATATAGTCAAAATTGAGCGTAAATGGATGCGCCCATGGCGCAGGCATGACAGCTTGTGCCGTTATTGAGATAAATGTTTCCACCCGTGACAGCTTAACACAGCAGGCTAGCCCAGAAAAGGTAGTGATACTTTTTGTGGTTAGAAAACTGTGTTACACTGTAAAAGCGTCATCCCAAAACATATACCTTAAGTATCAGGCATGTGTGTAAAAATAAAGTAAAATTAACCCTGAACTAGACAAAAGCAGAATAAAGATTTGTCCTTGCAAAATTAATTAAATAAAGGAAGAACACTCTTCATAATCACCACAGTGGAGATAAACATGGATAGACAGCACCTTCTGTCCAAACTATTCATTAGAGGGGAATGGGCAGAGCAGGAGCAGGAAGTCTGGCTATCCAGCATGATGTAATAGGTCACCTCTACAAGCACGGATGTGTGGCAGGACAGTGGCCTATTACATCAAGCCTTGACTGAGTTTTACATGACTCAGAATATCAAAGAGGAGCAGCTTAAAAAGGTCCGACTCACTGCCTACATATACCTCCATGTGGTAGTCATAGAAAAAAAGTACAGAGAAAGTGTCAACGTTGGCTAAAATCAGTCTGACCTTTTAAATCAAACCCAGAGTGAATTGAGGCAGGTAGAAGAAAAGATGCGAGAGAGACACATATCTGAGTCAGAGTTAGGAAATCTCATCAAACTATAAACCAACAAAGAGATGAACTGATGGAACAGGTTGGCACCTTGTATCAGGAAAAATAGGCCCTATACCAAGAGGTGTACAAATTAAGAACACACTTACAGAAAAGAGAGTCAGACCTTCAGGAACTGACTGACCTAAAAACTGAGTATGCAAATGTAATGGGGCACATAAGCCAAGTAGAAGGTGATCTACAATAGACCACCCAAGCCAAAGATGTGCAGGGACATGAGATTCCTCTCCTGCAACAAAAATGTTCTGAGTGTTCCCAAGCAATACAAGAGGAACAGAAAAGAAATGAGGCCCTTTCTGATGAGAACAGGGGACTCGAGAGCCAGGTAGCAGCGCAAGGGAAGGTAATAGAGGTGAGTCAAGCCCTGATAGCAGAGCACAAGGCTCAGGTCTTTGCCTACCGTCAATAGATAGGGGCTGAGAAGGAGAAACTTGAGAAGTTAGGAGAAGAATGTGCTAGGTTAAGTCAATACTTGAGGGACCCTGAGTGGTTAGAGAGGGACAGGGCCACCCCTGATCACAGTGTGATGCCCTCTGTACCAAGGGCCTTGAACTCATTTACCATCCTGTATGCGCAAGACACTGCTAACTTCATGGCCACAAGTTCACAAGAACCAGAAACCTTGAGGCAGCCGGACTCAAGTAGGCCCAGCATGATTGAGCAGACAGGCCACCGCCCATCAGAGATTGATGGACGAGCATCCCTGTACAGGTTACAACATATTATGGCCCATGTATCTGACCAGGAAGACTCCAATGAGGAGAAAATCAGGGAGCTAGACTTGAAGAAACATCATCTACAAAGGGACCATTTGGTTCGCTTTGCACAGAAAAAAAGAGCATGAATTGAGGCCCCAAAATAGTATTCTGAAAATCTCAATACCAATCAGGGAGATGGGGGGAATTCTCCACCAACCCTGGAAGCAGGGAGGAGTCAGAAGACTACTCTCCTGTGCGAAAGAGGGAGTCCAAGGGGAGTGAACCAGGGAGCCCAAGCCACAACAGGGGAGATGAGTCTAGGCCCCATCATTATGGGAGAAACTCCCAAGCTCAAAGAATTAGGGAGTGCCTAGAGAATAGGAATGGGACCTCAAATAGTAGCAGCTTTGAGTCTTCAAAAGAAGGCTAACAAAAAAAAGATAACTCTGGTGAAAGACCCCATTAAACAGATAAAAGCTATCAGGAGTTCCATGCCAAAAATTCTGTCTGGGAGCATCTGGGGCTATATGAACAGATGATGACATCTATTGACATTAAAAATAATCAGAATTGTATAAAGTTTGCCAAATGGGCGTTTTCTCCAGAGTACTCCAGCTTCTTTGCTGGGCTGGAAGACCAGAACCATTCAAGGTGGTCCACCTATAAGGTGCCCATCTTGAAGCACTTCTCCATGCACAGAAGCCCCCAGGAGGCCCACAAGACAGCCTACAATCTGCAGTGTGGAGAGGCTCAGGCCCCAAGAGAATGTGTTCAGGAACTAAAACGGGCATTTGCACAAACTACTAGGCGGGTGCACACGAATAGTAGGGAATTTGTAAATACCTATTTCATGCACTCCCAAAGTACACCATGACCCAGTTGGTAAGGGATTTCCATGATGACAGGACCCTGAGCTGGTTAATAGAGCAAGCTACCCGGATCTACGAGGTCCAAAAACCGGTAGAAACCAAAAACCCAACCAAAAACCCCAAACCAACCAATACCCCGCTGGACCTAGAAATGGGGGGAGCCTAAAAATAGACCTTCCCAAAATCAACCAAATCAGAGGCACAGAAGACCGTCTGATCAATCACAAACAGGTGGGAGTCAGGCAGGGTACCCTAAAAATGTGCCCCCTAACTCTGCCAATTACATCAGCCCTAGGCATAAGGGCAACAGGCCCATCTTGGGGTATGTGTGGACACCCCCGGCCCAGGGGCGAGGTCCAATAAGGTGAGTATGGCCCCAGGGAACTTCCCTCCAAACTTTCCTCAGGAGGGCAGTAATCCTCCAAATCCTGGTTTAAATTTCTTCCCCCGGTACCCTCAAAACCCCAACATGCAGGACAACCCTCCTTACTCTCCCCGCTTTCAGGAGTCCGGACCACCAAATCCGGGAGAGAGGAGGCCAAGGGTGGAGGGCTACCAGGGAAACCCCCAGTATCCAGGGTACTCCGGGAGAAGAGATAGTTACCCATCACGAGACTAACCCAGATTTGACACAAGACCCCTGTACCAGCCGGAGCGGGTCTCAAGACCTGAGTCGCATGTTGAGGGCTCAGCAGAACCCTCCGATGAACATGGCAGCCCAGAATAACTCAAACCAAGGGTCGGAACAATGACGGTGAGAGAACCCCTGATAACCCACCGGTTCCAGAGGAGGAGACATGGGAGGAAGGGGGATGCAAAGCCCTAGAGGAAGCTTCCTTCCTCACCTGCGAAAAGCCCGTAGACACCCCGGAACCAGAACTTAAATCTCCTGCCTCTGAAAATCTGCAACCCGGGGAACAGAGGGTGGGTAGGAGAAACAAAGAGACAAAAAAGACCCATTTTGTGTAGGAAGTCAGTGTCCTCCAGTTTGAAGGGGAAGAATCATTGGAGGATTCTGGGAAGAAAGTCTTCTCCTTCAAGGATGGGGGAATTCCTCCCAGAGAAATCGCCCATCCCCGAACCCCAGAAAAGTAATCCTGTAAATGTAACAGTAACTAAGGGATCCTCCCCAAAAACGGATTCTAGTGACTGTCTCCAGGAAGAGTGGGCAGCACAGAATCAAGGGAAAAAGGGGATTCCAAAATCTCACCTATTTCAGGATGCCAAATTCTATTTACAGATTCCCGAACTCCGACACAGAAAACTGTCCAGGATTCCCCAGTTTCAGAGTCCAAAATAAAGAAACTAACTACCCAGCTTGCCCAAAATGGCCATTACCGTTGCCCATTGAAGGAGAAAGAAGGTAGGTTCTATGCCCCCGTCCGGGTGTAAGGGCAATGTACATTTTTAGCCCTGATGGACACCTGATCCCAAGCCACTCTTCTGTCCAAAAGGGCCTTTGAGCAGCTTAATTCATGAATGGGGGAGAGACACCAAATTCCTCTGAACCCTCTTCCTGGACAACTCCAGAACTTAGACAGGAATGAAATTCTCATCGAAGGGACTGCAGATTTGGAGATTAAAATTGGGTGACACCAGGTGAAACATCCAGTTATAGTTGTGATTCCAGAGGGGACTGACATCCTTTGGAGGTTTTCTCCCGTAATAGACTGTGTGAACAAGGTCCTCTGGACTCAGGCTAACCGGCCAATAAAATTGAAACAGAGCACCAACTATGTCAGTTTAAATGGCACAAGCCGCATGGCTGAACAGCGATCTGACCAAATTGAGTTCCCTTTTCAAAACAATCAACTACCTGACATTACTGTAATTGCTGTAGGACAACAAACAGGTGATGGGAACTCCTCTCCATTTCTGAAAATCAACCTTCCTTCCAGTTTCAAGTGGCATTCCACACTGGAAGGAGATACCATGACATTTTCTACCGATTCCCAATTTGAAAATCTAAGTCCTGTAGTAAAAAGTGATGAAAAAGCAGCTCAAGGCATGGCTGAGGTTCAGAAAAAGGGTGAACAGCTGTTCCTCCCCATTCAGGTAAATGAGCGGGGGACCCTGTTCTCACAAGAGTAGACCTGAATAGTGAAGAAAGCTTCATCAGCGAAGCGTTATTCAGGAAACTCCCAAAAGATCAGACCATTCCCGCTGTTGAGTCTGTTTGTCAGTGGCTATGGGGCCTGGAAATTCCCTATTCGCAGTTGTATGCTAAAAATGTCTATCTCTGGTAAATGCATAGAGTATAATTGTTGGGTCGTGTCGAGGTGTTCCCTCTGCCTTCTACTTAGGCAGTGACATTCTCTCCCAATTGACAATTGATTTGGATCTCATTAATGGCCAAGCCCGGTCACAACTGGAGGGTAACCCGAAGGGCCTTGGCAATCCTAAAGAAAGCCTTCCGGTCAGCCCCATTGCTACCAAAGGCAGTTGAAGTTCAAAAGTGGAGAGGAGGTCACCATCCCAGCCTGGCCTTCAAGATCTGCATCCCCAAAGGAGATCTGTCAGAAGAGAAATGGGCCCACATCAATGCGTTAAAAAGTTGTCACCCCAGACACACTTTGCGGCTGATTGATGAGCCAAAAGGAAACCAAGCAGAGGAACCATCTGTAGAATGAGAAGAAAGGAAAAGAATAAGCTGAGGGAAGTATTTAGATGCATAGGTATATTTATATCAATGAAAAAACTTTGTTAAGGGGACGTTATGGTTAAGTTGCGCTACTAAATACCTATCAAATTCAGTGAAAGAAACTTTGTTAAAGGGACGTTATGGTTACAAGTAAAACTGAAAAAAACACTAAGCAACCATAACTCGTGCCACCACCGTGCACTACTAAGAATAACACCCATGACATCAAAGATGACATCACAAATATGATTGATGACATCACTGATGACATCACATGTGCATTTAATTTTCATAGGAAGTCCCTACAAGGGGCTGTGAATGTAATGTTGGCAAAACAGTGTCAGGGGTCATCTGGAGATGTGTGATGAACTATATACTTGATTATGCAAAGTATTGCTCCAAAGAACATCCCATTGCAGTGTTGTTTCTAGAACAGGAACCTACTCATACAGAAACATAAGCATTGGCTGCAGCATACACCATAGAGATGTAATAATTCTAATTTTCCCATGTTGGATAGTAAAACGGTGAATGCTCCTGTATCACACTTTTGCATCCTGTGAAACATATACTAAGTAGGTAATAAAGCATCACTTACTACATACTTGTACTACTACACACAAAAAATTAAGAGACCATAATGTATACAAATATGGGGCTTATACAGGGTGAGTAAAGTAAGTAAACAAGAGGCAGTATCATGAGCCACTGTGTATAACCAACATGGATATCTTTACACATATAAATGATTGCTGTGTTTCAGGCCTGCTTCTTCCCCTATGTATGTGCACCATAAGATGCGATTGAATTCTAATGAAAGTATTGTAAGAACATGTGAGAATAGCAACGTCTACAAATGTAATACCTTTTGAATTTTAAGTTTTTGACTGTCAGTGAATAAACTCACCTGGCCTAGATATGTCAGTGAACAAAAAAAGAAGGGGCTAGACATGTGATGTCATCAGTGATGTCACCAATCATATTTGTGATGTCATCTTTGATGTCATGGGTGTTATTCTTAGCAGTGCATGGTGGTGGCGCAAGTTACGGTTGCTTAGTTTACCATAACTGGCGAATTTCAGGGGTATTTCATTTTTACTTGTAACCATATCGTCCCTTTAACAAAGTTTTTTCACTGAATTTGATAGGTTTTTAGTAGCACAACTTAACCATAATGTCCCCTTAACAAAGTTTTTTCATTGAATTTCATAGGTTTTTATGAGTCCAAATTAATCATAACGTCCCTTGAACAACTTTTTTTCAGTGAATTTCATACGTTTTTATTAGTGCAACTTAACCATAATGTCCCCTTAAAGTTTTTTCATTGAATTTCATAGGTTTTTATTAGTGCAACTTAACCATAATGTCCCCTTAACAAAGTTTTTTCATTGCATTTCATAGGTTTTTTATTAGTGCAACTTAACCATAACGTCTACGAACATCTGACTTCATTCCGGACCTTTCGGACAGTGCCAAATGACCATATGCTGGCGCGCGGCATGATGACATGTCCGAGAACCCGTCCGCACTTCACGATAAGATCCGTGCTTCGCAGACAGTTCGGAACTGCATTTTTTACTGATCTAGGAACTTTCAACTTCCCTTGCACAGCTCCAACACCTATTCCTACTCATCCATTAACAATCTAGTACACAGTACATACTTTTAGCAAAACAAAAAAAATGCATCCAAAAACAATAAAAGAAATGTTCCTTTAGGAACCACCTTTCACAGTTAAAAAAACAGAAGTAAAAAAACTTATAGACTCCATCTACTTTATATTTCTCAGTAAAGCAATAAGATTTTCCAACATTTACATTTGCATTTTGTGTTATGCTAATGGCGATATTGTGGCGTTTATCCCCCGTTCCAGGGATGGAACAGTGGATACCGGCCTGACAGGCCAAGTTATCAGCCCAAGCGAAGCGAGGGTGGATAATGAGGTCTCCGGACCATTATCCCCCCATTCCAGCCCCTGTAATGTGGGATGAAGGCCATTAGCACACTAGGTTCCCAAAAATCCTTTTCCAAGATGGCCACCATGGAAAGGGAAGGCAGGGTTCCGTACAGGACCCCTCTTTGCTTTCCATTGCAGCCTGCAGAAAGCAAAAAGAGAACCCTATGACCATATTACCACAAGCACATTTTTCTTCCCTTTCAAACCTATCCCAATTTCGAATAACGTTACCACAAAGCCAGTCCCAGGTGGACATGGCCACTTTCACCCCATGTGTTGTCCTTCGTGGTCATGGCCAGTGACCTGATTGTCAGGATCATGACCTTATTCCATGACCCGAACAATCTGGCCACTGCCCATGGCCAGAGGCTACACCTCAGTCACCAAAGGTACATTTTTTTGTACCTACATTTTGACACTTGTCAAAAAACAAAATCCATTCAGACTTTATGAAAACATTTACATATAGATCCATAATCTTTTTGCAAACCTTTGTGTAGATTTGTCAAACGGCACCACATTTATAAGCCTTTTCAATATTTTGGGACCCCCCTCTAATTTTGCCCCCTCTCAACAAAATCCCACCAAACTTCGCAAAAACATTTATATCTAGTTCTATTATCAGTTTGCCAAATAAAGTGTAGATTCGTCAAATTGCACCTCATTTATAAACCATTACATTATATTGAAATCTCCCCTCTAATTGTGTCCCCCCTTGACAAAATCCCACCAAACCTCGCATGAACATTAATATCTAGTTCTATTACCAGTTTGCCAAATTAAGTGTAGATTCGTCAAATGGCACCTCATTTATAAGCCTTCACATTATTTTGAGACCCCCCTCTAATTTTGCCCCCTCTTGGCAGAATCCCACCAAACGTTGTAAACCCATTCGGAATCAGGACAGGAATATAATTGCAAATTTACATGCAGTTTCATTGAGTTTTGCCAAAGTTATATGTCATCCAAAAACTGCCCCAAACATCTCAAGTGTCCCTGAACTTCTCAAGACTGTTTGCGAACATTCGAACTGTTCGCAGACTTTCGCAGCAAAAACCACCTGTTTTTTTGCTTCTTGCAGCCCTATTCCATCCCATCCTCATCACCCCTCACCTTCCCAGAGATTATTTGATAAGTTTGACAAGTGCAATGTTGTGTTTTTTAATATGTTTTTACTGCGATGTCCGAGGACACCGACCGATGTCTGCGAATCCAAGATGGCGGGCGTTTCCAAAAATCTGACGCACCTCACGCTTCATACCAACCAATCAGCGAACATGTTGTGTGCCCGTGGACATGACGCAAGTCAATTAGCCAATCGTTGTCCTGTCCGCGGAGCGAACAGGGAAGTGTGTCCGTGGAGCGGACATAGATATCACTAATATTTTTGCCTTGTGTTTTGGTCGTTTAAAAGAAAAATACTGGATGGATTTACACCAAATTGACAAAAGCACACTTTCGGGACCAAGCCGCTTCTCCTACCGCAAATTTCGTGGAAATCCGTCCAGCGGTTTGGGCAGTAGGCGCGAGCAAAGTTTTTTCCCATTATGTCTATGGGTAAAAAATAAACTTTGGGATCCCCCCTATAACTTTGCCCCCCCCTTGACTAAACCTCACCAAACTTTACAAAAAAATCCAGAGTGAGCCATATACAGTTTTTGCAGAGTTTGGTGAGGATTCGCCCCGGGAGAGCGAAGTTAGAAACCACCCAAAAAGTGTTCTTCCTATGGGTTTAGCAACTTAACCATAACTACATGGCCACTACTGCAGGCCATGTAATAGCAGGGAGTATTTTCCTTTAGTGTTACTTTAAAAATGAAAAAGTGTGTTTTAAAAGTCAAGTACTGGCCTGGTCTGTATGTAAATGAACACATGTCCCTCACATACACACAATGGGTGTCAGTGAATGTCAAAACCCATATCATGATATGCATGAAACCAATGAGATGATACTACACATTGAAGTTTGATGAAGAAAATTTATTAAAAGCAACATAAATGGAATCAAAAATAAACAAACGACAATGGGAATTAAAACCAAAAGCAGCATGTCCGTAAAATAATGTAAAACCACAAATCATAATCCAAAGGAAAGGTGTCCAAAGTCACAGTTCAAAAAAGTAAATCCAATGGAAAATCAAAACCGAAAACCATTGCTCCATGGGTAAATTCCAAATAAAAAAATAAAATCCAACAGTCAACTATATACAGATAAACAATCCAGGGTCCATGATCCCAACAGAAGAAATGAAACCTATCTAATAATACTACCTAATAAAAAAACTATATACAAAAATGTGGTCCATTGTCCAAAAGGTCCAAAAAAAATAAAAAAGCAAAGGAAACCTAACACTAACTACATAACTATTTACAAGGGCAGCGGGCTAGTCCGACGGCTCACTGGTTATTGTCATGGGCCAGGGCATCATCGAACTCCTGTTCAATGGCTTGGAGGCGGGCATGTTCCCTGGCCCCGAGGTCTTGCAGGGATAATGCAGTGTCGAGCTCCAACTCCCTGCGAATACCCTCGAGGCACTCAGCCCGCCTTAGCGCCCTCCGCATGGAGTTCTCCGCCCTGACCATTGTGAGCCGTTCCTCCTCTGCCCGCTGCCGCTCCGCACCTATCTGCTGGCCCAACCACTCCCACACGGAAGACACTCCCATTCCAGGGTTCTCCTGCCCTCCGGCCGATGCCTGCACCCCTGATGTTGATGGCCCGACCCATGATGCCTCCCACGTCGAGCCTGCTGCTGCCTCCGACGCAACTGCCTGTGCCAGCACGACGGCATCCAGGCTGATGGAATCCACCGACGCCGTTGTGCACGTGCCCTGCCCAATGATGCCGTCACATCCTCCATCTGCTGGGGTCCAGTTGCTGGTGTGTCCACCCCTGCAGGACCTCCGACTCCCGACTGTGGCAGGGATGGGATCCCCACCGAGTTGGCTGCGTTGGTCGAGGCAGGTCCACAGGGGGCCCTGGTGGCATCTGGGCCGGAAGACGGCATGGAGAATGACTGGCGCATAGCCTCCACAGAGGAGGAGAGGGTCGCCAGAGTGCCCGACACATGTACGAAACCCCCGACCATGGCCGCTCCCAACTGGGCCACGTGGGCACGGTGCTCTTCGTGATGACGTGCATGCTCCCCCCGGGAAGCACGCACCTCATCACAAATGACACCCGTGCGCAACGCAACACCAATCAGGACCTTCTCCATACGGCCAGGGGTCCCCTCGTCCGCAGGTGGAGGGGAGTCAGATGACATGGACATCCCCCCTACCTGCGGACGGGCCTGGGATGGGGCATCCCTGCTGGTGCATGGTGGTGCAGTCACAGTTTCAGGGACAGTGACATGCACAGGCACCTCCACGGCGACCTGTGCTGCCTCCTGCCCCTGCCCCTGGACTGCACCACTTGCACCAGCAGGGATGCCCCCACCAGGCCCCATGTGCGGCTCAGTAGTGGCCTCCTCCTCCTCTGTGGAAACCACCAACCTGGATGGCTCCACCCCGTCTTCCGCCGTTGCAAGCCCCTGTGGGGGCTCACCCACCCCTTCCGCTGCAGCCATGGGGGCATCCCCGCCGTTTTGCTCCACAGCGCCGTCTCCGCCCTCTTCTTCACTTTGCGCTGTGTAGAGGGAGACATAGAACACAAGCATCAGGGTACTGTACAATGGTCCCCTACACAGGAAGCAATAGCAGATGAGTGGCAAAGATCCCTTCCATCATGTCCCTCCACGACACATGGGTCAGTGCAGGCAAAACACATGCAGTAACAGGCATGGCGCATGCTATGGACATTAGCAAACATGTCCAAGGGACTCTTGAAACATACAATGTTGTTTTTGAACTCACATGCATCATGGGTCATGCCTACCACATGCACACACTTCACCGTACTTCCATCCATCTGGACTCATACACCCCAGACACAGTGGATGCAAGGATAACTAGGCTGCATCAGTGATTCTGAACATTGTCACAGACATGTGTCATGCATCCATGGCATTCACAAGTCACAGACACGCAGGTCAGACACACAGACATGGACACCATACATGTACATGGCATCAGCACCCATCCCTCACCCCCACCCATGTCCAGGAACAGAGACTGGCATGCTCTCATGTGTCCATTCCGCATAGGGCTCCCCATGTTGCATTTAAACACATACACCAACCGTGTGCTTCACACATTACTGGTCTCACATGCATGACCATGATGTCCAGCACACACACACGCATACATGGCCTATGTCATACATACAGCCAAGTATCAGACAACCAGCACACTGCAACATGCCCTGTCTCACACAGCAATGCTTGGCCACTTACCGCTCGACTCCAGACGGGTCTGCCTCTCAAGGACCTGGACGTGGAGTGCTGGGGATATGCGTTCCAGGACCCTCATCTGATCTTCCGACAAGTGGCCCCGGCGCCCTTAGCATCCGCTGCCTTCAAGAGGCGCCGGGCCTTGTTGAGGGTCCTGGACCTGAAGTCCTCCCAGCGCTTCTTGACATGATGGAATAGTCGGACTGCCACCCCCTCCACGTTGATGGCAGTCACGATGTCCGTCCAGATCCTGTCCCGTCCTTCCTTGTCGGCATGTGATGATCCGAAGAGGGCATCATAATGTCCCAGGACAAGCTCCACCAGGACACCAACTTCCTTCTGACTGAAGCTGGTGGCCTTCTGCCCCTCTGGCTGGGGGTCGCCAGTGGTCTCGGATGGTGTTTGCCCCGACATGGCAACCCCCGAGGCAGGCGTAGGTGGGCAACTGGGTCCTGGGGCTGGGCTGTGGAGCGATGGTATCCAAGTCGGGAGTCTTCTGTTCCAGCAGGGGTGGACACAGCAACTGGACCCCTGCAGATGGCTGATGTGCAGGCACCAAATGGCAGGGCACGGTGGCAGCAGGCAGCAGCAGATGGCTCGTGGGAGGCTGCTCGGGGCTCTGGGGGGCAGTCTTTCGGCCTTTTGGGCAGGAGCGTGGTCTTCCGTGTGCTTACACGTGGCCAGCTTGATACGGAGTGATTTGGCACGTGAAAATTCTGCACGTCAGCGTGTAATTCGAGGAAAGGCCCTTAGCGCGTAAGCGCGTCAGCACGCATACGCGATTCCATTGGACCAAAGGCCCTTAGCGCGTAAGCGCATCTGTGACGTATCGCGCACGGGCGTTGCCCTGGCAGGGCTTGAAGATCCCACGTGGATTTACATTGCTCAGTACGTGCTTTTCGTGGGGTGCGGTGCGTGTGTTCTGCAGGCGTTGGAGTTCATACGCTATTACTTCACAGCGGGTGGGTGTTGGCTACGCGTTCTTCTACATGCAAGGCAGACGGTGAGTGGTACCCTGCTCCCCCAGGCCCGATCGCGTGTTAAACAACCCGCGAGCCCCTGAAATACACATACCACACTCCCCCATGCCCGATCGCGTGTTAAACTTCCCGCGCACCCACGAAATACACGCACACACTATTATTCACACAGCGGGTGTCCGTGTTTGTCGCGTACCCATTTGCACGTCATTTAGGGGTGCGTGGGAAGTTTCACACGCAAATTCAGCAGGGTACGTGTATTTCAGGGGTTCCGGGGAGTACTACACGTGAATTGGCCGTGTGGGTCCTCCCAGGTGTTCCCTCTACACCCTCCACGGCAGCCCACACCACAGGGGACTACCCTGCACCCCTGCTCATGTCCCGCAGGCAGACCATCCACCATGGGCATGCCACCCAGCCAAGCCACATGTCACCCTGCACTACTGATCAACAACGCATGTCTCCCAGCACCCCCACCCCCTAGCACTGTGGGATACCTGCCAGCAGGCCCCCACTCATGTCCCCCTGCACCACCACCCCCCAGCATCCAGGGGCACCCTCCACCAGGCCCCCACTCATGTCTCCCTGCACACCCACCCCCCAGCATCCAGGGGCACCCTCCACCAGGCCCCCACTCATGTCCAACTCATGTCCCCCTGCACCCCCACCACCCAGCACTGTGGGGCACCCTCCACCAGGCCCCCACTCATGTCCCCTTGCACCCCCACCCCCCAGCACTCCGGGGCACCCTCCACCAAGCCCCCACTCATGTCTTCCTGCACCCCCACCCCCAGCACTGTGGGACACCTGCCAGCAGGCCCCCAGTCATGTCCCCCTGCACCCCCACCCCCCAGCACTGTGGGGCACGCTCCACCAGGCCCCCACTCATGTCTCCCAGCACCCCCACCCCCCAGCACTGTGGGACACATGCCAGCAGGCCCCCACTCATGTCCCCCTGCACCCCCACCCCCCAGCACTGTGGGGCACCCTCCACCAGGCCCCCACTCATGTCTCCCAGCACCCCCACCCCCCAGCACTGTGGGACACCTGCCAGCAGGCCCCCATACATGTCCCCCCACCACCTCATGACGATCCATAATCATGGCCCCCATGCCCCCTCAATACACTGCCCACGCCACCCCAGTCCGAACACACCACCAGGTATGACATCCACCCCACAAAGAAATCACCAGCACATGATGCATCCCAAATGGCTAGTCTGCACATCAACACATATCCGTCAAACCCACACAATGACAGCATGTGAATGATAGAACACACATTGTGACATGCTTGAAACCAAAGAGAGAATACCACACATTGAAGTACCAAATTATAATGTATTAAACAGAAAAGCAAGGCAATGAAATGGAACAGAAGAAAATGGAAATAATAAATGAAATCCAGCATGTCCAATAAATGAAAAAGATGCATGAAATCCAAATGAAAAGCAATCCAAAAGCAAGTCTCCAAAGTGTCAGTCTGAGAAAATAAATCCAAGGTTACAAAATAAGAAAAAACCATTGATCCATGGGAAAAAAAAATCAACAATCCAAATCCATTGTCAAACTATGTACAAGGTGAACATCCAGGGTCTATGTGCCCCATCCTTTAAATGAAACCTATAAAATAAAATACTACCTAATGAAAAACTATATACAAGAAGTTGGGGCATTGTACAAGCGCCCCAAAACAAAACAAAACCGAAAGGAAACTTAACACTAAAGAACTATTTACAAGGGCAGCGTGCTAGTCCGACGGCTCACTTCTGGATGTTCCGGGCCAGGGCATCATCGAACTCCTGCTCAATGTCCCGGAGGCGGTCCTCCTCCATGGCCCCGAGGGTCCGCAGGGCCGACGACATGTTCTCCTCCAACTCCCTGCGGATTGCCTCGAGGCACTCGGCCCGCCTCAGGGCCCTCCGCATGGAGTTCTCCGCCCTGACCATCATGAGCCGTGCCTCTTCCGCCCGCTGCTGCTCCACATCTATGGCGTGGCCCAACCGCTGCCACACGGAAGACACTTCCCATCCTGGGTCCTCCTGCCCTCTGGCCGATGCCTGCCCCTCCGATGTCGAAGGCCCCGAGCCATCATGGCTCCCACCTCGTTGCTGCTGCTGCTGTGCCTGTGCTAGTGCGATGGCTCCTGCTGCCTGCACATCCTCCACCGGCCGGAGTGCAGTCGTTGATGTGGCCACCCTGCTGGACGTCCGACTCCCGACTGTGGCAGGGATGTGTCCTCCACCAGCCTGGCCGCACCATCAGAGGCAGCTCCACAGGGCACCCAGGTGACAAATGGGTGGAAAGATGGCACGGAGGACAACTGGCGCATAGGGTGTTCAGTTGAGGAGGGGGTCGGAACAAGCTCCAGCAAACGGAGGAATCCGGCCTGGGTGACATGTCCCAGTAGGCCGACGCGGTTAACGAGCCATTCGAGATGACGTGCAGTCTCCTCATGAAAAGACTGCAGGTCACCTCGCATGGCCTGTTGATGCAACGCCACACCAGTCAGGACAGGCTCAACCCGTACCTGGATAGCCACGTCTGCAGGCAGAGGAAGGCCAGTTGTTGTAAGCTCATCCCCTCCCTAAAAATGGGTCTGGACGTAGGCATCCCTGCTGGTGCAAGATGATGCAGTGACAGGATCAGGGACAGGATTGCACACAGTCTGTGCTGCCTCCTGTCCCTGGTCCTGCATTGCACCACTAGCACCAGTGGAATCCCCACCTCCACACCCCGTCTCTGTCGCTTGCACGGCCTCCTCCTCCACCAAACCCCCCACCAACCTGGATGACTCCGTGCCATCTTCCCCCATTGGGCCCTGTGGTGTCCTAGCTGCCCCTTCTGCTGCCGAGGAGTCCAACTCCGACCTCCGCCTCTTGGACCTCCCCCCGGCAGCTGCGGCCTAGGACGCGGCACTGGACTCCTCACTCCCCGACGAGATGACAACCTGGGAGGGGAGCCGGGCCTTGCGTCTCCGGCTGGCGGTGCAATCCCTGCCGCTGTGCTCCACAGCACCTTCTCCGCCCTCTTCATCAGTTGACGCTGCAGACAGGGGGAAATAAAACACAGGCATCAGTGCACTGTACAATGGACACATACACACATGACAGTTGTACATGAGTGGCATTGGGAAACCTCAGATATGGCATCACAATCGCCAACACACATGTCATTTCAACTCGCACACATGAGCCATACACAGCCATATCGCAACAGCCAGCACCATCCATACACATACAACAGCATGAGCAGGCAAAGGTGAGCCAGGCATCACATGCAACACAGGGAGTGCACTACACATGCACACACACCACCACACTTGCATGCATGTGTACATCTCTGCCAACTGTCGCAGTGTTCAGATTGGCATCCATGTCACATCTGCCAATCAGGCTTCCACATCCCGGTGTCACATGCATCCATATTGCATCACGGTTGCACCCTTGCCAAATACACACACATGCACATGTATACAGTGCTGATACATGCAGCTGAAACCAACATCCATGTGTGACATCACGAACATGCCTACTTACATACACATTCATCCAAACATGTGTGCCCACACGTCTGCATTTGGTATGCAAGCCTACACACACAAACACCATCCATGTATCCATGTCTCACACATGAGAGCCCTCGCATGTGTTAGCCTCATGGCCCTGTACACCCCCCCCATACTTGGCCCCATAAAAACACATGTGCAACCTGCACACTACTGGCACACCACCACACGCACAGCTTACAATCAGGATGCATGTGCACTTACCGCTCGACTCCAGACGGGTCTGCATTTCAAGGACCTGGACGTGGAGCGCTGGGGATATGCGTTCCAGGACCCTCATCTGATCGTCCGACAAGTGGCCCCGGCACCCCTTAGCATCCGCTGCCTTCAAGAGGCGCTGGGCCTTGTTGAATGTCCTGGACCTGAAGTCCTCCCAGCGCTTCTTGACATGATGGAATAGTCGGACTGCCACCCCCTCTGCGTTGATGGCAGTCACGATGTCCGTCCAGATCCGAGTCCGTCCTTCCTTGTCGGCGCGCAAACTTCCGAAGAGGGCATCAAACTGCCCCAGGACTTGCTCCACCAGGACACCAACTTCGGTGGCAGTGAAGCTGGTGCCCCTCTGCCTCTCTGGCCGGGGGTTGCCAGTGGTGCCAGATGTTGCAGTGCCCGACATGACAACCCCAGAGGCAGGAGGGGGTGGGCAACTGGGTCCTAGGGCTGGTCTGTGGAGCGATGGAATCCCAGTTGGGAGTCTTCGGTTCCAGCAGGGGTGGTCACAGCAATAGCACCCCTGGCTGATGTGCAGGCAGCAAATGGCAGGGCACGTGGGCAGTAGGCAATCAGGCAGCAGCAGATGGCAGGTGGGAGCGTGCTCGGGGCTCTGGGGGGCAGTAATTCGGCCTTCTGGGCAGGAGCGTGGTCTTCTGTGTGCTTACGCGTGGCCAGCTTGATACGGAGTGATTTGGCACGTGAAAATCCAGCACGTCTGCATGTAATTCGAGGAAAGGGATTTAGCACGTAAGCGCGTCAGCACATGTACGCGAATTCATTGGCCCAAAGGCCCCCAGCGTGTAGGCGCGTCTATGACGTTACGCGCACTTGCGTTTTCCATGGTGCGTAGAAAAAATAAGCATGTCAGAGTGTCATAGCGTGTAATTGGTGGAAATGGCCTCAGCGCGTATGCGCGTCTGTGAAGTGCGTGTGCGGGCGTTTCCCTGTACACGGGTGCATGTTACACGTCCAATGACTGCACGTCAGAGTGTCAGCTCGTGTAATTGGAGGATAGGGCCGTAGCGCGTACACGCGGAAGTGACGCTGGACGTGTGGGCATGTTTAAAAGGTACGTGTAGAACGCCATTTCCTTGTACGTGCTTTTCGTGGAGAGCGAGTGGGTGAAATCTGTACTTCTTGTCGGTTCACACGCGATTTACTTCACGGCG
The DNA here is from genome assembly GCF_040938575.1 of Ambystoma mexicanum. Lineage (NCBI taxonomy): Eukaryota > Metazoa > Chordata > Amphibia > Caudata > Ambystomatidae > Ambystoma > Ambystoma mexicanum. The sequence goes on along the minus strand of NC_090921.1, from coordinate 1,324,581,409 downwards.
TTCCAAGTTCGTACTCCCTGTTACCTCTGACAGCTTTTTCTCTTTTTGTCTTTTTCCCGGGCCTGTTTCCTCAAACAGCGTTCACTTCTTCTGTTGTCCTGTCTCCTCAGACAGAGTACAATTCTTCTTTTGGCGGGGGTGTTGCCAACGCGCACACGCGTGTATTTTTCCAGGCAGACGGTGAGTCGCGCACGTATTGAACATCTGTGCTTGCCCCGTGTGTTGCGTACCCCTTCAGAGGTCATTCTAGGCTGCGTGTGACACGCATACGTTCATTTTTGTGTTTCTGGGTGCCACAGCGTAGTGCAGGTTTATTTTTCCACGCACATGGTCTAGGAGGGGTTGCGTGCACATTATCTCCCTTTTTTGGGGTACCTGTGCATTGTGTGACCCGTCATCTTCCCCCAGGGGTCACATACAGCCTTGCTAGAGCAATAGGGTACGAATTCCATCTAGTACCCTACCCCTTTGACCCCCAATTGCCCAGGACAATAGTTTACTGCAACTCCCATACGCACAACAACATCAGTGCCATGGTTGGGAGGTGAGCATGCGGTAAGGGTGGCAAAGGTGGCCGAGCCTCAAGAGGTGGCCGTGGTGGATACGGTAGGGGACGTGGCCGGGACTTGCAGGGTGCCCCTAGCCCCCCATGTGTGGGTGACCAGTCAGGGACATCCATGTCTCCCCCCCTGGTTGAGGGTAACGTGTCTGACACCATCCCTGCTCAGCCCTTGTTGGACCAGCCCATTGTGGCACCAGACCTGGCACAGGGTGACTCCATGGCTGACTTCCAGGTCAGCAGGTCTAGGCCACGTCTGGCGGTGCACATTGGTGTCACCAGGCCACGTGGATCAGGGGCAGCTATGTCATCTGCTGCCCCGAGTAGGCAGGGTGGGGAGGCTGCAGGGGCAGCTGTGGCTCCATCCACCCCAGCTCTGAGTCTCCCAGCCAGGACAGTGTCTGTCCCAGTCCATCCTGCTGACGTTCCCCCTGACTACATCACACTTCAGCTAATGCCTGCACCAAGTCCCATGGTGAGTGTTCATTCCCACACTCCTAGTCCACAGTCCACCGGGGCTCCTGCCCCTAGTGTCCAGAGCGGCGCAGGACACTCAGGATCCCCACCACCTTCCAAGCGGAAGAGGAAGAGTGCTCGTTCAGTATAGGCTGATGCCCCAGACACGGCTACACAGTCCGGCCCACCAAGGAAGCCTAGCTTCAATCAGGCCGAACTTGATGCACTTGTGGAGCATGTGTCCGCACATGTCAGCGAAATGGTGATTACTGCAGGATGCAAGACCACAACTGCACAATGTCTGGCACACTGGCAGACCATCGCGGACATCATAAGTGCCCTTGGATTCGTGAGGTGCACAGCTAATGATTGCTACAAGCGCTGGAATGACCTGAAGCGCAGGGCAAAGAAAAAGCTGGCCTCAAGTCATGCCGCTACTCAAGTGACTGGAGGTGGGTCTCCAGCAGAGGACATTGAACTCACTCCACATGAGTATGTTGCTGGGACCTACGTCACAGAGGGACAGATCCAAGGCGTGGGAGATCTGCCAGATTACGAGGCATTGTCCGGTGAGTGCACATGCATGTGTGTGTCATCCATGTGCATGGTGTGTGTGTGAGGGCTTCTGATTGAGTGCCAGGTGAGGGTGTGTGTGCCTGAGTGGTTTGGGTCACCCATGTGCTTCATCCAATACATTCTGCGCACCAGGATTTGGGTATTGCAGTATCTCATCTGGCAACAGTAGACATTTAGCCCAACCTCACGCCAGTTGCCTTTGAAGTGTCATCTTGCCACAACATAGTTGCGTATTATTCTGTGTTCATTCAGGCTGATTGTTTGCATTCTACCACTTTCATTAGGCATTTCTCAGTCCTATTGTCACATGTGTGACATGGCTATGGTACATGCCATCTGTGTGATGGCATGTGTCATGTATGTGTATTGGACATGCCAATCACAGGCCAATGTGTGATGGCACTGCTAGCCAGCATGCATCAAATGTGTTGGTCTTCCATCTTGGTGTCATCAATGTGTGCCATTTGCCTCCCCTTCATACGCAGTGACGGTGCATGCATGGGAGGGTTATAGTCATGTGGGACATGCGTCAATGAAGTACTGTTTCTGTTGCTTCTCAGCCCTAATTCTGTGCTATGGTGCTAATGCCTGTTCCCATTTCTTTTCTTTCATGTCTTTGCAGGGGATGACGCACTTGATACTGCTGGGTTTTTGGAGATGGTGCAGACCCAGGAGGGGTCTCAGGCCCGACCGGGCACCAGTGAGGGATGTGGTGTGGTGGTGGGTGAGAACCCACACTTGCTGCAGACCATTATCTCAAGGGGTGTCTCTGGGTGCACCTCCACCGAGCTCTATTCAGGTGTTGATTCGGATGATGAGACGTATGTGCGGTCGCAGGTAAGTGTTTCTGGGAGGGATTCTGTACTGTCCAACCCACCTGCACCAGGAGTAGAACCCTCAATGGGGATGTCAGTGTTGGTAGGTCCGCCTTTGGTGGTTACGGATGCAGGGTCACACTCTGCAACATCTGATCCTGTTCCTGGGCCAGCAGATCAGAGGGGGAATGCAGTCCTGCAGCCTCAGGCAGTGCCGGCACAGCAAGGTGCAGTTCGCCTTGCCCCAGGCAGGTGTGATGCCCGCCGACGCGGTGGCCGTACCCCACCTGGCAATACCGCATGGGAGCAATCCATATACGGTATGGCAAACCAACAGGTAGCATCATCTGAGAAGATGGCTCAGGCCACGGATAGGGTGGCCACTTCCATTGTCCCCCAAGAAAGGCTGATGGAACAACTACAGCAGGCAACAGACCCCATTTGCCAGTCACACAGGGAGGACATGTTGGCGTCCAACAGGGACAGACGGGCGGCACTGGAGACTCTGCGGGAAGCCATTTCTATTGAGTCTCAGGGCCACAGGGAAGCCCTGAGGGTGGAACTCTGTCAGCTCAGGGTGACTCTTGTTGAGATTGAGGCTTCAACTGACACGAGGACAGAACAGCAGCTGGAGCGGCTCACACGTACGCTCTCAGCTGAGATGTAGGCAACTAGGGAGGAGGTCCGGGCATCCCGTGAGTTGTTGCATGGGGACCTCCGCACGATTATCCTCCAGAACCAGACCTTCCACACCCGCATGCTTGCTGCCATGGAGGACCAGACTAGGGCTTTACGTGGGCTGCCTCCCATAGTGCCACCACCTCCTGATGCAGCTGCAGAGGGTGAGGAGAGCGACAGCAGCAAATCTCTCACAATAGGGTAGCCGTGCACGCCATGAGCCCATGGAGGTGTTTTTTTTCCCCAAGATCCACACAGGTGGGTTTTGGTGTGCACCCTGTCTTCGGACCTCCTGGGTGGCCTCCCCCACACCCCCTGGCCCATTCATGGCCATTTTTGATTTTTGATTGTTTTTACAGTGTGTTGCCTTGTGTGGCTCCCGTGGGCATACGTTGTATTGTGGCTGGGCACATGCAGGCTTGTCCTGAATTGGGGTTAGATGCTTGGGTTTGTGTGACACACACCCCTCCTGCTTCCCGTTTCCATGGGCTTGCAAAGGGTGTGCCCAAGTGACATTTACTTACACAGTGACGTTGGACTCCCATTTGATGTGTGGGCAGTCTGTAGTCAATACTGTGTATACATTCCTAGTGCATATTGTTGTTGTATTGTACACTGCATGGTGTATTGATATGTGCCGCTGCATCCTTCTCATCCTCCTAATTTGCAGGTCCATTCCTCATGTCTTCACAAGGCGGTCTACTTTGGAAATGGAGTCCATGTTGTAAGCAGTGCACCTACACTTTTGCGTGGCGCTAACACTGTACAGTTGGAAGTGTTCGAAGTGCTGGTATTATCAGGTAGTGACACTACCAATTTTTTAAATCCGTACTGTCATGTTTATGGTAGGTTGGAGGTTGTGTAGGTGATTAGTATTATTGCTAAATATTTGCTAATGTGTGTTGTTGGTCCTGCATTACTGTGAGCATTTCATGTGTGGCCAGTTTCCATTAGGGACACTGTACTTTGTGACACGTGTGTCATGTTGTGTGGATTAATTTGTTTGCTCTCACATAGCATGACATGCCATGGTGTGTTGTGTGGCGGTGCCGGGGAGGGGTTGGGTTGGGTGACATGGCACTGTTCTCATGTTGTATTTTGCAAGTGGGTATTCATTTTTGCTGCATAGAAGTGTGTCTTTTGATGACACTGCATTGGTGGTGTTTGTGTAGGCAGGGATGCACACATTGTGACACTTCCAGGTGAACAATCTCAGGCTGCTATGTTTCTGACAGTTGACTGTCCCTTAATTCATCAGAATTGTCAGATTGAGTCATCATTGATTGTCAGATGGTATGTGCCAGGGCTGTGTGCACTCCACAGGGGTGTGATTTCTATGTGAAGTAATTAGCCACCAGCTGCGTACGGGCTGCCTCACCCCGTGCCCTTTCCCCTCCCATGAGCAGCGGGCGTGCATGTGGTTGGGGATGTGGGGGCACCACCATGTCCACAGCCAGGCCCCGGCGTGTTGCAACATTGTGCAGGACACATGCTGCCACTATGATCCTGCACACTACTGGGGGAGCGTATAACAGCTGCCCGCCAGAACGGTCAAGGGAGCGAAAGCGTGACTTGAGCACTCCAAATCTGCGCTCCACTATGCCCCGGGTTGCAATATGGGCTGTGTTGTATCTTACCTCGGGAGGCGTGATGGGGTTCCGAATTGGTGTCATCATGTGGGTGCTCAGAGGATAGGCATTGTCCCCTGGGGAGGTGGTGATGGGGATCATTAGTGGGGTAGTGACATTACTCTGTATCTGTCATGCATGCGTGTGCTGTGGCATTTATACTCACCAAGCAGCCATGCATCGCCATGCCGCCCAGCTTCCATGTCCCGGTTTAGGGTTGACATCCTGTAAATGAAGCTGTCGTAGGTGGACCCTGGATAGATGGCATATATTGTGGTGATGATTCCCTTGGCATCACATACTACCTGGATGTTGATGGAATGCCAGTGCTTGCGGTTTCTATAGATGTGCTCAGATGCCCTGGGGGGACGTAGAGCCACATGGGTGCAATCAATGGCACCTAGCACTTTGGGGAATTGTGCCACCCTGTAGAAATCCTGGCTGACAGCCTGCCTTTCTGGAGGTGTTCTGGGCAGGTATATGTGCCTGCAGACTGATAGACGTGCAGTGATGATGGCCAACACCTGGTGTAGGCACCGTGACTGCGTGGCCTGTGAAACCCCACCCCCCCACTATGGCACTTGTCCGCTGAAATGATCCGGTAGCCAAGAAGTGCAGTACATTGAGGACCTTCTCCAGGGGGCTGAGTGCTTGGGACCACAGTGTGGGTGATGTGAGGTCATCCTCCCACTCACTGACCAGGTCGAGTATTATGTGAGGTGGAAACCTGTACCTCCCATACACCTGGTCATCAGGCATACTAAAAAGGCTGGTTCTGGGTGTGAAGATTCTGGCCCTGACTATCCTCCTCCTCCTGCGGTATCCCACGGCCACTGCTGCTAGGAACGGTATATTCATCCTGGCGTCTGAGCTTGTTTGTTGTTTGCGCACACTTTTATGCTGCGCGGGACGTGCGCCTGCTTTATGCTGGCGTACGTGTTTCCAGATTGGACCTTTTTTTTTGGCACGTTGTAGGCGACTGTGTAAATCTTCCCGCCCACCCCAGGAATACACGTAACACGCTCTCCCAGGCCCAGTCGCGAGTGAATATTCCCGCCCACCCCAGGAATACACGTAACACGCTCTCCCAGGCCCAGTCACAAGTGAATATTCCCGCCCACCCCAGGAATACACGTACCCCACTCGCCCAGGCCCAGTCGCATGTGGAAGTTCACACGAACCCCGTAATACACGTACCCTGCTGATTTTGCATGTGGAAGTTCACGCAAACCCCGTAATACACGTACCCTGCTGATATAGCGTGTGGAAGTTCACGCGGACCCGTAATACACGTACCCTGCTGATATCGCGTGTGGAAGTTCACGCGGACCCGTAATACACGTACCCTGCTGATATCGCGTGTGGAAGTTCACGCGGACCCGTAATACACGTACCCTGCTGATATCGCGTGTATGACTACCCGCGCACCCCTGAAATACACGTACCCAGGCAAATCGCACTGCTGGGGGGTGGGGGTGCAGGGAGACATGAGTGGGGGCCTGGTGGAGGGTGCCCCACAGTGCTGGGGGGTGGGGGTGCAGGGGGACATAAGTGGGGGCCTGGTGGAGGGTGCCCCTGACTGCTGGGGGGCGGGGGGTGGGAGACATGAGTGGGGGCCTGCTGGCGGGTGCCCCACAGTGCTGGGGGGTGGGGCTGCTGGGAGACATGAGTGGGGGCCTGGTGGAGGGTGCCCCTGGATGCTGGGGGGTGGGGGTGCAGGGAGACATGAGTGGGGGCCTGGTGGAGGGTGCCCCTGGATGCTGGGGGGTGGGGGTGCAGGGAGACATGAGTGGGGGCCTGGTGGAGGGTGCCCCTGGATGCTGGGGGGTGGGGGTGCAGGGAGACATGATTGAGGGCCTGGTGGAGGGTGCCCCTGACTGCTGGGGCGTGGGGGTGTGGGAGACATGAGTGGGGGCCTGGTGGAGGGTGCCCCTGACTGCTGGGGGGTGGGGGTGCAGGGGGACATGAGTTGGACATGAGTGGGGCCTGGTGGAGGGTGCCCCTGGATGCTGGGGGGTGCAGGGAGACATGAGTGGGGGCCTGGTGGTGGGTGCCCCTGGATGCTGGGGAGTGGGGGTGCAGGGAGACATGAGTGGGTGCCTGGTGGAGGGTGCCCCACAGTGCTGGGGGGGTGGGGGTGCAGGGGGACATGAGTTGGACATGAGTGGGGGGCTGGTGGAGGGTGCCCCTGACTGCTGGGTGGTGGGGGGGTGGGAGACATGTGTGGGGGCCTGGTGGAGGGTGCCCCTGGATGCTGGGGGGTGGGGGTGCAGGGAGACATGAGTGGGGGCCTGGTGGAGGGTGCCCCTGGATGCTGGGGGCTGGGGGTGCATGGAGACATGAGTGGGGGCCTGGTGGAGGGTGCCCCTGGATGCTGGGGGGTGGGGGTGCTGGGAGACATGAGTGGGGGCCCCGGTAGAGGGTGCCCCTGGATGCTGGGGGTGGGGGTGCAGGGAGACATGAGTGGGGGCCTGGTGGTGGGTGCCCCTGACTGCTGGGGGTGGGGGGAGTGGGAGACATGAGTGGGGGCATGGTGGAGGGTGCCCCTGACTGCTGGGGGGTGGGGGTGCAGGGGGACATGAGTTGGACATGAGTGGGGCCTGGTGGAGGGTGCCCCTGGATGCTGGAGGGTGGGGGGGTGGGAGACATGAGTGGGGGCCTGGTGGAGGGTGCCCCTGGATGCTGGGGGGTGGGGGTGCAGGGAGACATGAGTGGGGGCCTGGTGGAGGGTGCCCCTGGATGCTGGGGGCTGGGGTGCATGGAGACATGAGTGGGGGCCTGGTGGAGGGTGCCCCTGGATGCTGGGGGGTGGGGGTGCAGGGAGACATGAGTGGGGGCCTGGTGGAGGGTGCCCCTGGATGCTGGGGGGTGTGGGTGCAGGGAGACATGAGTGGGGGCCTGGTGAAGGGTGCCCCTGGATGCTGGGGGGTGGGGGTGCAGGGAGACATGAGTGGGGGCCTGGTGGAGGGTGCCCCTGGATGCTGGGGGGTGGGGGTGCAGGGAGACATGAGTGAGGGCCTGGTGGAGGGTGCCCCTGACTGCTGGGGGGCGGGGGGGTGGGAGACATGAGTGGGGGCCTGGTGGAGGGTGCCCCTGACTGCTGGGGGGTGGGGGTGCAGGGGGACATGAGTTGGACATGAGTGGGGCCTGGTGGAGGGTGCCCCTGGATGCTGGGGGGTGCAGGGAGACATGAGTGGGGGCCTGGTGGTGGGTGCCCCTGGATGCTGGGGAGTGGGGGTGCAGGGAGACATGAGTGGGTGCCTGGTGGAGGGTGCCCCACAGTGCTGGGGGGGTGGGGGTGCAGTGGGACATGAGTTGGACATGAGTGGGGGGCTGGTGGAGGGTGCCCCTGACTGCTGGGGGGTGGGGGGGTAGGAGACATGAGTGGGGGCCTGGTGGAGGGTGCCCCTGGATGCTGGGGGGTGGGGGTGCAGGGAGACATGAGTGGGGGCCTGGTGGAGGGTGCCCCTGGATGCTGGGGGCTGGGGGTGCATGGAGACATGAGTGGGGGCCTGGTGGAGGGTGCCCCTGGATGCTGGGGGGTGGGGGTGCTGGGAGACATGAGTGGGGGCCCGGTGGAGGGTGTCCATGGATGCTGGGGGTGGGGGTGCAGGGAGACATGAGTGGGGGCCTGGTGGTGGGTGCCCCTGACTGCTGGGGGTGGGGGGAGTGGGAGACATGAGTGGGGGCCTGGTGGAGGGTGCCCCTGACTGATGGGGGGTGGGGGTGCAGGGGGACATGAGTTGGACATGAGTGGGGCCTGGTGGAGGGTGCCCCTGGATGCTGGAGGGTGGGGGTGCAGGGAGACATGAGTGGCGGCCTGGTGGAGGGTGCCCCTGGATGCTGGGGGGTGGGGGTGCAGGGAGACATGAGTGGGTGCCTGGTGGAGGGTGCCCCACAGTGCTGGGGGGTGCGGGTGCAGGGGGACATGAGTTGGACATGAGTGGGGGCCTGGTGGAGGGTGCCCCTGACTGCTGGGGGGTGGGGGGGTGGTAGACATGAGTGGGGGCCTGGTGGAGGGTGCCCCTGATGCTGGGGGGTGGGGATGCAGGAAGACATGAGTGGGGGCCTGGTGGAGGGTGCCCCTGGATGCTGGAGGGTGGGGGTGCAGGGAGACATGAGTGGGGGCCTGGTGGAGGGTGCCCCTGGATGCTGGTGGGTGGGGGTGCAGGGGTACATGAGTTGGACATGAGTGGGGCCTGGTGGAGGGTGCCCCTGGATGCTGGGGGGTGGGGGTGCAGAGAGACATGAGTGGGGGCCTGGTGGAGGGTGCCCCACAGTGCTGAGGGGTGGGGGTGCAGGGGGACATGAGTGGGGGCCTGGTGGAGGGTGCCCCTGACTGCTGGGGGTGTGGGTGCTGGGAGACATGCGTTGGTGGGCAGTAGTGCAAGGTGACATGTGGGTTGGCTGGGGGGCATGGCCATGGTGGATGGGCTGCCTGCGGGACATGTGCAGGGGTGCAGGGTAGTCCCCCGTGGTGTGGGCCGCCTGCAGGGGCCATGGAGGGTGTAGAGGGAACAGCTGGGAGGACCCACGCGGCCAATTCATGTGTAGTACTCCCCGGCACCCCTGAAATACACGTAGGCTGCTGGATTCGCGTGTGGAATTTCCCGCGCACCCGGAGTACACGTACCCTGCTGAAATCGCGTGTGGAACGTAACGCGCACACCGAAATACACGTACCCTGCAAATTCGCGTGTGAAACTTCCCGCGCACCTTGGAATACACGTACCCTGCTGAAATCGCGTGTGAAACTTCACGTGCACCCCGAAATACACGTACCACGGACAATCGCGTGTGGAACTTCCCGCGCACCCCGAAATACACGTACCCAGGCCAATCGCGTGTGGAACTTCCCGCGCACCCCGAAATACACGCACACGCTATTTTTCACACAGCGGGTGTCCATGTTTGTCGGTACCCCTTTGCACCTCATTTGTCCTAGAGGGCCACAGTATGGATCATTCATCATAGCTGTATATAGGTGCTTTTTGTTATCGCACAATTTGGCGCACATTTATTTCAGGCGAAGGGACGCTACCGCCTGCTTTCTTGTGGCGGACTTGTTTGGCCCTGTGCGCGTCTTTGACCGTGCGCTGGTTTGCCCTATTCGATTCCATGAATACGAGTTGTAGGCGAGCGTGTGGGCGTTCCGCGCACTTGCCTCCTGTACTTCCACCGTGAGGCCCATATTTTCACGCATTGTTCCCCATTCCGAGTGTTACGCCCCGTGTTCTGCCTACTTTTGTTATGTGCGCCGCGCTATGTGCGATTTCGCTGTGGCCGTGGCGCACGCCTTTGGATGACCTGTCCGCCGGCGTGCGCCACGCACTTTTTCAGCACACATCCAATATTTTTCTCGCGCACGGACTTCCATGAATCGATGTGCGTTGGTTTCCCTTCGGTTTTCGCACCTGCACTGCGATTCGCACGTTTTGGCACCTCTGCGCCAGAATTTTCGGCACACATTAATTCCATGAATTGGCCTGAAAGTCTCTCCAAAGTTATACAATGAATCCAATAAAGACCTCTGTCATTTAATATTGTTATGTCCTGTGACCAAGCCACTAAGGACAAGGAATGGAGTACCAATAGCAGCTCTTAGTCCGAGAATTTTCTATAGGTGCAGAGGAAGAAAAAGACAGCGAAACAGAGCAGAGGTTTTGTTAAAGGCCCAATAAGACAAATCAAGTCCATAAAGAGCTTCCTGACCCCATACCATAAGAATTCCAAATATTCGGTGTTGAAGCATTTAGGACTTTATAAGCAAATGCTGGCATCATTCCAGATCAGAAATGATATGAATTCAATAGCATTTGCTAAATGGACTTTTTCACCTGAGTACTGCAGTTTTTTTGCAGGACTGGAGGACCGGGATCATTATAAATGGTCCACCTACAAGGCGGCCATTTTAAAACATTTCTCTACACATAGAAACCCCCAAGAGTCCCATAAGGCTGCATATAATTTGCAATGTGGGAAGTATCAGGCGCCTAGGGAGTTTGTACAGGAGTTAAAGCGTGCCTATGCGCAGACTTCCCGGCAGATGAACACCCATAGTAGGGAGTTTGTGACCACTTATTTTCATATGCTCACCAAACGCATTATAACTCAATTGGTGCGTGATTTTCATGAGCACAGGACCCTGGATTGGGTAATTGAACAAGCCAACAGGATCAATGAGGTCCAGAAGCCCACTGAGAGTAAAAACATCCCCAAACCATCTAACACCCCTGCTGCTGTGAAGGTGATGGAGGTGAAAACGACCCCTCCTTTGGACCTGGAGACAGAGGGTGCTAAAAATTCTCCTTTTGCCAACAAGCAAAATGGAAGGCAGATGGGACCTACAATCCAGCCCAATCGAATGTTAGTCAGGCCGGGGTCCAGAACAATGACCCCTCTGACACTGCCACCTATGTAGGCCCTAAGTATAAGGGTACCAAACAAATCATTGGGTATGTATACACTTCCCCAGCCCAGGGGGGGTGACCCAACCAGGTAAGTACTGCCCCAGGAAACTGTGAGGAATTCAACCATCTGTCCTGGGAGAGTGCGCTCGCCTGGGCTTTTTGATTTTTGGATGAATGAAAATGAATGATGGGAGACCAACCTCTGTGAAATAAGTGCGGCCATTCTGCACCCTTTTCATCTGCTTCCTGCACCAAACACATAGTAACCTGTATTCTGGGAAGAGACAGCCTACAGGCGCCGTCTTCCCCTGTCATATTCACATGGAATGTGATAATTCTGGGTACATCAAAGCATTCCAAGAAGGGAGAAGACACACCTTCCTCCAGCCATGAGCAGCCTAATTAGAATATCAAAGGCTCCATGGATATGCATCCCTTTGTTCTCAGGCTAGTGGCAGTGCATACTAATGAGAGATAATTGAGGCAAGCCTGCCGAGTGGACTTGGTTGCCGGAGAGACAACAGGAAGGCGGGACTAGCACCCCTTTGGTGTGCAATGTGTCAACTTGTATGAAAGGCAGTGAAATGCATGTCTGGGTCCACTATTTACCGTAGGCAAACCCCTGCAGAGCTGACCCCTTTTAGAGGGGAGAAGTATGTTGTTTGGGGGAGACAGGAAGTCTGCTCCCAGAACATACTTCAAGAGAAAACCTGCACTTTAATCAAGAGTCACAAAGGGCTCAGTTAACCAGAGAGACACTTTGATCTACAACAGACAGGAAGATGGGTGGGACTTAGGTATATGTTGTCACCCCCTTGTCCGTCCTGTTGCAGAGCACTCGTCCTGACCTCATGTATAACAGAAGATTGTTGGTGGGGACCCAGGATTGGTGTCAAAACTAATGGGGGCTGAGTGATGTGGACACTCTCCCCCGAACCACAGAAGCCGAATGAAGTCGACCCTCCACCCGTAGTTGGCCCAGGTATCTGATTATAACTTACAGAATACCACGTGGCAACCAGTGGTGGGAAGAGGGTTAGGGAGAGGTTGTGGACGGGGAAAGGAGTATAGGATCACCGGAAAGAGGTTAAGGAAACACCTAGTGTGGATAGGACTGGGGAAGCAACAGGAAAAAACCCTACTCTATCTAGTACCTTGGTAACATAGCATAGCGTCAGATTCAACTTCCAGTAAACACCCTAAAACCTCTAAATACAGGTCTTGATGTAATGCTTCCTGAACACACATTTATATTGTACCCCTTGAAACAGACACACACATGGCATGGACCACATGTAAGCAAGCAGGATGAAACATGTAAATGGGAATAGTTCCCAATATTAAAAAAACATCATACATGGCCCATAGGGCAAGCTTTTGTACATTTACATAACATAGAAGCAAAACAGTGGTTGACACGTATAACAACACAGCCCTGGGACTGTCAGGGTTTGTCTTCCCCCTGTAATTCAGTTCAATGCACTGGAAACACTGTGCTATGATAGCGTTTACTATACGCCAAACGCATGTATTTAATGAAAACCAAAATTAGGCGCCAGAGCTACTTGTTCTGCGTTGTTGAACTTGCACATAGCCCCTGGACCATAGACTGCGTGAAAATGCCAGCCAACGTTCATATCACACCATTAAATGAACAAAAACAGCAAAATAAATGCAGCACTTATATGTTGTCCGGGAAGCTCGTAATCCTTCCTGGACGTAATCTATATTGGCCCGTAACAGCAGCATGAGTCCGTTTTTCCTCACTGCACAAGGAACGTGTTGTTTTTTCAAGAAGACCGAGTACCCGGCATGAAAGTTTTCAGCATTCAGCGAGTGGCAGCGGGCAGCAGTCTCCTAATCCTCCGGCATGGCTTCGCCACAAGATTCAGAATAAGCCACACCTGCCATGCGCCGTTGGCCCTTGATAAGCTGTACTAATGAGTGTCAGCTGGCCACACGCGCGCACGGCACAAACTACAAAATGCCTCAAGGAATGCTGGGCAATGTAGTTCATGCACAGAAATACCGTCTCCTGATGCCCTTTCTCCTCCATCCCAGATTCCTAACAATTGGTTCATTAAGTAGGCATAGCCTACAACAATCAGTGTGGCCCATTTGACTTTAAAAGAGGGCTGAACACCTCACTTCGCAGATCATCTGAAGACTTCACAAGGAGTAAGAAGAAGGACTCATTTGGACTTGAGCTGAAGGTACAATCTACCTTACATCTTCCGCAAGTGAAGGAAGGCCAGGAGGTCCAAGAGGGAAGCAAGATCCCTCCCCTAAGCATCTCCCATTCAACAGAAGGAGATACCGTAGTCTGAGGACCCGTCCAGCGGCTCCAGGACTGGTACCCAGCCAGCACCCAGCATGCCCTGCTAGGTTCTGACAGCAAGCTTCCTAGGTGGGAATTGCAGGAGAGTCTCTGGACAAAAGACAAGGCCATTGCCTGCTAACACCCTTCTGAGCTTTGGGCTGTCTCCCTTGAAACGACACGAGCTCTGCGAAGAAGCTAGAAGGAGTGCCACACAAGCATCATCCAGCGTCCATCTTTTTAAGGACAATTTCGAGACAGTCGAGTCCTCGAACTGCATCCGTCTGTTGTCACGCCGCAGTGACCAGAGCCATCCGAGACGCCTCGACCAGCATTCCAGATTCTGCCTGCAGACGTCCGTCCAGCCTCGCTTGCCGAACTGACTGCCGCCTGGTACCCACAGATGTCTCCTACCACTAACTCTGTCTCACGGGCTGCAAAGCACCCTGGAACTGCCTCGAAGCTGTCAAGCACCAAGAACTTCTTCAGCACCAGGTACATTGTGGTTCTGCCCCCCTGGTCCTTCTCTGAAGGCCCCTAGAGACACTTACGAGCCTTTGACCCGTTGGTGCTGGAACCAAATAATCTTGAACTGTAAGACTGATTACTTTACCAACTACCCTCCTGTCAGTATCCAGAGTGCATCCCTTTCCTTTGTGAAACTATCTGTCCTTTGTGTTCCTTTACTGGGAGGGTTGCATTTTGAAGCGTGCTATAACTGTCTGTTGTAGTAATAATAAAGTAGATATTTTTATACAACCTTGGCTGGACAGTCCCTTTTATCATTGGGTAATAATTGTATTTTTGCTGTGTTGCAACTAACCAACGATCCACGACCTTGCGCAGGTAAGCCGCCATTCCGTCCATGTTACCAAAAATTGGACAAGGAGATCTTATAATTCACGTGGCAGGGCATGGGAATTCAAAGCCCCTGCACTGACTCTACTATCTTAGCATCCACCTGTTCAGCTACATCCTGCCTGCACTGTACACCTGGCTATGTGCTGTGCATCAAACTGTACTGCAGGATCCAGGGTCTGCAACCTCTGGCTCTCCAGATGTTTTGGGCTGCACCTCCCATCAGCACAAGCCAGCAAAATCAGTAGTGTGAGTTTGGCATTGTGGGAGCCATTGCCCATGTCATCCGGCCACAGTAACGCTGCCTTCTTGATAGTGCACTGTTCACCCATTCAACTGGCTGGGTACACGTGAACTGACTGTAGTGATGACATCACTCCATGCCTGTACCAGAGCTTTCTACCCTCCAGGACTGGCCCAGGATTTCGAGCTTTTCTCTGGGTTTTCACTTTTCAGGGAGCAGGTGGTTGAGAGAGTGGGTAGAGGAGACGTTTTATGTCTGCTGACTTGGCACCCCGCCCCTCACTGTAGTATAAAATCAGAGAAGTAGCGAAGTTCCAGCATACCAGCAGGAGCCAAAGGAAGGGGGACAGCAGTGATAGTGAAGATGCCAATCGACCACCATGAGATTGCGCTCCTACCCTTCAGAAGCATCAAAGCCACTGGAGTGCAAGTCATGACTGCGACTGGGCTACTCGGGCTGATTGCAACTTACTGCCCTCCGAAATCAAAGCTGGACCTTGGAGACCTTGATGCTTTGCTAGATTCCGCTGTTCCGAAAATCATCAGAGGAGACCTCAACACCAAACATCGGTGCTCGAACTCCAGGGCCGCCAAACAAAGGAGACAGACACTGCTGGTGTACTCCAGGAAGAACAACTGTGTGGTAACATGTCCAAATGAACCCACGCACTATCCAGGTGTAGCAAATCACAACCCAAATGTGCTACTGAAGAACCTGCAACACTCTCTGGAGCTGGAAACACTAGAGGAACTGACCTCAGACCACAACCCATTAGCAATCACTATGGGAGATGAGATGGAACCCAACCACAGGCCGAGCGGTACAACTTCAGAAGAGGTGAACGGGGGCACTACAAGGAAGAGCTGAACAGCAAAGTCACACCTAAACCCCTGAGCACCAAGCAAGACAAGGCTGTGGAAGATTTCACAATAGGAGTCCAGCAGGCAGTCGAGAGCCGCATTCTGAAGCAGAAGACAAACCGATGTTCCCTCTATGACCTACCGAGAGGCATCCAGCAGCCAATCACTGACAAGGACCGGGCCCGACGCCAGTGGCAGAGGTTCTGCATGCCTGATCCCCTGCAGAAGTACAAAATGCTCACAAGGCTCCTGAGGGAGCAAATCAGACAGCACCGTGGAGATAAGTGGGAGGCATCACCAGCCAAACTGAAGGAGGTCAGACAACTCAGTGTGGAGAATGACTCGTCGCCTGACTGGGAAGAAGGAGCCAAGTCCACCAATCCGGGGACGTACCCACCTTGCATGCAGCAACAAGGACAAGGCAGAGGTCCTCGCTGAGACACTGGAGGATTTGCTCACCCCAAATAAGGCACGCAAGCTTTCAGACGGAGTGGAGGAAGAAGTAGGCAAGCATCTCCAGTGCTCCAGATAAGATTTTTAAGTGGCTATTTTTTAAAGTTGGGAGTAAAATGATTTTTTAGGGAGTAAAAAAGTAAGTCCCATTCCTAACGAGAGTATTTTCTAAGCAAGTAAAATACGTTTTAACAGTAAAATAGAAACATTTTTGCAATAAATATCTCTTTGCATCTAGTCATTCATGCACATTAAAAGATACATTTTTACTGCTTTGGATCAGGCTGTAATAATAGTGTTTTCTTCCTGAGGCACTATGTATACTACTATTCCAAACATAGCCACAGAGCTCTGTGGGCGAAAGCAGAGTGCACAGGCACCATATTTGTCTGTTTCCTATTTTTTTGTTGGGAGTACTTGTTTCTATTTTTTGTGAGTATTTGCCTATTTTTAGGGAGTAAAAGTGGATGAAACTCCCCTTATCTGTAGGGCTGAGCATCTCACAAAAAAAATCAAACTGGGATGGGAGCTGAAGAGATCAAGGAATGCACATGCTCCGAGGTAGCAGGACTTACAGAGAAGCTGATGAATGGCAAGGCACCAGGGAGCAACGGACTACCCAACCTGGCAATCAAGATCCTCCCGCTGACATCAATGGAACACCTCACAGAGATCTTCAATGGATACATGAGACTTCAGCACTTCCCGAAATCCTGGAAGGAAGCAAGGGTCATCATATTCTCAAAGGCCGGCAAACCACTTAGGGATCCTGTGAACCACCACCCCATTTGCCTACTCTCTGGATTATCGAAGCTCCTGGAGAAGGTCCTCCTCCCCTGCCTCAGTGGCTTCACATCCAAAAGAAATCTACTAGCAAAGGAACAGTTTGGATTTTGAAAGGAGCATGCAATGACTCATCAGCTGCTGGGAGTGGTGAACGCCATCAGCCACGTATTCAACTTCAACAAGTCCACAGGAATCATCTTCTTTGATGTCACCAAAGCATTTGACCCAGTCTGGCATGAGGGATTGCTGCACAAGATGATCGGCCTGGGATTTCCGAACTACCTGGTGAAGACGATTGCAAACTACCTAGGAGACTGCACCTTCAATGTCGCCATGCGGTCTGAGATGTCCTCATCACGTCCCATCTGAGCAGGCGTGCCACAGGGATCGAACCTCGGACCCTTCCTGTTCAACATCTTCACCAAGGAGATCCCGAAAGATCTCCACAAGACCGACCTGGCACTGCATGCGGATGATGTTGCAGTCATGACCAAGTCGTTCAGCGAATGGGAAGTGGCGAAGAACCCGCAAGCTTCATTGGATGCCATCTCAACGTGGTACAGAGGTTGGCGGATAGAACTAAACACCAGGAAGACAACTGCCATGCTTTTCACCAGAAAGAAGATCAAGGAGCACCCGCACATCAGCCTCAACGGGGAAACAATCAAGTGGAAAAGCTGCTGCCGCTACCCCAGTGTGACCCTGGACAGCAAACTCAATTGGCAAAGCCATATGGAGAAGACTCAGCAGAAGGCATCAGAAAAGATGGTGGCGCTGTACCCACTCCTGAAGACCAAGTCCATGCCCCTCTGGACAAAGATCAACGTCTACAAGGCGATAATCAGGCCTACCCTGACGTATGCCTCTCCAGCATGGCCGACCTGCCAGAAGCGACACCGGAAGAGTAGTCAGATAGTCCAGAACGAGGCTATGCGGATAGCATCTGGACCTCCACTCTTCACAAGGATAGCTGACCTTCACAGAGAACTGGACATCGAGATGCTGGACGAACGTCTAGCGAAGCTGAATAGGAACTTCTGTCAAGGACTGGTTCAGAACCTGAACCCTCTGATCAGAAGACTCACTGCCACCACTGCAATCCCTTGCGACCACTACCCGCGGCCCATCACGGCGAAGACCCTGTGAAACCAGCCTTACTGTGACAAGTCCACACAGACCAAGAAGAAACCCAACCCACGACTACATACTCAACCCGAGAGAGGATGGAGTAATGAGGCTCAAGCCTCGGTATCCAATAATCACTGCTGATGGATAACATTTGTCAGCAAGTAGAAGAAAGAGTTCCAGCATAGCATGGCAACAGCAACAGGGAGGGGAAAGAAGGCTACAATGCCCTCTTTTTGCTGAAGCGATTTCCCTGGTTTATCAAATTGGTTTATTATGATTTGTAAACTTTTCAAGTAATCTCTTGAAAACATTCAGTCAGTCAAACAAAGTTCATTAATTTGTTTTCACCATTAAAATTACATATCAAATCAATTGAAAACAGAGAATTCTGTTTGGATTGCAGGTTGTCATTGCAGCCTGCATTCCACGCATTTCTACCAACTGGATGTGATAAAATATGCGGCC
This sequence comes from Ambystoma mexicanum, assembly GCF_040938575.1. NCBI lineage: Eukaryota > Metazoa > Chordata > Amphibia > Caudata > Ambystomatidae > Ambystoma > Ambystoma mexicanum. The sequence continues at coordinate 1,324,563,176 of NC_090921.1, read as the reverse complement.
AAATCACTACATTGTGGACTGGTCTCATATCCCAGCTTCACCACTTAACTAAATTGTGTGAGCCTGGGCAAATCAGTGATTATACTTGGGTGGGGCAAGAACAGAGTTGTGAACACTTAGGGCCAGTCATAGGCGCACTCCACCAACAGAAATGATTTTCAAATGTTGGCAGGTTTTACCTGTACCCAACCAACATGACTGTATGGATGCAGTGGCCGCCTAATGTTTTTTTATGCACTAGACTCCAGTGACAGCCCCCTCCAGCCTCCTGACTTGTTGGGATTGGTTAACCAGCCAGCGTCCAGCCGACTTTACTGACTGTACACCTGCCCTGGCCAACCGACTGTGCAATGGCTGGACTACCCACAGGCCCAGCAAGGCGTGCACTCCGCTCCCGTGCTGGCATCGCAAAGTAATGCACGCACACAATTAGCCGACCTGCTTCATTGACTCAAGACAATATTACTCTCAGTGTGCATCTCATTTGCGCACAACAGCATCCACGGAAGCGCCGAGAGACACTTCGGCTCACAGTAGCACTATACTAGTCACAGCAGCAAATTAACTACACCTCCTCCCTGAAATGCCCCATGGTGTGATTTAATAGCGCAGTGGAAAAGTCACTCTGGGGCGACAGGGTGAAATTAAACAAATATATATAGAGACATATTCGACTGCCGTTTGAACTACCTTAATTGTCCCTTTTAATCATCTTGCAATATTTGTGTGTGCAAAGGATGACAGCGAGACATATACACTGTGGACTAGGTGAGAAACAACAACGGCCTTCAGAAGTGGGCGCCTGACTAGGCAGGACCGTGAAGTAGGTGTGAAGAGCGGGGCGACAATGCAGGGCCGTGAAGTAGGTGTGAAGAGCGCAGCTTAGATTTACATGCAGAGGGTTAAGCCCGAGGCACCACTTCCAAGGAACCGCTCCATTTTGTGGCCTCGGCCTTGATGGCGCATTCCAGGCACTGGCGCCGTCAGGGCAAAGGTCAAACCAACGCTGCCTGGAGATTCCCACCTGCTGTTAAAAAGCCACCATCTCGCCTTTGCATCAAATATCTTGAGGTGCGGGGTGTTTGCAGTACACTCAAGAGATCAGAAAGCATACAAAAGCTACACACCCTCCCCTCCTCCATCCCCACAAATTGCTCTTCCCCGGCCATTCAAATACTTTAACGTTCCATTGAAAGCATTGGACTGGATGAATGATTTGGAGGCAAACATCAAAAAATCATGTCATTAAGTGACTAAAACTGAAAGTAAAAAGCGAGTTGCACCCTTGAGAGTCACTTTAGTACTTTGACGAGTGGATACATGCTCGAAGCTTTGCAATGGTTGGCAAATGGCAAAGCGCGTACCCCAATGCACCCTTCTGCAGGGAGTCTTGTGCTGTTTAAAGACTCCATCACTTTTAACATGCACAATTTTAGAGGGCACAGGGCATAGACGGTAGACCTCGGGTGCGGGGGTTGGCGGGGTGTTCGGAGGGCTTGACATTTCACTGCACAGATGACCCCTCGTGCCAGTGGCCAAACGTTGCCATGTTTGTGATAGAGGTGCTGCTCCACCCTTTATTCTGACCCTGTCCGGTGCATTCATCTCTCCTCGGCGCGCGCACGCCATGTCTAAAAGCAGCCCGTGCCAAACAAGGGGGACACAATACGTCCAGTTTCTTGTTAAAGGTTTGGTCTGACTATTCTAATACATATTTTTGGAAGACCTCCTGCGGGTCACCACTGTGCATGCACTTCATCTGAGTATGAACAAAAACGGAGGGTGGCATACCTCTTAATTAAGTTACCCTCATTTGGACTCATGTTCACCCTTCCAACAGGCTCTGTGCCTTGAAAAATTGGGACCAACTTCCAGCAAATCAGACTCCAAAAATGGTTTCCAACCACATCGACTTCAATGGGATCACCCACTCAAATCCTCAGGCTTTGCCTGCCGTGGATGGTGACTCATGGGGTTAAAGGTATTCTATAATTAGTACTTTCCACACTCTCACTTCTTACGATCCCTTTGGACCCCCTCTGCCTCCTCCACTTTCCCTGCTCTAAATTGCAGAGTCTGTTTCTAGCGGGGATGCATGGGGCCTAGGCACAGGTAGACCCGAGGCTTATAACTGCGTCACAGCGGCCTACACATTTCCTGAAGTGAGCGCTCAGTCAGTTCTCTCATTGACAAATCTTCGACTGTTCAACATGAATACAGGAGACACCGTTTGTGTTTAAACACGAATACTGCCCTTGCAAAAGTTGAATACTGCGTTTACCATTTAACTTGTATAGTATTAGAAGGAAGACTATATAGCTAGTCTTGTTCATTATTCCATGGTATTCATATTAAGCAGCGCACTATATGAAGACTATTCAGCGATTACCAATAGAACATTAAACAAATACTTGTTTCTAGTCTTTTAGTCGTCATTTAGCATTGAATACTGCATCACTACCATCGACCACCACTGAGAAGTAAAACAAAAAATGAAAATAAGATCTTCCATTTTGGTGAGGGGGTGCATTGTTCTTTGTTTAACGTCAGTTCATAATTTATATGACATAACTCTCAACCCACACGCTTGTGGCCGGGAGTCACCGACTGCCCATGTTATGAACTTTACTCCTTTTACCCCAACCCACTGCAACCATAGCTCCCCTTCTGCCCTCAGAGACTTGAGGGTATACATTGTAGAGGTGTGGCGTGTGTGTGGGCAGCCTCTGACTGGCCTCTCGGGCAATGCCTGAAGTGCAGGCCCACCATGCCAGTGTGTCACAGCTTTTTTTGGCCCAAAGACACCTTTTTTGTGCCTGAAGTGGGCCAGGTGGATCAGTCACTTTACTATAGAGCTAAGAGTTTTGACCAGTAGAAATCAATACATTTTCTTTAAAACGCACAATCTACAACACATTTTTACCAAAAATAACTCCCCTTGGGCTCTACTCAGTGTGTCAGAAATGGAAGGAATTTCCATATGCTAATGTTGGCTAGATTTTCATTGGTTCTTGAGACAGTTGACCCTGCGGGTGGGGGGCGGGGTCTCCCCTCAGTACATTCTCTATAAGAAGAGGGGGAGCGAGAGAGGGGTGGCACTGCACTGCACGCGCATCGCCTACCTGGCACGGAGTTGCTGCTCTTGAAGGAACAGCTGGAGAGAGGCGAGAGGAGGGGCGAGAGGCTGCAGGGGCGCAGAGCAGACCACAGCCTGCCAGCGGGGAAGGGACAGCGGAGGAGGCCAGAGGACAGTGCAGAGCACGTGTTAGTCGGACGCAGCGGCGAAGAACTACTAGCGGAAGACCCGACTAGCTGAGATGTCATCATGGGGCCAGGGATCATCGTCCTCCAACGACAGGTATGAGTGCAGCGCGGGGTTAGTCTACGAGGGAGGCCCAGGTGGTGACTGAACGCTGAGGCAGGTCTAGTCCTGTGGCTTCATCCCTTCCTGGGACGGGCAGACTCTACATGCTGCATAGTGTAATGACCTCTCTCTCTCTCTCTCTCTCTCGCTCTCTCGCTTAAAGTTATATGGGCTATTTACAGCCATTGTACTATTCACCGCTACATGTGACGTGTATTAATCGGTAGGTATTTCTCAGTTCGTTAATGCCCCTGCAGCAATTGCTCATTATGCAGCCCAAAGTGAACGTGCAGGATATATTTTAGCAAGGTTTTATTTAACTCCATTCCGTTGCCACCCCCATCTGTACGGAATGACCCATGCGGAGCTCTCAGTGGGCCCTTGTCAGTTGAGCTGTGAGCAGCACACACACATTTTCATTGGAGTCCGGGGGCTTGCCGGTTTGCAAAATGAGCTATTCACGCCGGTGTTGTATGATCTCCTGCACCCCCATGGCACATGGGGGTGGCAGCTGCCGTGGGGTGCAGGATATCATACAACACCGGCACGAACAGGGCCCTACCAAAGTAAGCTTTAGAGACTGGGATTAGTGTTAACACATTTATGTCACAAATGCCCAGTTCTTAAAAACAGCCTTTTCTAGCTGCTCCAGTTACCGCACACCTCAATCCAAACCGTCCATGTGCTCCTTACCTTTAAACGCAAATACATCTCCACAGAAACGCTTCATGGCTGTGAGGAATAACATACCTGCCCACTGGAACGCTTTTTGGGGGGCAAAAGTGAAGCAACTTTTCCTCTTATACTGACTTTTCATGCATTACTGCGTATGTGTGCGCGTGTGAGTGTGTGTGAGGGTGAGACCCTCCTTGCCACTACTTCCATGAGGCTGGCTATTCCCACCCCGGGATTACACGATTGGCTGGTTGCTGTATTAGCCTCTAAACCCAATGAAAGCGTTCTTCGCCCCACCCCCCTCCCTCCATGCCTTTCACGCACCCGCGCAAGGGAATGTGACTTGCCCTCAAGTACCCTTTTCTGCGCGGCTTTTAGATCTGGTTGATATGTGTTACTGCTGCCAAACTGACAGCATTAACTTTAATGTGAGAAGAGTAACGCTGCAAAGCGAGCGCTCGGTGTGGCCCTCTGCATGGATCGGGGGTCACTGGCATTCACAGCATCACGTGTGAAAAGTTGAATTCAGAAGTACAATTAGATAGTTGCATTTAGAAGTGTGCCCAATAGCCTCTCTGCAAATTGAATTTAGAAGTGTGCCCAATAGCCTCTCTGTGAAAGCTGAATTTAGAAGTTTACTCAATAACCTCTCTGAATTTTAGAATCATGCCCAATAGCCTCTCTATGAATTAGAAGTCTCTGAAAGGGCATGTAAACCATCACATCTCACCAACATGCTTACTCTCTCCTTACATCACCACTCAACTAGAACACAGAGATACTATGACACCATTCGGTATAACTGTTCTCATATCAACATCCGCCGCTCACTCCATATCACTCTAAATAATCAATGCTGGTTACACACCCCCCAGGGAGGCGTTCTCCTCAGGCCTAACACAGCCACATCCGATCTGGATAAATCCTGCCAGAACGAACACATACTCCTGATCTCTCAACCACCACACCTACCGCTAAGAAGCAGCTATTACACTGATACCGCACAAGCTGAACACATACCCGGTGCTCACACGCACCTTTTGACTCTATCTACTCTCTCTACTGATATGAACTTCGGTTCCCAAGGGCGTTCAACCTACCAGCGCCTTCAGACCATACCAATGGTATATAAGGCGCTATATAAATGCAAAATAACATAACATAACACCCTGTGGAATCAAAGCAGTGTGAGGAAAAAGTTAGTCTTTGCGGTGGCAGTACTGTGGGAGTAATGGGAGCACCTAGGCACTCGGTGGCAATCTCTGTAGATGGTGAACATTACCCTGGCATTTCATGCCAAGGCATGCCAAGTGTGTGATTACCCGGTCTTGAGATGGGAAGCCCCGCCGATGGGGCGATTGCCTGCGTTATTTATCTGGTATATGATCGCAATTCATGTATTGTGGGATCCGTGCCCGAGCGAACAGTGCTGGCACCTGGGCACATGATGCCAGTGGTTGGCACATGGTGAATGCCGGGCAAATGTCTCAGTAAAAGCTTGGGTCAATGTTAGTTCCCCAGGACCCCGATCATGGTGAGCTGCCTTTCCTGCAGGGAGCCCCTTGGCTGGTGAGGGGGTCTCGGCAGCACTGGTGGGCACTGGGCATTAGGCAGATAAAGATGATAGTAATATTACTACTAATAGCAAGAGACACCCCAATCCTGGATAAATCCTGCTGAACTCTCTGGGGGATCACCTGCGTACTTATTCCTGACCTGGTGAGCATAACGCACCCCGAGATCCTGAGCCCCCAAAGCAGAGCTGGAGCCCTTTCCACAATATGACACGGGGTAAATACCCCATATTTACCCCTAGCAGCACTATCCTGCCCACCCAGGCCAGTATTCTGTGCAATCCCTGCTAAGTGCTTAAATGATCAGGTTTTGACCATTGCCACCATGTAGATGAGGCCCCACAGGCCCTTTGATCCTTTCCAGGCAGGTTTCCCTGAGCATGGAGCAGGAGTGGCGAATGCTCTGTGGCAGGGCACTAGTGCATGAGGGCACTTGCATACCATCCACCATCAGGGTCACAGACCCCTTCCTATGCTATTAGATTGTGACCTGGGGTGACTCACACAGTGGAAGACCAGGGGCACCACAGGTCAGATTTCACACTTTCTACCCTAGTAATAGTTTTTCATACTGCACCAAATCACCACCTACTGCAGAGCACACATGCCTGCTTGACAATTCATATATTGTGCCCCTTCCTGGGGGCACCAGTCCATACAGTACACATACTTGGCAACCCTACACATTTAGGCAGTAGGCTACTGCTTTTTAAGCAGACCTGCCGCCTACAGATTTGGGTGACAGATCCTACTGCTTTTTACAGGGGCAGGTCATTCATGTGACTTTAAGGAAGGGCGTTTGAGACCGGCCCAGGACAAAGCATGCAACACATTAGTATGTCTGTGCGGTGGGCTGGTAAGGGATTCCTTTGGGCTCAGACCAATCCAGTGAGTGACCTGACAGCAACATGACTCTGCCCTGCGCTCTGGCCTGGACAGGCCTTAGGTGAAGCACCGGTGAAGGCAAGTGGCAGAGCGTGGCACCATCACACAGCATCTGCCTATCAGACTGGTGGGGGTATCAGTCTCCATGGTGTTCAGTTAGTCATCTTGCACTGCAGGAATACATATGTATTGCCCGTGCTGCTGCTACAGAGCAGTGGCACACGTTGCCTACCAGCTCTGTGTGATTACCTTCTGTGAAGTTAGGTAATTGAATTTGGTGTCAAGTTACCATTCAGAATTATACATTTTAAACATTTGAACATCTTTCCATGTTGTGCTGTTTGGTTGGGTAGTGCAACCAACAATGTATGTTTTGTATTTACTTTGATGTCATTGTTATGGGAATTATTATTTTTGATATTTTAAAAATCCTACATCTTTTTGGTCACAGAATGTTGGCAAGTATGAGTACAGAAGGAAAAGTGGGGGAACATAAGCGTATCCTCGGATACACTTAATCCACTTCTGTGCAAGTGGCAACGGTGCTGCAAGAAGGACCGAGGGAGGCGGTTTGCAATTGTGCCCAAATGATTTCATGCTGTGGATCACATATCTGTGTCACGATTAATGTGCCTTTGGCCTCTGCTTTGGCCATATTAAGTGATGCCATGTTATTTTACCCACTTACGTCTTACGGCACCTGGTCTGGCCGGCAGGTGGCATATTGTGTCCCTGCCAGGGTGTTGCCACACCTTAGTATGTGAAACGGAAGGTGAGATTTGGGGGCAGGTGACAGAAAAGATAAACTAGACAATATAATGACCACAAACAGAGATGAAAAACCACTGGGATTAGTGGGAAGAGGATATGGCTGTCGATGTGGGGATGTGTGTTTCTTAAATGTGTTAAGCTATTGGTAAGCATGAGGGTAGGGCTCAGGAAAGCTCAGCTCTGTTTAGGGCAGCGTTTTATTGTGATGGCAATATCTACAACGACCACGAATGGCATTAGATGTAGTTAGATGGTGAGTGGCAGCGTGATGGCCTTAAGAGGTGCTTGAGCGGGCCCTATTAGTATTAAAAAAACACAGGAAATATACCACACACCATAAAATAAATCAGAATTTGATTCACACCACTGTTTCATCAAGGTGTGGCCCCTTAGTTGCTAATTTGGCTAAAAACTGACAGAGCCAAAATGCAGCCCCAGCCAATGAGTGCTTCTATTACAGAGTGTTGGGGTTTTGGTCAGATATGCTTCCTGAGCCGTCCTGGTGCAGAGTCATGTCACTACTGCGTTAGCTTCGCTGGGATCATCCATCCCGTTGTTGGTGCACTGGCTGGATTAGTGAGAGGCAAGATACCTTGGTTCCCACAAAATGCACATGAATCAAACTAGACGAAGGGTGGGTCTCCTTGACCCAGCTCATGGGAGTCTTTGCAGGGTTGCTGAGACCCGCCACTGGGAATTGTTCTGGAAAAGTTTCTCAATATTCCTTCATTTCATTCCAGAGGAAGTTCTTCTCTGGGTCCTAAGGAGTAGCGCCCTTAAATACATTGCCAGTTTAACTATCAGAACCCACAAAGAGCTGAATTTCTGTATCCCACAACATTACTCTTCTTAACCCTCATGCTCTCAGACTTTCAGGCTAGGATACCATGTGTATCCCCCTAGGGCTAGGGAATTTATTTGTAACCCAACATGTGGAGTTCTCTTTCAGTTTTATAGAACTTCTGGTCTAGAGCATCAAGCACAAGAGATGCAGGGAATGTTAATGGGCCCATTCACCACCAGTGAACCAAGGGTATCCAATTCCTGACACCCATAGATGTTTGCACCTCGTACCTGTGGCAGCCCGCCCCTCACCCAGCTGCCCCTTCCTCGAACATCATAGTTGAAGTTGGGCACTCTCCCTCAACAATATCCAGTTCTTCCACATACAGGTGGACGAGGCAATGCTTCACCTCAGCTGAAGTTGAGCCCTGTTGCACAAAGAAGGATGCTGTGCCAGTCCATTACATACCCCAATGTTGGCTATGCCTATGTGCAGCACGTAACGTCACACTCCTCCACCTAGTTAATTTTGAGCTAGGGGACTTGTCCTTTTCCACATCCCAGAGAGAGCTCAGGCCGACACCTGCCAATTTAGACCTAGAACCATGAGACACACATGATCTGTCCTCCATCTTCCATCCTATGCCATTGCATGGGCACTACCACAGATCTCAGGGGTCCCATTGTTGGCTACTTTCCATTGTGTCATCCTCCATGGTCATGTGGGCATGCCTGACCAATACCAAGCAAAAGGGGCCAAGTTTGAGCTTGATCACAGGACCTGACACTTGTGATATCAAACTGAATGTGGCTGCACTGATCATAAGTAGTGCCATGCACCATGCCTTACCTCAGGCACAGCTTTATTTGAGAGTATACCCTGCCGCCATCATGGCTACTTATGATCATCATAGTTCTGGTACAGGCGGCCATATCTTAAATGCAACCCCTGCTCTGCAGCAGAAAATGGCTGTCACTGCAGCTGGCAAATGGGGAATTATGTCCTCTGACCCTGCTCTCTGCCACCGATAGAACATGCGCTTCAGATCAGGATACACACTGCTTTTAGCATGGACTTTATGGAAGGGGAATCTGATCAGCAGATTACCCTTTCAGAGATGGAATTACCTGCATCATTTTTGTAATCAATGCAACACAAATTAAAAGCCAAGCCTTTCACACCTTTGCCAGATGGCAATCCCTCACAACCATAGAGTTAGGAACCGTCAGAGTGGTCGAACTGGAAAGTGCTTGAATATGAGCAGGAATCATTTATTTGAACAAAAATGTGTTGTGCTTCTATGCTCTTGAAAGTGATTTCCACCCAAAATGCATGAAGAAAACTGGCACAGAAGATTCCTTATAACATGCTTAATACCGGTCTCAAAGGCGCTGGGTTGTCTTGCTTCCAAGACAAACAGGTTGACCTTGAGCTGTGCTGCCAGGCCAGAAGATGGTTCTTTCAAAAGGTTTAACGTGTTCCAAAAATAATACGGCACTCGCTGGCTCATTAGATGAATGAAATATTTTGGCACACAGATCTGTCATTCCTTTATTGAAAGTTTACTCTTGCCTCACAGGTGCTCCTGCGACGAGTGTGAAGAGATGCAGGCTCCATGGGAGCGGGATTGCTGCCACGAGCACACCTGCATCCGGGAGAAGATGCACGAGTATGATGTGGACTGCATCACCTCCCACCCGGGGTTCCAGACTGTGGTTCTGGATCCGTTTGTGCTGGAGACGGCCTACTACAGCTACAGGAAAAAGCACAGACGGGGCAAGCTGCCCGCGGGTGAGCTGCGGTGAGTAAGGATCCTGAGACGGGACAAAAAGTAGTAGGTTCAAATAAATGAATCCCTTCATGGGTAGTTATTTATTATTTTACACATTTTTATATTGCACGAAACAGACCCAAAGGTAATGAAGTACATAACATGGGTTTAATCAGAGTTTCAACTTTAGTGAGGCCTCCAACCCATCTCGCACCAACGCCAACAAATAACCTATGTACCACCAATAAGCTAGGAACCAGGCCGGTGTATAGTAAACATATATATTTAGTTAAGGTTTGACAAAGTGGAATAGCAACCAAAAACCTCACTCAATCACCAATACTGTGGCACTACACAATGTCACTAGTTCAAATTTCTTGCACCAATTGACTAACACAGGTTTAATGGACTTGCAGTTTTGATGTGACAAAGGTACAATTTCGAATTCGGCAAAACATTCACAATACAATGGAAAACTCGTTTTTTTGGCTTTGTTTGGAGAAAGGTTTGGGAAAGAAACTCAATGGGAACACAGTTTTGGCTTTTATTTGAAAAGTAAGGTTTGGAAAAAACGAATTCAAATGGGGAAATCCGTTTTTAGGCTTTTATTTGAAAGGCAATGTTTGGAAAAAGAAATTCAATGGGAAAGTCATTTTTCAATTCACCTACAAATGAGATGTATGGCTTTGTAATTCTGACTTTGGAATCACCGGGAATAAATGGGAGAATTCGTTTTGCACAATTTGTTCTCCAAGGAAATGCACGGTTTGGAGATTCTAGGTTTGGATGCAAGGGAATCAATGGGAAATCTCATTTTACCACAAACCTACACATGAGAAGTATTGCTTGCTAATACTGGTTTGGGATGCAAGGGAATAAATGGGCAATTTTGTTTTGCACCCTCTACAATCACTTGAATAGCAGTGTTTTTTAGGGTTACTTATTTTGGGATTATGGTCATCCTACTTCGGTACAGAAGACAGGGGTTTCAGAAAGGTAGAGTCGCCCAAGTACTTTATTGTCTATACCGGCTCTAACACACTGGGCATGAACTTGTTAGTTTTGAATTCTAACAACACTCATCCCGTGATTTTTTTATGTGAGAATTAATTGATTTATCTTCAATTTAATGCACTAAGGATCAACCCAGCTCCCCCCTCCACACAATTTCATGGAAAGGATTAAGGCATGCTGTTCTAACACAATTCAATTGAAATGGATTGGGTGATTTGGTATAGTGGAATTAATTTGAACTGGATTTAATACAATGTGCCAAGGGCCTACCCAGTTTCACCCCCTACCCACTAATGGAAAGGGATAAAGTCAGGTAGCTTCCCACACAATTGATGGCTTTTGGATTAATCTACTTACGTGGGAGCCCTTGATTATGGGGCATCGAGGGAAACAGCAGGGCTCCTCCAAGGACAGCACCGATCTGGCCAAGGGCTTCAGTCAAGGATTTTCTCCTGCACCCAGACTTCCTATCGCTCCTCTGATGGGGGACCCAGCTAGCTTCTAGAATTCCCTGTCACTGTCTCTAATGCAAGGATTGAGGCCTCTCTGCTAGTTGTTCCTCGCAAGAGTCCGGCAGTAGACTACCTCCAGGAATTAAGTGAAAATGCCCTGTTCTGATGCAAAATTCACCTCTTATAGGGCTGATGAAACTCCCACATTATCATAATTCCCACAGTAAGGATTGGCTATCACTCTCCCTTCACCTCCGACCAAGACGCCCACTGGCTGCTGATAGGACCAGAAGTTGGGAGGTATGGGTTATGGAAGGAGAGGGAGGAGGAAAAATGCATTATCCAAAAATGACAGGTGGGTTTTACCTTTTTGGGTTCTGAAAATCCAACATGGCAGCTATGCTAATTTTCAGATAATTACATACATCTATATATTTTTGAATTCTACTTTTTATGGCAAGTTGGAAAATAATGTTTTTATTTTGGCACTCCCTTCCTGGGCAGAGCCACAATTTTTCACGCTTTGTGGCTGCGCCATAATAGTTACAGCTCTTGAGACCACATACTTCCAACATTAGTTTCACCGTCTATCACTCTATCAATTTTTCCAGTTGCTCAGATTTATGAAAATGCCAGAGTCATCATTTTGATCACAACTAAAGTTATGTACATCACAAACATTTTGTATTTACATGGACCCGACAAGCTCTTAAGACCCTCTAATATGAATCCGGGCTGGGCTCACTGGAGACGCAATGCTCTTTTTATTTAGGAAAACGTGTTCAATGGTAAACAAATCGCAATGCATTATATGAGAGGTAGTTTTACATTCAGACCACCCCAAGCAGTTTAATTTCCCCTCTGGTTTCCATTTCTCCATGAACACATGACCAGGCCATCTGCTTGGGCTAATGTTTATTCTACCCTCTTCTCCTGGGCTTCAAAGGGCTTTGCTCATAGCTAATGCACAATTGATGGGTCATTTCTGTTGGCCATGTATCTGTATCACCATAGTTCCAATCTCTCTCGCAACATTTCTTATATTTTCAACTGAAGCTCCAAGCCTAAACTCAGCCCCAAGTGTCTTTGGGTCGAAGTTTCAGCTCAGAGAGAAAAATAAGTTGCAGTTCACAATTCTGAAATGCTAGCATATTACGTTTACCCACTGTGTACATGTAACTGTCAATACTGCACCAGGGCCTGCTGGCAAGAAATGAACTCTTTCTTTACAGAATGTTTGAACAGAAATAAGTTCCCTCAGATATTAGTCACACAGATAGGCTATAGTTAAATAAGGAACCAGTGTTCACTCTTACACAAAACGAAATAGGCCTTTCCCAATAAATGTTGTCATTTTATGTGTGCAATAAGTCTAGAAGCAATTGGTCATTCAACTTTATTTCTAAATTTAAGGCATAATCCCTCCTTTTTAGCTTCAAAGCCCAGTGTTAAAATATATCTTCTTTCTATGTGCACTGTTGCAGTTTTGAATCTGTCACATGTGCCTTTACATGCAGTCATCATCTGCAGCACACATGTTGTTTTGGAATCCATTGGACAATGTTAGTAATATTTCAGTTCCAAGTCGCACTTTTCTTCCGCTGAGTGCCTGTACATTCTAACAAAAAGGAGGGAGGCCCATTCTCGCTCATTCACAAGGCCTTATGTTGAAATCACTGTTTGTACTGGCTTTTATATTTCAATGGAACGCCACACTTAGTCAGCTTCACTCTCGCAATGGGGCCTAGCATGGCCTCTCCATCTCTGTCACTCGGGGACTGTCTTTTTACCCCACATTTCCAAACAGTTCATTCTTACTGTTGTTCTGCTGCCAGATGAGACCAGTGATTTAACGTACCCCACTCAGCCATTCTTCCTTTACAATGGCCAGAAGTAGAAATAGATGTTACTCCTTAGACGATGGAAGAGACAATATCATCACTTCTGTCAAAGGTATCTCTGCATTAATGCCACTATTTGAGCCACATCCGCAGGAAGATGCATTTATTTTAAATCACCCTACTGAAATGGCAGATAGGAAACTTGGGAGATGACAGGGCCAGCCGATGCCGCTTATTAAGCAGACCCAGGTTTAGCCAGAGAAAACAATACATATTAGTGCACAAGGGTGGGAACATCTCCCCTAACATCTCACTCACGATTTTTGGACAGTTCTGCACTTTCACACAAATGGGGAGCTCTTCAAGGTGTACCTGCCACCGGAGGTTGCATCCCTGGACCGTTGTGCAAGAGTTCATTTCCTTGAAATGTGACCAGTTTTACTGTGATATGACGAACCTGGAGCAATGTGTGGAAAGGGATGGGGCAATGACTGCGCCCCACAAGGAGAGATCACCTCGTATGCACTGCATGTTTTCAGAGATAGGCACATGTCCAAGGAGATCTAGGATTCCTGTGCCTTTCACCACATGCATACAGTGAATCCAGGATTGGGCCCTGCCATGTGCAAAGTCTGATCAGAATCATGGGTAAGAGCACAGCGCAAAATACTAGGCACCATTGTTAGTACTGCGACCTGAGGTTACTCAGTGGCAATAAAAATGAGGTGCAATGTGTTACATGTAAAGTACTCTGATCATTGATTGTGCGGCTATAGACTGAAGTGTGTGTATTTGTTACTGAAAACAAGGCCAAAAGCAACCCGCCAATCTCGGGGAACGTAGAACCTACTCATATGCCATATGGACCACTTTGCGAGTGGGAGTTCTGCCCATAATTAAGCCCACACCCCTCCTTGCCTTGCCCAAATAACACCACCGTGCCTCACACATTAATTGATACTCTTATGTCACATAGACAGAAGTGAACCGTCACCTCTAAATCCTTTCTTCCCTTTTTAGCAACTTCCGGATGTACCGCTACACAGCATACCGGCAGCTGGTCAGGTGGTGCGGGGGAATCCTGGGAAACGACAACCGCGTGGACTTGCCAGCCTGTGCCATAGCCGCCATCCGCAGCACCTTTCATTCCGGATATTCACGCTAGCCGCATCACAAAGATTTATTTTCAACATATTTTTATATTGTTTTTTTATTGATAAAATAAATGTATATTTAACTTTTTTCTCTGCTCCTGTGAAATGTTTTATTTATAGTTGCCATGTTTCGGACTTTCCATGAGTGCATTTTGGGAATGCTTACATGTGTTGCAAAACGATTTAATGGCAGGCAGAGAACTTTGAAGTGGGATGACACTTCTATGCGGCACTCCTGCAATTTACAAATGTGCAAGTCACACGTCACTCAGTTTGACATTTTTTGTTCCTAAACAATTGCATGGAAAATGTATGAACAAAAATGTTATGGCTTAGTGACAGGGGCGTAGGAGACGCATACATTCTGGGGGTACAGGAGGACAGGACCGCTGCACCAATATTCGGCCCATCCCATTATTAGGAGTTATATTGGCTTTATTACGAAAACACAAACACTTGCATGGTTCATGTTCACAGAGTCTCTGACTCCGCAGGTCCTGCCTTTCAGCCCAGTGCATGTGTGTGAGGCTCAGGCTGGCTCCGCAGGTCCTGCCTTTCAGCCCAGTGCATGTGTGTGAGGCTCAGGCTGGCGGTGTGCAGCAACTTCTGAATATCATTTACTGTTCTATCTCTGTATATATTTGCTGTTGTGTGCTGTAAGAAAAATCGTAGAAGGTATTGGAAATTAGGAGCTTCCTTGAATTGCCTCGAAACACGAGGGAGTCGACACGATATGTTTACTAAATGCATTATTTGTGTTAACATTTCTGAAATGTAGATTTTTCCCAGGCAGCATTCTCGGCTAGTTCCCGGGGCAGATAGCAATCCTCCAGTACGTCCATCATGTTTTTGGAGCAGCGTGTAAAGGCTTGTAGGACTATAATTAGGAAGGGAAAATCCAAACTACAATGACCAGAATGCGAACAATCAAACAGACATGAATGGATGGGCTGAACTTTGAATTCTGGATTTGTAGTTTCGCTTTTCAAGGACAACCTGAAGGTGCCCACCTGCCTCACATGATAAGAAGCCTCCTGGACTCCATGTTTGGGTCATTGTTGATATAACATTTTTACTATCCGCTTGACTTTTGCACTTTCAGAGTAGACATTTAATTTGAATACTGTCTAATATTAACGAGCTCGGAACAAGCAATACGAGTACAGGAGCGAATTCTAATTCAGGGGCGTATCTTCCTTCCACCAACAGCGACTCTGGGGAGTCTCCCTGGTGCCAGCCAGCAGCAGGCCCAGCCCGTCACCCCAGCCACAGACCATGGCCACTGTCTGCGGCCTGCTTTGCGTAGCTTGACAGCAAGCTCTTTGGGTATTTTGAATCCTGCTAGTGCCTTCCCAATCGGCGAACTGCGCGAAAACACACAAATAATAACAGAATAGAAAATAAGTCACTTTGTGACGTCTTATTGAGGGCAGCATGTAAGTACTAATGCCCAGGCTTTCGCATGGTTGCCCTGCACGGACCAGTCCTGTCCTCACCTGAAATCAATGTCAGTCAACTTCAAGCCCAAAATCAATGTGTCAGCGCACGACTCGAGCGCTGGCCTGAGGACACGTTGCTGCCTGCCTGCCCCTCAATAAGTGGCAGACTTGGCACTGGTCGCTGTGCATCATGTGATGCGAGCCTGGAGGTCAGGGGGAGCAGCAGTCACTCAGCAGAGGGCACATGCGGGTTACTTCCCTGCCCGGGTGGTGCCGCCTGTGTCCCTCAAATGTGCGCTTAGAAAAGAAATATCATTGCAGGCACAAGCAAAGTCCTCACACACACACACTTCAGTTGGAAAAAATACCCCCTGCCTTTCCCTCACCTCATTTCTCATTGTGGAGAATTGTGGGGGGGATAAATGACATTATATCTCCCTTGCTTAAAATTGTGCTGGGGATTTGCCCCACCCGTTTCCTATGCCCATACTTAGTGAAGGGTCAAGATTTCAGTTAACTGGGAAGCAACTGAATAACATACATTTTCATTAACATTTCCCACGCCTAAATAATTATATCATTATGGAAATGTCCGTTTGTTTGTTAAAGATACCCGACAGTGTTAAGCAAAGCCATTGTTGCTTGCTTAATGCTCCTGTATGTTTTAAGCATTTTTCTCAACTTTCCATTTTGGCCTAGCTTTCGCTGCAAAAAAACTTTAAATAATTTGTTATAATCAGACAAAATAAGGAATAACCATGGAGGTATGAAGCAAAGATTTTTAGCTCTTCTTGAACTTGTACAATTTTCAATGATGGAGAAGTTGTGCAAATGTCCAATAATGTGGTGGGTGTGGGATGGTCGCAAGTTTGAAAATAAAAGAATGTCTTAAAAACACATGTCAACATCACTTCCGCCCCATTGCTCACAGGCAACCAGGTCATGTTCTCCCTCCCTTACATATTAAGGTCAGTCCATAGGAAACGTAAGACCTACACACCTTGCAGGTGGATGATCGCCTGCTCAAGACATCTTCAGCTACATGATCAACTCCTCATCGCGTAGGCGTGGGGCAAACCATTCTCAGCTCCATGGCCATTTGGGCATTACCCATTGGACTTTTAGGTTATAAGAACTTACTAAGAGCATCTTGCCTCGGAAGGTTAGACAATTATAGAAATATTTGACCTCTCAAGCGGAGTCGAGTACAAGAAACCCATGTATATAAAAGGCCTAAGTGGCTAAGTCGGGTATTAATTGGCCCCTGTACAACACACATTGATGCATCTTGATCCTTGGCGATTTCCCCAAAAGGTTCTGGCTGACAAGGCAATCCCCAGTGAGCAATCTCACGGCATGCTCAAAATACATTTGGTTTAGTAGCCAACAGGATGTCTACAGTTGACATCATGTAGCCCACAGACCTCCAACCGCCATCAGTATGCATGGGACTGGGGTACATCTCACATCATCAAGACTGCGCTGCATCCCAGCATTGACCCAGACACATTGAGCGCTCGCCCTGTTCATATACACACGGGCTTAGACTTTTCTCAGAACTCTTCTCTCCCTTCACCCCCTCATTCACTTCTCCTCCTCCTTTTCTACCACGAGCGCTACAATAAGGTCTTTAAGCGCTGTGCAACAGAGATCGTAAATAAAGTTGAGTAGGAGGTCTGTATTGTTAGATGGAAGGTTCCTGGGTGGCTTATGACGGTACAGGGTTTGCCGGATGAATACAACATATTTACCACAACACTGTTGTTCTTTGAGAGGCAATGGCCTATAAACAAATCTCATGGTTTCCTGCGAGGCCAAGTTCGCAGCTGAAGGCAAAGACATTGTTCGGATCCGTTCAGGTACTTGCAAGATTAGCACACCACATCCAAAAAACTCATCTGCTGATTCTAAACCAGCACATTTGGCAAAGAAGCACCGAATTCTTAGCAAGATTAAGTCATGTCATAATTCCCACCGCAGGACCTATAGACCTCTCATGCCAAATGCGTTCCTACTACACTGGGAGCAGTTTTACAGGAACTCCATTCGAAGTAAACAAGGTGTTAGCAATCCAAAACACAGTATTTATATAAGAAGAGCTAGGTTGTTGGATATCAGGGGCAATATTGCAGGACATTTGCTCTGGTGCAAGTTCAATTAGCACTGGGGCAAAAATTGCCCTGGTGTAAAAAAAAAAACATGTTATTTCAATGCTTTTTTTTGCACCCGGGCAAAGAACACAGACAGGGGCAAACATTGCCCTGGTGCAAAACGACATTGAAAAAAAACCTTATTTTACATTAGGGCACTCCATGGAGACCAACATTAAGTTCCCCTATTACCAAAGTGAACACTCTATCCCTCTCCCACAATGTTTCGCACCAGCTGTGGGTGGGGTCAACTTGAGGACTCACCCCACAGCCTTTTGCAGAATCAGAGAGGCACTACTGGGTATGACTGGCATTCTATCCCTACCCAAAATGGGAGAGTCATAGCGCTGGATGTTTCTGTTCGCAGATGGATGCTGCCTGCCATGCTGGGGTAGGAATGGGGAAAGCTGGAGCCAGTAGCAGTGCTGCCAGTGCATGCGGCTAAGTGACCCACAAAGGTGCATGTGTATGTGATCCCATGCATGTGTCTGAGAGCGGGCATCAGTGAGTCTGTATGTGCGAACGATTGTGCAGGTCCATGGGAGTGAATGTGCATGTCTAAAAGTCAGTGTGCATAGGGGTGTATGTTTGAGTTTGTGTGTGGGGAAAAGGCCTGCTGGGGGAACCAATCCCTAGGCGTCCATTCAGCAGCATGCACATGCTACATTTTACAGGGCAGTTACGACATTTATTGTGGCACATGCAACATGACAATCTTTCATGTTGGCAATGCTAGCTTATATTTAGGCACAGGACATGGCATTGTTCACATACATTTACTGCACAGACATCAATAAAATGTGCTTTTTAGTGGCATTGCCGGCATATAGAGTTTGGGCCCTTGCTACATGAAAGGTGTTTTACAGTGGCATTGCTGGCATATATTGTGAGCCACGGAATATCGAAAATGCTCCTGTGTGCTGTATTTGACCTGGAATCTTTGACTTTTTAATGTGTTACCATGTTAAGTTGCATGGCTCTCTATCCCGTTTTCACAAAATGCACCATTTCAATTAATTGTACACATTTTTTCAGGTGAGAACCATAGCACTCAGTCCCTCTTCGTTTGGCTTGGTTACCCTCACAGCTCTTCGTTTCTCAAGTTACTATGTGAGAAATATTTATGTACATTCACTGAAAAAATTGATCATCCGTCAGTGTACTCACACATGAAATGGGACATCTGACCCCTGCAATGTTGCTCATGAGTATAAAACATTGGAATCCCAAAACGCCCCTTCTTTTGGAGATGATTTAATCCATCGGCCTGTCAGACAATGAGGGCAATTTACCAAAAAGAGGCCTGACCAACCACCACTCTGGCATCCTCGCTATGGCCTCTTTGTCCTACTTGCCCCACTCCACTGCACTGCTTTCCTTCCGGCCATTAAAGCCACCTATAAGGCTTTAAACAAGGTACAAACGCCAGCTTCTAGCAATAACATGAAAGGAGCACCTCAAGCCCTTTCAACCTCCTATCGAAACGAACAGCCAAACCCACCTCTTGCATTCTGCCCTCAGACTACTCTATTTAATACGTAAATGTGTATTGGCCTCAGGCTCCCAGTGTTCAAAATATTTGAATGTCCTCCAGTCCCTGTCCCTGGTACATGTTCTTGTTCTTACCCCTTCACTACCCTGCACATGCTATCCAGTACAAACATGTTTCCTCCAGAACTGCCTCTGCTCCCTATTATCCCCTACTATGGAAGTAATTTCTAACCTAAATGACATCCGTTAATAATAGATAAATATGCATAGAAATAAATGCAGCACTATAGCAAAGACCCAAACAAACAGTCAACGCACAGGAAGTCCAGCAGAAGTACATTAACACCCAAAGGCATACCTGCATATTTTGAGCAGGGCATCCTGCCAAACAGCAGATTCGCTCAGAAATCAGCCAATTGCACGCATGCACACACATTTGAAACCCACTCACTTGTATATCTTCAATTTCCCTTTGTAGTATGAGCTTATACTTCCCCAGTTCTACTTGCGCCTCGGTCCTCACCCACTCACGCCAGCGGACTTGGAGCCACCTCAACCCTGCAGTTTTTGGGTAAAGACGAGGGCTCCCGACAACTGTGACTGAGTCCCTTAGGGGTAAACCCTGATAACACCTTAACACAAGGACATCACTGCAGCACAGGGAGGGATAGGGGGCGTGATTATTATACGCAGATCATTTAATAATTCTTTATATTGAACAGAAGAGTCAGTACCCAACTGTTTGGCATTAAACTAAAAACACAGAAATGCAGCCAAATCACGCAAGTTCAAATGGTATGAACAACCCTGACCCAATACTTATATCAAATCAAGCCTTATCCCATTAGCTCAAGGTCTCTTTACATTCGTGTATTCAAAGAAAAATAAAATTCAGGAGAGATGGAGTAAGACCCATTTATTTATTTAATGAATTTGTTATACGCCCAAATCCAGAGGTATCACAGCGTAGGTTACAGACTTACTTATCTGGTTAAAAAATGGAGAATAGTTACATTTCATGAAGGTTATGGTTAAGTTACAAAATAGTACATACATTTCCAGGACAGAATGGTAAAGACATATTGGTACAATCATATCATAATTTAGGTCAAAGGCCCTCATTGCGATACCGGCGCTAAACCATGGCGCTATTAGCACCATGGTTGGTGCCGGTATCGTAACCTGTCCGCCATGGTGAAATGGGGAAATACCGCCCCATTCCAAGGTTGGCAGGGCGGTATTTCCCCATGGCCCTTCCCCATTCCCATTTTTGCCCCATAGGGGATAATGGGAATGGCGAAGGCGAAGGCGCTAAGTACAGTACCGCAAATTGCGGTACCGTACTTACCGCGAAGGGCCCTTTGCGGGTCCCTACTTTAACTAGACCAGCCTTTAAGTTTGGGTCCTGCAAAGGGACCTCGTAATTAGGCGCTAATGGATTAACGGCACTGCAGCCTTTTACGGCGTCGTTAACCCATTAGCGCCAGGGTTGTAATGAGGCCCAAAGTATGTATGTGGGTGGAGTGACATGGACAATCAGCAGATTAGAATTGATTGAATAGCCATGTTTTCTTGAGAAGGCTCCTTTCTGATGTGGGAGGGGAGGGAGTTTCATATTTTGAGAGCAGCTGCTGGGAAGCTACTCCCCCCTGCCCCTGAGCACTTAAATCGTGGGATAAAAAGTTGGGTCCTAGAATTAGATCTCAGCGTTCTGGTGGTCTTGTTTTGGGAGATATAGTTATTAAGGTAAATGGGAGCCTTCTTGGTGAGGTATTTGTGGGTGATGCAAAGCATTTTGAAGATAATTCTGGGTTTGATGGGCAGCCAGTGTACTTCCCTCCTGGTGTTGGAAATGTGGCCAGATCTTTTTAGACCAAAGGCTGCTTGCAGGGCTTTATTTTGCAACAGTTGGAGTTTGGTCAGATTCATATTCGAGGTACCTAGCAAAGTGCGAGGCAGTTTTAAGGAGTCCGAAATTGTCGGCTTAGTGCGATGAGTTTAGTCATATAGGCAGTGGATGATGAGAGGGTATTGATGTGTTTGGTCATTGTAGATTTGCATCTAGGTGAACACCCAGCGTTTTAGCTTGCTTAAGGACTGGGATGGGTGTTCCGTCAATGGTGATGGATGACTAGTCAGGATGAAGAGATTTTATTTTAGAGGGGGAGCCAACAATGAGGATTTCTGTCTTTTCATTGTAAATTCGATGCCAACCAGTTTTGGATTATGGTATATATTTTGTGGTGATTGAGTCTTGCTCATGGTTACCCGTGATAGGGATGAGGAGCTGGGTGTCATCCACAAAATTTGTGTAGATGACACCCATAGCGTCCAGGACGGCAAATAAGAGATTTGTGTATGAATTATACACAGTGGGCGGGAGAGAGACAAGAGCCTTCCGGTACCCCTAGCATGACTGGTATTGGGTTAGTGGCTTCATTCCCTATGGTTACTCTTGAGGTACTTTCTGCCAAGAAGGATTTAATCCAGAGGGTAGCTTCCGGGGAGAATTTAAAGTTTTCTGATAGTGTATTACATAGTTTATCATGGTCCACCAAATCAAATGCAGCAGAAAAGTCTAGGAGGAGTAGGATGCATAGGTTTCCAGAGTCTCTTATGGGGTCCATTTGGATTTTGCGGTCCAATAAAGCTGTTTCTGTACTCTGATTTGGCCTTTATCCAGATTGTCTCACTCCTAGTAGGTGGTTATATTCAAGAGGGTTTTGTATTTGTGAGTAAGCTATTGTGTTGATTATTTTCAGTAGGAATGGCACTGTGGTTATGGGGCAATAATTTGTGGGTATGGTAGGTTCCAAAGAGGGTTTTTTGAAGAGTGGGGTAACCCACGCTTCTTTGAGGCTAGCAGGGACCGAGTTGTTGCATAAAGAAGCATTGACAAAATTAGTGATGATGGGTGTTGGCGTGGGTGCACATAGTTTTACTAAATGTGCAGGGAAGCAATCTCCTTTACAGTTGGATGCTTTTAACATCCTAATGGTGTCCAGAACCTGGTCTTGAGTGACCGAGGCAAATTTGAATTGCGTGACTGTATTTTCACAGTCTCTATCGAGGACTGGGGGCGGTGCGTTTATGTTGGCCATTAGATTTCTTTTGGCTATGATTTTGTCTTGGAGTGTGAGTATTTTAGAGGCAAAAGCATTCTGGATGGTGGTACACCAGGCTTTGTTGGAGTTAGTGGGTGTGGTGGAGGGGATACGGTTTTCCAATTCTTTAAGGTATTTATACGGGTGTTAAGAGCATTAGCTTTGTGAGCTATGATGGCTAATGAGTATATTTTACTTGCTTCCTGGAAGCAATTGGCCCATTCATAGGATTGGGTTTTTTGTGAAGGTGTTCCAGTACTCTTATTTCACTGAAGGGCCACCAATTCCTCGGTAAACCAGAAGTTCGAGCATTTGGCGTAGTGGTGTGTTTTAGTCGTAAGTGGTGCTAATGCGTCTATAGTGGTCTTGAGGCATTTAGGGTAAGTAGCGGCAAGACTGGTGGGGTTAGTGTTTGATGAGAAGTGGGTCTTGAGAGAGTCAATCAGGACAGGGGTGAGCTTACAGGTATTTCGTATCTCAATAGGAAAGGGTGAAGTAGTGTGCCCTGCCCGAATGAAAATGGCAGGGCACACTTCAAAATTAGTCCATTAGAGTGATGTATGCAAGGTCATCATTCTCTAAATGCATCCCACATATCTGCACGTTTATGATCAGAGGAACATAGAAATAATAACCCCCACCCTCCTGCGGGCTACACGGGCCGTTAACGACCGGGCCCAAGTGAAGTGCTGAGCGAAGCAAGTCAATTAGCGGTATGTAGGCTGGTTCATTATTCCCTAAATCTATCCCACAGAGCTGCATATTTACAATGAAAGAAATATAGAAATAATAACCCTCCACCCCCTTGTTGGCTTCATGAGCCTGGAATTGCCCGGGGAACTAACCTATGGAGCTGAGTGAAGCAAAGGTGTGGGGTATTTTAAACACCAAGATATAAATGCACTGCAGCTGGCTAAGTAGGCCCAAATGTGCAGGAATATGGAATGTGCATTTTTGGTTAACAAACCAAAAGGCCAGCATTTAACTCTCAGCTACCAAACATCGAAATAGTGATTTTCAGAGAACGGAAAATAAAAACTAATTGCGCCCTGTGCTCGAGTGACGAGGCTGAAATGAGGCCTACTTCCCACAAACAGGGCTGCCATGGAGAAATATGTGAACTCTGCAGTATTGACCACTGAGCATTTTAATGGTGAAACTTCTTATAATGTAAGGATGGACATCGATTGCATGGTGCAGGTAAAAAATGTAGATTTGCAATGTGAACTGTTACGGATTTAAAGACACAGCACACTCCAGACCAGGACTCTTTCCGCTGGCCAGGGATGTGGTGCACAATAAATACGCTTTCAATTTTGCTGATTTCGGGTACAGCTTTGAGAAGGCAGCCAACCCATCTCACACCCCCCCGTGACGTACACCCCGAGTCGCAATGGACCATGGACCAGGCCGGTGTGTAATAATGAAATATTTATTTATTTTTAAATTCAAATGAAATTCAATCAGACTCAATATATGGCAACAATCACCAGTGTGGTGATAATTACACAGCAAAATGATAGGATACACTTAATTTAACTTCCTAACATCAGACACATCAATGCACAATGAATGAAAGCAAGATGACATTTTGGGAATACTTTTAGATGGCACAACTGTAATGCATTCCCCCTGCAACATTCCCTCAAACCACTGTTAACCAACCCTTGTGTGGGTGGAGAGGAATAGCAAGGAGTCATGTATAATAAACAGAAATCGGATTCGAAACCCGACCTACCACCCCAGAATGAGAGGCCAAAATGATTTGAAAACCCATGAAAATTAGCAAAATGGCACTCGGAATTCACTGGATAGTTATTTTACATGTGCGGTAGAATGAATCAGACAGGCATTTGTGTGGCTTGGCTAAAGAAGCAAGAAAACAAACAAGCTACAAGGCAAGGTACTAAACAACATGGATACAGATGAGAAAATTGACTTTGGGGAGGGAAACAGTGCAGCAAAAATCACTTGTGGCAGAATTGCAATTTCTTGGTTTTCACAGGTTTAAAACAAGCAAACAGCCTAGGAAATGAGCTAAACAGCCAACATCGGAAATCCGTTTTACTGATGAGGTACAAAGGCACATAACAGGTATGATACTGAAGTAAAAGGGTAACTTTTGATGGGTGACAGTATGGGATTCTTTATAGGAAAGGAAAATCGGATTTCAAAAGGGAAACAAGTTCACAAGTTTGCAGTTTTGTTATTACAACAGATTCAATATGAGGGAAAGAAAAGCAATGGGAACATTTGTTTTGCCACACCTAAAAAGAACATGCAGAGCTTTGTAGTTAGGGTCAGAGCACAATGGGGACAAAAGGCCAATTTTCCCCACCACACATGCAAAGGAAATACAAGGCTTCGCACTTCTGATTTCAAATGAAGGAGATCAATGAGGAATTTCGATTTTCACCCTCACTTGAAAATAGGATTTTGGGATTCATTCTTTTGGCAAATCTTTATGTCTATACCAGCTCAAAACAAACAGGGAAGAGCTTGTTAGTTACGAATGCTATCAAAAGACATCCTGTTATTTCTATAGGGGAATTCATTGATTTACTTTAATTAAATATGCTAAGGATCTAGACAGACAAACAGGATATTTTGCTATGGGGAAATACTAGAACAATACTTGAGAACATTGCCAGACCTACACAATCTATGGCTTGGGATAGTTTTACTTACAGGAGTGGTGTTGTAATTGGCATCAGTGAACAGCAGGGCACCTCTGGGACAGCAAGGGTGTCAGTCAAGGAAAGTCCCCTCTGGCTCCTCCAAGGGGTCCCAGTCAGCTTCTATGTCTCCTTGTCCCTGTCTCCAATGCAATATGTGGGGCCTCTCTGCTTGGGTGTTTCTCGCAAGAGTTCAGCAGCAGGTTACCTCCCAGAATAAGTGAAAAAGCCCAGTTTGGATGCAAACTGGTTTACTTATAGGGCAAATGAGATCAAACACTTGTCATGATTCCCACGAAAGGGATTGGTTGGTTTTCTCTACCCACATCCCACCTGTGTGCTAATAGGAAACAGAGATGAGGAGTGTGAGTTAGGAAAGCTGTGGGAGGAGAAATCTTTGTCATCCCAAACTGACATGTGGGCTTGACATGTTCAAACTCTGAAAATCTATCAACACGGGAAGTAGCCTAATTTTTCAAATCTTTACATGTATGGATATATTTTTAAGAACTACATTTTAAGGCAAATCAGATGATGCTAATCTGAAGTCGGCATGCCCTTCCTATGCAGAGATATGTTTTTTCTTCATTTACTCAAGAGCCGAATCATTGAAAAATATGGCACCTCCGAGTTCCCATGTTAATTTGGTCATTCACACACAAACCAACTTTCAAATCTCTCCAAATCAAGGGAAGGCCCAAATCAAATTTTCATTAGTAACTCCTGTTATGTTTATCACACAAAACTTGTTTTGGCATGGTTCAAAGGGGGTTACTGTCACCTTTAATAAAAGTTTTGAATTACCATTGTGGCACACATGCTGCCCTTTTTATGCAATAATATATATTTTCAATTAACTAAACAAATGCCTTTCCTTTGCTCTCTTAATTTGCATTTCCCCTTAAGCATGTGATCAGCCAGAGGCTGGCTCATGTTTACCTTCGCCTACTCTAACGTACATTTTATGGGAATTATGACATTAAGGTCACTTCTGCTGAAAGAACGGGCTTGGCTTTATCTATTTCGATTGTGGTTTAAATCTAGGCAGTGTATTTCTTTATATTTTTTAAGCAATGGACCTGACTGATTGTTGACAACCATACCTCCCTCACCAGGACCATCAGAGGGAAGGTCTTGAAGGTTACGTTTCATTTTCAGGAGAAATGTCCAGCTCCATGTACACATTCTGCAAGAAATGGCTTTTAAACTTACACATAATACATTTTACATGACATTTTATAAGGCACCTGGGCTTATATCCATGTGTAATGTACTTTAATCTCACAGGTGCAAAAGACATGAGTATCACTTCTGGATTGTCAATATGTATAGAGCAGTTAAATGAGAAAACCATGTTCAAACTCTGAAAGTCTAGTAGGCACTTCTCTCTGCATACTGTCATTTTGGATGAGAAAAAGGAAGTTCTTTTATTTTTTATGATTGCAAGAAGCTTGGTTTCAATTAAGATTTCGGGATGACAATCTCATGTTGCATAAAGATATTGTACACGCTGCTATCTCTCTCTTTAAGTAAAAAGTGTAGCTTTCCATGGATTTAGTAAAACAGCATTTTCAGACACATGTCTTTCCCTTTCCTTGCTGAAATGCACTGTGCATATCTTTGCACTTTTGAGATTTAAGCCCACTTTCTTTCCTTTGAGATTTAAGCCTGGTTTTGGTTCAATGGGCTTCATGTCTGACATCGCCATTTCTGTGCTGGCCTTATACTTCAAGGGAACTTCACCGATCACTCTGGACTCTATCTTTGGCATTCAGGTGCTATATTTCAACCCACAGGTGCCCCCTCCTGATGATTTTTTGATTCAGGTGATACAGAGAGAAGAGTGTGGCGTACATTTAAGGCCCATGACAGAAATCCCTTTGCCTCAAAACCGCATTTCCATATTTCACCCAAAAACAGCTGTGCTTTCTTTCCATTGTGCACATGTGTGGCGAGCTTTGAACACTGCCACCCCAGAGAATGGTTGCATTTGTTTTTGCCTCAAATCAAAGCACAAGAAAATTACCTACATGCAGAACGGCATTACATTTTCTGTTCTGTTTTCTGAATACTAAAGCTGCACACATGACATCCAAGATGGCTCTGCAATTTGCTCTTAATTTCATTTTAAAACATCACAAAGTTGTGCTCTTCATGAAAACCCACCCTGCATGCTTTACTTCTGCCGAGCACCAAGAAGAAAGGCAATACATTTCCAGAACAGCTGATGTACTGGGAAATCACTTGAAAGGCAAATAATTCAGTTTTTTCACTTAAACATGGCTATAAAACATTGTGCACAAACTGCAGTAAATGAAAGAAATAAGGCAGTGTTTCTTTTTCTCATGTCAATTTCAAAGAAATGCTTGGCAGTATAGTGCTCTGTGTCCAGAAACTGGCCATATCTGTAAAAGCACTCCAGAGGTTAATTATCAATAAACTGTGTGCTACAGAAACCCCATTGGGAAACACAAAATGAAGTGAAATAAACACATGTGTGAATTTGCTCTTCTGAAAATCAGAAACATGCAGTTTAAAAGTGAAATGACAAATGGCAGCATTGCTGGCACAGAAACAGTATTGTATATGTGGGGATGAGGGGGTTGGCACTAAAATGTACATTATATTTATTTCTGTTGAAAGAAAGAAAAAAAGACTTTAAAACCAGCAGAACAGGTTTGGCCCAGGCATTCACTTCAAAGGTGCTCTGTCCCCCATGGGAAAATAATTACCTCCACAAGTGGACCAGCCCCCATGGGCATATGGAAGTCTCAAAGTGTGGGACTTTGCAGCCTCATCAGACTGACTGGCAACCCTGCCAGAATGAACAAAGGAGGCCAGCTGGGCTGGGCATAACAGTGAGGTGTGATTTCATCCAGCACCCCTCTTAAGGGAGAACTGTCAAAAACTTCAAAAGACATCATAAAAGCTCTTTGTTGCCAGCCAAGCTTGGCAGAGACAGTTGTTGTGGGGGTTTTGAGGACCGCCCACATCTGTGACAAATTCACCCCATTGACATTAAAGAACTGTTGTACATTAATACATTTGTTTCAGCACCCTAAATAAGCAACAATTTGATATTATGCCTGTATTTCATGTGCATTTTAAACAGGCAAGGTGAGATCCAGTGCATGTTGCTAGTACCTGGGGAACTGGAATGGCAGGAATAATGCATTTCTGAGTGAAGTGTAAATGACAAAAGCATTAAACTTGGTGAAAATATGTGAAATACTAATGAGAATATGTGCAGCTAGTTGCATAATTTTAAATATTATGATTCTCCTAAGAATGGCAAAATTGTGCCCAAAAGCGATGCTATCTCGCACAAAGTTGGCGATCGGACTGTCCAATTCCCTGTGAAATATGGAATCTGCATATCTATTTCTTTTGATGGTGACTAGTATAGATTTGAAGTTTGCTCCATAGTTTAGTTTTGGTAAAAAGTAAATGTGGTGAGACAAAGGACATAATAAAACACACACACATAAAATGGTGTCATTTCCCCTGGAGCAATCAGCCGCAGGGAGGTGGGAGGACCGATAGGGTGGCCTATCCTAGGATAGGACTAATTCTTGGGTGCTTCCCCTCAGATTGTAAAATTCTATGATGTCACTTTGCCTATATAAGGGGGAGACAGAGACACACAGTGAACTTACTTACTTGCTTCCTGACTGACTGCCCAATTTCCTGACCTGCTGACTCAGACCCAAAACCAAATTGAGAAACAAACCACTGATCCAGATCCAGGCAGAGCCACTAATCCAGATCATGACAGAACCACCCATCCAGATCCAGGTAGAACCATCCCATCTAGGAGATCCCAGCTGTCCACAGTGACTAGAGCTTGCTTAGCTGTCCCGCATCACATCTAGGAGAGCCCAGCTGTCCCAGTGACCAGATCCTTGGCTCTGCTGTCCAGAGACCTCACTGGCTGTCCAAATCCCCAAATTTAAGCTTACTTAGTAGGTATTGCGTCACCGCGTCACAAAAACTGCATATGCCGCTCTTTTAATGTTGCATCCCATAGAAAATCCTATTAAATCTCATATAAGATCCCAAATTGCCAGGTTCATCTGTTCACCTTTTGCCTAGAAGAATCTGTGTTAGTCCATATCTGTTAGTGTATTCCTTTTATAATTATTCCAGTTATCTGTCTAAGTCCTTAGTACCATTTTGAAATAAATAAATAAATTCCCCTATAAGGAGGTACGCAGTGTGAGCTGGTTAACATTCAAAATTAACCCCCTTGAGCGCAGTGTCTTTCTTTAATAAAATAGCCCTTAAAATATAGCCTCAGTAAAACTAGTCATTGTGCAATAAAAACCGAATTTGCTCGTGTACCGTGTTTTTCTCTAAATACCAATTTGCCTCTTTCCCATAAAAAACCCAAACATAATCCCATTAAGAATATTCCCTTTACCTCAGAATCCTGTCTCTTATGTGCCTTTGTTCTCATCCAAAAACTGATTTCGGATTTTGAAAGTTAGGCCCCTTTTCTTAGCTGCTTTTCAGTTTTAAAAACCGTGTGAAAAACGAATTGCAATTCTGCCACGTGCGTTTCTTGTCTGCATTGTTTTCCTTTCAGAATCGATTTTCTTACCTGTTTCACGTTGCCTTGGTGCCTTCTTCAACAGTGTGTAAGCTCTTAGTCTATCTCTTAAGTGCAGCCACACCAAATTTCTGTCATAGCTATCGTACCGCAATTGTAAAGTGAGATACAAGTAACACGTGAAATCCGAGTATGCCATTTTGCTCATTTTTAAGGTTTTCATTTTCTTCTTTGGCCTCCTATCTTGGGGTGATGGGCTGTAGTTGTAATCTGATTTTCCCTCTTCATTCTGACTCCTTGCCATTGCTTTCCATCCACAAAGAATTTAGTCAGCAAGTGTTTGGGGCAATGTAGTGTTGCAGGGGGAGTGATTAACTTGTGTGCTATCTGTCCTTTTGAAGAAAAGTAATGTTTCCACTTCCATGAAAGGTTCATGTATCTTATGTTAGGAGTGTGAAGTAACTGTATTGGGGGATTTTTGCATGCATTCTGTCACACAGCACTGCGCCAATTTTGATTTGCTTGATTTTCTGTGAATTGTATAAATTAATAAATATTTTATTGTTACACACCGGCCTGGTTCATAGTATATTGCGACACGGGGTGTTTGTTAAGGTGGGTTTGAGATGGGTTGGGTGCCTACTCAAACCAAGAACCCAGGGTTCAAATACAAATAAAAGGGCATTTTATTGTGCGCCACATTCATGGTCAGGGGAAGAAGTCCCTGGCTGGAGTGTGCCATGTCATAAATCCATAACAGTGGGGGCTTGTGTCAGGAGTGGCACTCTATTAAGAGTGGCACAGGACACCCAGAAAGGGTTTGGGTGGTTGTGCCAAATAAAGTGGACAGACAAGAACACACACAGCGGAAAGGAAAGAGAACGAAGAGTAGGCAAGAGTAGCAAGGGAAAAGATACAGAATGAATACCCTCTTGGGGTGTATGCAGATATAAGAAAAGAGTATTCCACGAACCTTGGAAATACTCTAGCCTTCTGCACAGTTTGCTATAACAGAGGCCCACGCTGATTGCTCATGACTTGGAACAGCAGCTCTGGGTGTCTGTAATGTAGAAACAGGACAAGGGAAGGGGCAGAGGTTGACTGATGGAAACCAACAGACAAGCTCTGTACAAAAGGGTCTACAAACAGTACAAGAGAAGATACTACAGACAAATCCAGTAAAGGAGGTGATAGCAAACTAGCAGAAGGAAATGAAAGGAAAGTCGTGTAACAGGATAGGATAGCAGAGGACAGTAAGGAGCAAGGTTGAGAACTCAGAGGAGCAGGAAAGCAATGAGTAAGCCCACAGGGGTAGGACTGTATGGTAGAACGCCCAGAGGAAAAGGGCTTAGGGCAGCAGAGTAAAGCAGACTGCACGGCAAGGATCCCGTAAGGGCCGGGCAGTAAGGAGTGAACCCTGAGGGACAGGGCCGATGGACGTAGAAGGTAGCAGAGGACTGTAGAGAGCTGCTAGGCCAAGAACCCAGCGGAAAAGGTAGGTAGTAGGCAGCGAAGCGGGATGAGCTGCAAAGTAGGAAGGCCCAGAGGACAAGGGCTGTAGGTAGCCAGAGAGAGGTAGGCTACAGAGCAGGGAGCCCCAGAGGACAAGGGCTGAAGGCTGCCGGAGTGAGGCAGGCTGCAGGGCAGGGAGCCCAGAGGACAAGGGCTGAGGCAGGAAAACAGCAGAGCGTGATCAGCTGCAATGTAGAGGGTACGCAGGGCAAGGGCGGAGGCTGGAAGGCAGCAGAGCGTGATCGGCTGCAATGTGGAGAGCCAGGCAGGGCAAGGGCGGAGGCTGGAAGGCAGCAGAGCGTGATCGGCTGCAATGTGGAGAGCCCGGCAGGGCAAGGGCGAAGGCTGGAAGGCAGCAGAGCATGATCCGCTGCAAAGTGGAGAGCCCGGCAGGGCAAGGGCGAAGGCTGGAAGGCAGCAGAGCGTGATCCGCTGCAATGTGGAGAGCCCGGCAGGGCAAGGGCGAAGGCTGGAAGGCAGCAGAGCGTGATCCGCTGCAATGTGGAGAGCCCGGCAGGGCAAGGGTGAAGGCTGGAAGGCAGCAGAGCGTGATCTGCTGCAATGTGGAGACCCCGGCAGGGCAAGGGCGGAGACTGGAAGGCAGCAGAGCGTGATCAGCTGCAGTGTGGAGAGCCCAGAGGAGCAGGGCTGTGAGGCAGGGAGCCTGGAAGGCTATGGCTGGAGGCAGCAGGGTGGAGCAAGCAACAAGGCAGGGTACAAGCAGGAGTGAAGGTAAGCAGCATACAAGATCCGTAGGAAGATGCAAAAGGTGGAGGAAGGACTCTCAGATGCAAGAGGCTGAGCCACTGCAGGCAGCAGCCTTTATACTGCCTAGCCCAGCACAGAGGCAGGCTAATTGGTTGCACCTGGCTAAACACACCTGCAGGCAATCGGCCACCTCCCTTTCTGTTCCTGGGCTGGTGGAAGCAGGGCAAGTCTCTAGGGCTTCTGGGGGGTGTAGTTCCATTGATAACCATTAGGAACAGCCAGGAATCAATGCTTGTAGCCAGGTGCATTATGGTATGCGTAGTTTGTTGGAAATAATAATTAAGCAGCAAAGTCTCGCAAATGGGAAATAAAGTTTCCAAAGTAAATATAGATAGATCCAAGAGTCTGTTGTAAATAAATGATAAACATATAGTCAAAATTGAGCGTAAATGGATGCGCCCATGGCGCAGGCATGACAGTATGCCCCTCTCCAGGCCCCTCTCCAGGTTCCCTGAAGACCGACCTATAGGAAGAATGTCTGTCACACCGTACAAGAGTCTTACTCCAAAAAGGCAAAACATGAAGCACCAGAAACGGGTTGCAAGGTGAGAGTCTTGAATGGCTGTAGAGAGTATCAAGGCGGTAGCAACTGGGTGTGTGGGTGTCATGAGAGAGCCAGCGGGCTGGAACGCACCTGAGACTGGTAGAGTAGAGTCTGGCAGTCTTAGTGCTATAGATACACCAGCAGAAACGACTGGAGCAGTAGTCTCAGGAATCACAGTAGCTATAGCAACCTCAAGATATGCAGCAGAGACTTGAGGAGTCTCAAATGTGGCAGGGAGTTTAGGAACCACAGCAGCAGGAAGATCATGGATTGCAGTTGGAAGTTCGGGTGCTGTAGCAGCTACAGATAGTTCAGGTGTTCCAACTACTGGTAGATCGGGTACCACAACCACTGGCGATTCAGGGGGTATCGAAGAAACTGAAGATGTTGATTGCTCGAGAGTGTTGTCTGATAGCACAGCCACACTTTGGCAAGCCCCGCTTGCCAACTCAGCATGCTCGGTGTGAACTGCGCCAGTCTCTTCAGCTGCCATTGTCATTTCAGAAGAGGTTGTAAGTGTGAGTACTGGACAATAGGCAAGGGTGAGGGCGGAACCATCCTTTGACTCAGAGGGATTTCCAATCAGAAGACCACCCTTGTTTTGTGGTGTAATGGCTGTGTGCGTGATTTGACCCACCGGAGGAGTTAATTCTTTTCTGTCAGTACAACAACCTGAGTTTCTGTGGCTGGAAGGTGAAAGAGCTGTGTCAGTCTTTAGAAGGGATACATATGCTATATTTAGGTCTTCCATCTGCTTGGTATAAGTCTGTATACTTTTCTGTATGGCAATTCCAGGCCTTATCATGTCGATCTCTAAAGATAAGATGTCAGGTGTTGGACATAGTGTCAGATGGTCTGGTGACTTGTGTCCCTTCATAAGATTCTTATAATGCAAATAAACAAAGTCATCATAGAGGTCTTCGGTCTTTCTTTTAAGGCGTAGGAGTTGTTCGTGTAGCAGGTAAGTATCATTAGTTTGATCTAAAGCTTCAGAAGCTGGTGTGGCAGAAAATTCGGTTTTAGCAATGGGAAGACTGACCTTAGGGTTATTGTGGTTAGTAGATACTGTGGAAGCATTAAGACAACCGATGGTTAGTATAGGTCTTTTGTACCCAGGACCAGATGCACAAACCTCAGGATAATGACTGCCTTGTCCTGTCAAATAAGGGTTTCCAGCATTCTGGGGAGCTTGCCAAGCTGATCTTGCGCATATCACTCTGGCAACAGCGTATTCTGGTTTAGAGTCTCCCACAATGAGTGCTATATCCTTGGCTGTTGCGGTGTTAGAAGGCTTGTCAGAAGACGAAGGAGTGTTTTTCACTGTTTGGTTTAACAAGATCTGTAAGAATTCATTATCTTGCTGTAGCTCTGCAACAGATAAGGACTGCGGGTCATAGTCGCAAATATCATAATAATTGTACATGGAAGAAGGGTCAGCTAGCCAGTGAGTATAGTACCGTGTTTGTAAATCTTTGTTTACTGAGGCGAGACTGTCCTTTAGACTAAGGTTCTTGTTTGCTGTCTTTAGGGAAATCATAGGTTTATGCAAAGGTTTCTTTACCCGAAAGGAAAGCATCTTTGTTCTGTGTGTGCCCTTCCGGCCTATGGAACAAGACATTTTTTGCTCTTGCATTCTGTCAGGAGTGGCACTCTATTAAGAGTGGCACAGGACACCCAGAAAGGGTTTGGGTGGTTGTGCCAAATAAAGTGGACAGACAAGAACACACACAGCGGAAAGGAAAGAGAACGAAGAGTAGGCAAGAGTAGCAAGGGAAAAGATACAGAATGAATACCCTCTTGGGGTGTATGCAGATATAAGAAAAGAGTATTCCACGAACCTTGGAAATACTCTAGCCTTCTGCACAGTTTGCTATAACAGAGGCCCACGCTGATTGCTCATGACTTGGAACAGCAGCTCTGGGTGTCTGTAATGTAGAAACAGGACAAGGGAAGGGGCAGAGGTTGACTGATGGAAACCAACAGACAAGCTCTGTACAAAAGGGTCTACAAACAGTACAAGAGAAGATACTACAGACAAATCCAGTAAAGGAGGTGATAGCAAACTAGCAGAAGGAAATGAAAGGAGAGTCGTGTAACAGGATAGCATAGCAGAGGACAGTAAGGAGCAAGGTTGAGAACTCAGAGGAGCAGGAAAGCAATGAGTAAGCCCACAGGGGTAGGACTGTAAGGTAGAACGCCCAGAGGAAAAGGGCTTAGGGCAGCAGAGTAAAGCAGACTGCACGGCAAGGATCCCGTAAGGGCCGGGCCGTAAGGAGTGAACCCTGAGGGACAGGGCCGATGGACGTAGAAGGTAGCAGAGGACTGTAGAGAGCTGCTAGGCCGAGAACCCAGCAGAAAAGGTAGGTAGTAGGCAGCGAAGCGGGATAAGCTGCAAAGTAGGAAGGCCCAGAGGACAAGGGCTGTAGGTAGCCAGAGAGAGGTAGGCTACAGAGCAGGGAGCCCCAGAGGACAAGGGCTGAAGGCAGCCGGAGTGAGGCAGGCTGCAGGGCAGGGAGCCCAGAGGACAAGGGCTGAGGCAGGAAAACAGCAGAGCGTGATCAGCTGCAATGTAGAGGGTACGCAGGGCAAGGGCGGAGGCTGGAAGGCAGCAGAGCGTGATCGGCTGCAATGTGGAGAGCCAGGCAGGGCAAGGGCGGAGGCTGGAAGGCAGCAGAGCGTGATCGGCTGCAATGTGGAAAGCCCGGCAGGGCAAGGGCGAAGGCTGGAAGGCAGCAGAGCGTGATCCGCTGCAAAGTGGAGAGCCCGGCAGGGCAAGGGCGAAGGCTGGAAGGCAGCAGAGCGTGATCCGCTGCAATGTGGAGAGCCCGGCAGGGCAAGGGTGAAGGCTGGAAGGCAGCAGAGCGTGATCCGCTGCAATGTGGAGAGCCCGGCAGGGCAAGGGTGAAGGCTTTAAGGCAGCAGAGCGTGATCTGCTGCAATGTGGAGAGCCCGGCAGGGCAAGGGCGGAGACTGGAAGGCAGCAGAGCGTGATCAGCTGCAGTGTGGAGAGCCCAGAGGAGCAGGGCTGTGAGGCAGGGAGCCTGGAAGGCTATGGCTGGAGGCAGCAGGGTGGAGCAAGCAACAAGGCAGGATCCAAGCAGGAGTGAAGGTAAGCAGCATACAAGATCCGTAGGAAGATGCAAAAGGTGGAGGAAGGACTCTCAGATGCAAGAGGCTGAGCCACTGCAGGCAGCAGCCTTTATACTGCCTAGCCCAGCACAGAGGCAGGCTAATTGGTTGCACCTGGCTAAACACACCTGCAGGCAATCGGCCACCTCCCTTTCTGTTCCTGGGCTGGTGGAAGCAGGGCAAGTCTCTAGGGCTTCTGGGGGGTGTAGTTCCATTGATAACCATTAGGAACAGCCAGGAATCAATGCTTGTAGCCAGGTGCATTATGGTATGCGTAGTTTGTTGGAAATAATAATTAAGCAGCAAAGTCTCGCAAATGGGAAATAAAGTTTCCAAAGTAAATATAGATAGATCCAAGAGTCTGTTGTAAATAAATGATAAACATATAGTCAAAATTGAGCGTAAATGGATGCGCCCATGGCGCAGGCATGACAGCTTGTGCCGTTATTGAGATAAATGTTTCCACCCGTGACAGCTTAACACAGCAGGCTAGCCCAGAAAAGGTAGTGATACTTTTTGTGGTTAGAAAACTGTGTTACACTGTAAAAGCGTCATCCCAAAACATATACCTTAAGTATCAGGCATGTGTGTAAAAATAAAGTAAAATTAACCCTGAACTAGACAAAAGCAGAATAAAGATTTGTCCTTGCAAAATTAATTAAATAAAGGAAGAACACTCTTCATAATCACCACAGTGGAGATAAACATGGATAGACAGCACCTTCTGTCCAAACTATTCATTAGAGGGGAATGGGCAGAGCAGGAGCAGGAAGTCTGGCTATCCAGCATGATGTAATAGGTCACCTCTACAAGCACGGATGTGTGGCAGGACAGTGGCCTATTACATCAAGCCTTGACTGAGTTTTACATGACTCAGAATATCAAAGAGGAGCAGCTTAAAAAGGTCCGACTCACTGCCTACATATACCTCCATGTGGTAGTCATAGAAAAAAAGTACAGAGAAAGTGTCAACGTTGGCTAAAATCAGTCTGACCTTTTAAATCAAACCCAGAGTGAATTGAGGCAGGTAGAAGAAAAGATGCGAGAGAGACACATATCTGAGTCAGAGTTAGGAAATCTCATCAAACTATAAACCAACAAAGAGATGAACTGATGGAACAGGTTGGCACCTTGTATCAGGAAAAATAGGCCCTATACCAAGAGGTGTACAAATTAAGAACACACTTACAGAAAAGAGAGTCAGACCTTCAGGAACTGACTGACCTAAAAACTGAGTATGCAAATGTAATGGGGCACATAAGCCAAGTAGAAGGTGATCTACAATAGACCACCCAAGCCAAAGATGTGCAGGGACATGAGATTCCTCTCCTGCAACAAAAATGTTCTGAGTGTTCCCAAGCAATACAAGAGGAACAGAAAAGAAATGAGGCCCTTTCTGATGAGAACAGGGGACTCGAGAGCCAGGTAGCAGCGCAAGGGAAGGTAATAGAGGTGAGTCAAGCCCTGATAGCAGAGCACAAGGCTCAGGTCTTTGTCTACCGTCAATAGATAGGGGCTGAGAAGGAGAAACTTGAGAAGTTAGGAGAAGAATGTGCTAGGTTAAGTCAATACTTGAGGGACCCTGAGTGGTTAGAGAGGGACAGGGCCACCCCTGATCACAGTGTGATGCCCTCTGTACCAAGGGCCTTGAACTCATTTACCATCCTGTATGCGCAAGACACTGCTAACTTCATGGCCACAAGTTCACAAGAACCAGAAACCTTGAGGCAGCCGGACTCAAGTAGGCCCAGCATGATTGAGCAGACAGGCCACCGCCCATCAGAGATTGATGGACGAGCATCCCTGTACAGGTTACAACATATTATGGCCCATGTATCTGACCAGGAAGACTCCAATGAGGAGAAAATCAGGGAGCTAGACTTGAAGAAACATCATCTACAAAGGGACCATTTGGTTCGCTTTGCACAGAAAAAAAGAGCATGAATTGAGGCCCCAAAATAGTATTCTGAAAATCTCAATACCAATCAGGGAGATGGGGGGAATTCTCCACCAACCCTGGAAGCAGGGAGGAGTCAGAAGACTACTCTCCTGTGCGAAAGAGGGAGTCCAAGGGGAGTGAACCAGGGAGCCCAAGCCACAACAGGGGAGATGAGTCTAGGCCCCATCATTATGGGAGAAACTCCCAAGCTCAAAGAATTAGGGAGTGCCTAGAGAATAGGAATGGGACCTCAAATAGTAGCAGCTTTGAGTCTTCAAAAGAAGGCTAACAAAAAAAAGATAACTCTGGTGAAAGACCCCATTAAACAGATAAAAGCTATCAGGAGTTCCATGCCAAAAATTCTGTCTGGGAGCATCTGGGGCTATATGAACAGATGATGACATCTTTTGACATTAAAAATAATCAGAATTGTATAAAGTTTGCCAAATGGGCGTTTTCTCCAGAGTACTCCAGCTTCTTTGCTGGGCTGGAAGACCAGAACCATTCAAGGTGGTCCACCTATAAGGTGCCCATCTTGAAGCACTTCTCCATGCACAGAAGCCCCCAGGAGGCCCACAAGACAGCCTACAATCTGCAGTGTGGAGAGGCTCAGGCCCCAAGAGAATGTGTTCAGGAACTAAAACGGGCATTTGCACAAACTACTAGGCGGGTGCACACGAATAGTAGGGAATTTGTAAATACCTATTTCATGCACTCCCAAAGTACACCATGACCCAGTTGGTAAGGGATTTCCATGATGACAGGACCCTGAGCTGGTTAATAGAGCAAGCTACCCGGATCTACGAGGTCCAAAAACCGGTAGAAACCAAAAACCCAACCAAAAACCCCAAACCAACCAACACCCCGCTGGACCTAGAAATGGGGGGAGCCTAAAAATAGACCTTCCCAAAATCAACCAAATCAGAGGCACAGAAGACCGTCTGATCAATCACAAACAGGTGGGAGTCAGGCAGGGTACCCTAAAAATGTGCCCCCTAACTCTGCCAATTACATCAGCCCTAGGCATAAGGGCAACAGGCCCATCTTGGGGTATGTGTGGACACCCCCGGCCCAGGGGCGAGGTCCAATAAGGTGAGTATGGCCCCAGGGAACTTCCCTCCAAACTTTCCTCAGGAGGGCAGTAATCCTCCAAATCCTGGTTTAAATGTCTTCCCCCGGTACCCTCAAAACCCCAACATGCAGGACAACCCTCCTTACTCTCCCCGCTTTCAGGAGTCCGGACCACCAAATCCGGGAGAGAGGAGGCCAAGGGTGGAGGGCTACCAGGGAAACCCCCAGTATCCAGGGTACTCCGGGAGAAGGGATAGTTACCCATCACGAGACTAACCCAGAT
The DNA here is from genome assembly GCF_040938575.1 of Ambystoma mexicanum. Classification (NCBI taxonomy): domain Eukaryota; kingdom Metazoa; phylum Chordata; class Amphibia; order Caudata; family Ambystomatidae; genus Ambystoma; species Ambystoma mexicanum. The sequence continues at coordinate 1,324,524,237 of NC_090921.1, read as the reverse complement.
TTGACACAAGACCCCTGTACCAGCCGGAGCGGGTCTCAAGACCTGAGTCGCATGTTGAGGGCTCAGCAGAACCCTCCGATGAACATGGCAGCCCAGAATAACTCAAACCAAGGGTCGGAACAATGACGGTGAGAGAACCCCTGATAACCCACCGGTTCCAGAGGAGGAGACATGGGAGGAAGGGGGATGCAAAGCCCTAGAGGAAGCTTCCTTCCTCACCTGCGAAAAGCCCGTAGACACCCCGGAACCAGAACTTAAATCTCCTGCCTCTGAAAATCTGCAACCCGGGGAACAGAGGGTGGGTAGGAGAAACAAAGAGACAAAAAAGACCCATTTTGTGTAGGAAGTCAGTGTCCTCCAGTTTGAAGGGGAAGAATCATTGGAGGATTCTGGGAAGAAAGTCTTCTCCTTCAAGGATGGGGGAATTCCTCCCAAAGAAATCGCCCATCCCCGAACCCCAGAAAAGTAATCCTGTAAATGTAACAGTAACTAAGGGATCCTCCCCAAAAACGGATTCTAGTGACTGTCTCCAGGAAGAGTGGGCAGCACAGAATCAAGGGAAAAAGGGGATTCCAAAATCTCACCTATTTCAGGATGCCAAATTTTATTTACAGATTCCCGAACTCCGACACAGAAAACTGTCCAGGATTCCCCAGTTTCAGAGTCCAAAATAAAGAAACTAACTACCCAGCTTGCCCAAAATGGCCATTACCGTTGCCCATTGAAGGAGAAAGAAGGTAGGTTCTATGCCCCCGTCCGGGTGTAAGGGCAATGTACATTTTTAGCACTGATGGACACCTGATCCCAAGCCACTCTTCTGTCCAAAAGGGCCTTTGAGCAGCTTAATTCATGAATGGGGGAGAGACACCAAATTCCTCTGAACCCTCTTCCTGGACAACTCCAGAACTTAGACAGGAATGAAATTCTCATCGAAGGGACTGCAGATTTGGAGATTAAAATTGGGTGACACCAGGTGAAACATCCAGTTATAGTTGTGATTCCAGAGGGGACTGACATCCTTTGGAGGTTTTCTCCCGTAATAGACTGTGTGAACAAGGTCCTCTGGACTCAGGCTAACCGGCCAATAAAATTGAAACAGAGCACCAACTATGTCAGTTTAAATGGCACAAGCCGCATGGCTGAACAGCGATCTGACCAAATTGAGTTCCCTTTTCAAAACAATCAACTACCTGACATTACTGTAATTGCTGTAGGACAACAAACAGGTGATGGGAACTCCTCTCCATTTCTGAAAATCAACCTTCCTTCCAGTTTCAAGTGGCATTCCACACTGGAAGGAGATACCATGACATTTTCTACCGATTCCCAATTTGAAAATCTAAGTCCTGTAGTAAAAAGTGATGAAAAAGCAGCTCAAGGCATGGCTGAGGTTCAGAAAAAGGGTGAACAGCTGTTCCTCCCCATTCAGGTAAATGAGCGGGGGACCCTGTTCTCACAAGAGTAGACCTGAATAGTGAAGAAAGCTTCATCAGCGAAGCGTTATTCAGGAAACTCCCAAAAGATCAGACCATTCCCGCTGTTGAGTCTGTTTGTCAGTGGCTATGGGGCCTGGAAATTCCCTATTCGCAGTTGTATGCTAAAAATGTCTATCTCTGGTAAATGCATAGAGTATAATTGTTGGGTCGTGTCGAGGTGTTCCCTCTGCCTTCTACTTAGGCAGTGACATTCTCTCCCAATTGACAATTGATTTGGATCTCATTAATGGCCAAGCCCGGTCACAACTGGAGGGTAACCCGAAGGGCCTTGGCAATCCTAAAGAAAGCCTTCCGGTCAGCCCCATTGCTACCAAAGGCAGTTGAAGTTCAAAAGTGGAGAGGAGGTCACCATCCCAGCCTGGCCTTCAAGATCTGCATCCCCAAAGGAGATCTGTCAGAAGAGAAATGGGCCCACATCAATGCGTTAAAAAGTTGTCACCCCAGACACACTTTGCGGCTGATTGATGAGCCAAAAGGAAACCAAGCAGAGGAACCATCTGTAGAATGAGAAGAAAGGAAAAGAATACGCTGAGGGAAGTATTTAGATGCATAAGTATATTTATATCAATGAAAAAACTTTGTTAAGGGGACGTTATGGTTAAGTTGCGCTACTAAATACCTATCAAATTCAGTGAAAAAAACTTTGTTAAAGGGACGTTATGGTTACAAGTAAAACTGAAAAAAACACTAAGCAACCATAACTCGTGCCACCACCGTGCACTACTGTCTTGATATGGGCAAAATCTTCCTCGGGGCCAGCCCTTTGAGAGCAAAAATACCCAATTCAGCCCAAAATACAGGTTCTATTGTGCTGAGCAGTGATCTCATGCTAGTGACAAATGACACCCTCAAAGTTTTAGCATATTTATTCTAAGCAGTGAATTTCATATACATTTGGGATTCAAGTTACAGAATATTACAAAGCATAACACTTAGAGCAATGCAAAATATAGTGAAACATGGAACTTAGATAAACATAGAGAAACATAGAGAAATATAGAGAAACATAGAGAAACACAGTCTTACGTCCCTTTAATCAGCACTGGGAGACCTGGCTTTTCATAGAAAAACAATGCTGGAGGACACCGTGAGAGCCAATTCCGGGCACCTGTTTCTGCACGAATCAAGTCCACAGGACGATCTCCCCCTGATCCCATGTGTGCATGGATATTTTATAATCTCTTGCTGTCAGTCACCATGACGCATAGTTCCAGAACTTTCCCTGTGAGGCTGGTTCATGGAAAAAACCCAGCTCTCTCTGAGATGCTCCCTGCTCGCTCCTACCCCCTCCCTTGGAGCCCTCTCCGCGAACACTGGAATGTCCTTATCAGTGCCTTCCCAGAGAAAAGCAAGATTAGCTTGGAGCCAGGGCTACCGTTAGTGAGGCTGAATATTCTAAGGGAAGCAGGGATGTATTAACCCCATCTGCAAGCTCTAAAAGGCATGCACTCATAGCTTAGTGTTTATAGCGCTTAAGACTGGCTATCTAAGCGCTATATAGGTGCCATAATGTTCCAAACACTCCAAAAATACCTATTAGGTACAGAGCTAGGGGCCCTCCCTGCCTGTCTATCAACAATGCTTAATGTGACCTATTTCATACTAGGCCTGCATATTCCTTGTAGCTCACTACTGCATAATGGAAGTGCTACAACAGACTACTGTCAGCATTTTTAGCACATACCTTGAATATACTATTGGCTTTCAGCGGCTAATGCTGTCATCTAAAGCCCTGATTGGCAAGGTTGCAATTTCGTGTATCACTACATTCCACCCCTATTCAACGTTTGTGCGATAAATGCTGACTAATACCTATCAATATAGTATTTAGTGCAGTGATAAAGACCTTAGGGATTTGCAAGAGGTTTAAGCAAACTATCTTCTAGCGGTTAGTTAGCGTGGCATGCAGGGTAAAACACTACCTAAACAAAAATGTACACAAAGTGAACAGTGACATATACCCTTGCCAAAACCTGGCCTACACAAAAATACCTAAATCAAGTGAACATGGACATTTACTCTAGCCAAAACATGGCCTACACAAAAATACCTAAATCAATTTTGTATAACTGATTGTCAGTTAAAAAGCAGCATGCAGTTAAAACGTCAAGGCAATCCAGTGTAGTCTAATCTACAATGCACTATTGCATTTATGTATGGTTACCAATTCTAAAACCTGGCAGCCTTTCACTCTAAGGGCCTACCTCCCCCTGATCCCAGGGCATTCAAGCGTGACTATGGGCTGTGTGACTAGACACTTCCCCCAGGTAGGTGGAACCCAACCAGAAACCATCTAATTTCGTGAACAAGGTGAACCCATGGGCACCAGGTTGTCTAAATAAAAACAATTCTACTAATTTACATCAAAGCAATGGCATGTGTTATTCATGCAATCAAAAAACAAGCAATTCAATCCATATGTATGCTGGTAACTGTAGCTCTGCGTGCCAGTGTGTGGAGGATGGATGCCCCCACCCAGTAAAAAGCCAACACCTGCTGATTTAACAATGTTTGCCATACAATGCATTGTGTGTATTTAGCAGTCTTGTTGACCTGCCCTATGGCAGACAAAAATGTCTTCATGTCTAAAATTCTGTCATCTTCAATTGGCTGTCAATACTTGTAGCAGTGCTGGGCATATCAATGGGCCCCACTAGGCCAGAGGTTCTATAGCAGAGCTGGCATCAGAACCCATAGTGGCTAGCTTATTGTGCACAGTTTCTATGTCACAAGCATATAAAGCTCCTGCAATTAATGAATCTAGCTCCCTAGCTACGCGCACTCTAGTGATGGGCCATAGAAATGGACTCCATTTGTAGCAGCTTGGTAGTACTAAGGAAACATTGCCTCATGATAAATCTATGTCTAAGTGTATCACTGTAATTATGAAGGTGTGCATTACCAGCCTACAATTTACATGTTGTCTTACTACTGGAAAATCTAACAGGTTCACAGTGTCTACCTATTGTGACTTGGAGAATACTCTTCTTCAAGTGGGATATCTACCATATACAATAATAACTTTAGCCACAAACACCATACTACTATCTGGCAGTGGCTGTTTCATCACACCATGGTAAAATGCCTTAGTCAAGTTATAGTCCATAAAATCTTGGCGAGAACACTCGCTGCAGTTCTTGGTCAGAAAAACATCACATTAGACAAATTAAACAAATGGTATCCATTCAGTGACAAAAGATGCCCGACAATGTGCCTGGCCAGTATACTAGCAATTCCATGTGGATACTCATTTGTAGCGCTTTTCCAAAGAATTATTCCAAATGTCTACAATCAAAAGGTGACTCTTTGCATTAGTGTGCTGGAGACAGCTGTCCCCACAAAAACATGAAACTGGTTGGTTTAACAAAAACCGTGTCACACTCTGTGTTATAAAATCAAACATCAAGTCAGTCATGGTTTCATTTACCTGCCTTAAGCTGGCTGTAAAAGTATCCAGTGTTTCAAAGATTACCATTTCAAATTATAGCTCACACACTTGGCAGCATTACTTCAATTAAGAATCTTAACCTACGCACAGGTGACTTTGATGTGCGCACTCATCTTATCTCAAAATAAATTACGCTCCTGCTTGCATAATTCTGCTGCCCCAACAGTTCATAAATCATTCTCCTGCCTACGTGTAATGTAGAATATTTTTTTTTTTCAAAAAACAAAACATCTCTGGTTAAAGCAATTCAGTTGGAAGAGTAAAACCATTTCGTTTTTTCAGATTCATCTCAACAGTGCATTTAAAAACCATTTTTCAATGTGTTAGCATTCTTGTGGTGCCTGATGTTACAGTCCACAACTCATTGTCCATAGTCCTTTAAACAAGAAAGGGCAAAACATGTCATTTAAGTTATTTCCAGCAACTGAGTCATTTGAATGTGTAGCATCAAATACTTGATAATTAGCCAAGTCTGCATCGTGCCAGTTCAGCAAGAGTTATTACTCTGTTGGACACCTTTCGCAGGTTGCAGCATTGAGTGCGGTGCAGGGCACGTTAAAGTTGACTCGCATATCAGTAACTCGCATACTCTATGAGATCAGTGTCACCCACAAACTGCATACATCTATTTCTGATATTATGAAATGCCTTGTCTTGCTTTTATGCCTAGGCAAAATACAAACAGAAATGTTAGGATGTCATCAAAAACTTCAATATCAGCGTTATCCACCCCTTCCCATAATACCAACCCCATCTTCAAAAAGTCTCATCAGGTAACTACACACTTTATCATTGCTACTGCAATTATTTATCACCTTTCTGCATGTTTCTGGGGGCTTATTTACACTCAACCATACGGGGTGTAACTGCCTAATCACAAACTCATTTGTGCAATGCAATCATAGCTGGTCAATGGTACCTCAGACTGATCTGTGCTTTTACAAAGCCATATAGTAAGTACCCAGGTCGCACAATGCTTTTCTTTTTCACCAAAGCGATCACAAATGCCAGGCGCCAACTTGCTTCCAGTGTCTCATGATCTTGATTTAGTTTGCCCTGCTGGCATCACTCCATTTTTCAAAGGTAAAGTCTTTCAGTCCAATACCGCCTACAGTTGTACAAGCAGCAGCTTTGTTTATGTTTCTCCATACAGGCAGTGTCTTTCAAGCCTCTGGTTTTTTCACTTGTCATTTTTTCAAAGGGTGTTTGCTGTTTCCTGAACCACCCCTTTGAGTGCGATAGTCTAAGTCAGTTTCTTTTGTTGCTTCAACAAATCATTCATTCTTGCACTAAGCCGTGTGGCTTCTGGATCATGGCTAATGTGCAGTGTTCATGTTATACTTCAAAGCCCCGCTCTGCATGTTGTCTCTTGCAAAACGGCTAAGCACTTTTGTCAGTTTTGCTTCCGTCTGGAATGCCATAATGTCTCTGTCAGTTACTCCATCCCTGGCAATGTAGCTTGCAGTTTGCCAGATGTGTATTTTCTCTTCTCAAAGCGCCTAGAGGTTTCTTCTCCAGTGCACAGCGCTTTACTTCAGTTCACATCACATGGAGCACTGGAATGCAGCTTGCACAGCAATAGCGTTTCACTTCACATCACATCACATGGGAATGCGGTTTGCACAGTAATGTCTGTTGGAATGGGCAGCTGTCTTTTCTTGGCCCATTCACAGATGCATAGGTAAATGTTCAGATGTGATGTGCCCGTCTGCCATCCTGCATGAAGCCTTTGCTCCCCACCACAGTTTACTGGGCAAATTCTTTACTTCTGAATTGCTCTCTGTTTTTGCTCCCCCTTCCTCAGGAATGCAGGCATGTTTATCTTTCGTGTGCACCTGGCAGCGCCATGAGCACGCAGCTTATCTCTTTTGCCTATAACTCTTATACTGTGGCGGCTTCAATGGGAAGCACTCGTTTCAGACAGTTCATCCAGATTAACTCTTTCTTGTACTGTTTCTGCTTTTGTTTGCCTTCCTTTCGCACAACTCGCCCAAGACAGCTTCAAGGCACAAGCTCTGCACACACAGCAAGACTCTTGTTTTCAAAAGCGGCACTTTTCTTGTCATCAGATTCTACTCCATGTAATTTTGCAAAATGTCAAAGCGTCTTTTTTTTCTTGTAATGTGCGATCTTTCAAGAGAACTCACAACCCATTAAATCTTTGTGCTATCTTATCACACACAGATGTTTCATTCTGTTGTACCATTGCCAAACTATAACCACTCATTTCAGTGCATTTAAAAAATAAAAATGCCATATTATTTTGCAGCTCCCTGCACGTTTTTTTTTTTTTGCAAGAACAACCCACACTCTATTGCTTGTGGGCTGTTTAATGTGTCAACAACATTTTTCCCCATGTATCACAGTCAACAGGTCACTATTTCCAAATCATACATCACTTATAAGGCAACAGCACAAATCCATGGCATAGCATGGGATCAAAAATACTCCAGGGGCAATTTAGAAAAATATAAATTGTTTTTCTCCCCAAACCATTGCAAACTGATTCTACAAATTCAAATCAATACACAAAAATCGAAAATCCAAATAACATTCACTCACTTTCCTTTTTAAGTGAGTCTCTCACCCAATATAAGCATGGCACAGCCTAAAATGCAATATAGTCATTTTAGTGTGTTTCCTTTAAACATAATTTGCCACCATTAGCACATGGAATTTTACAGTTGCCAAAAGAAAAGAAAAAACTCTTTAGGCTCTCAGCACAGATGTTACTCATTCTCCTAAGCATGGCTCATTCCCCTTCCTCATTATTCAGGAATGCCAACCCTTCAAAAGCATATATCAAAAAAGCGAACCTTCGCCTCCGAACATTACAGCCCCCACTCGCTAGCACACTGGGGCTGAGTCAATGGTTAAATCACTATTCATAATTTGCATGTCAAATCCCTGCAATTATTTTTTCCCTGCCCTCATGACAGAATAGAGATGAGAACTCCGTCTCACTATGCATTCCAAATTACAACTTTAAACTGGGGAAACCGCATGATAAAATTCTTTTCTAATTGAGCATACATCTTTCTTAACCATTCATCGGAGTGCTTTAAACAAAGCCATTTCCCGCTCGTTTATCGCCTTGTACTCCCTGGCACCAATCCCATGCAATAAGTCAGTCACGACTGATTTACTGAAGGGAGTCTTAACCACACAAGCTATCGGCCACGGCAAGCCGACACAACATTGCTGCCTTTTGAAGTCTCAGAGCTGCAGTGAGACCATCAAGGAAATGCGACAGCCTGCTCCCCACTCTACACTGTGTTCTCTCACACAATTTGTCATGTCACAGCATGGCACTGCTCTTCACAAATCCCACCGCTGCCACCAAATGTCTTGATATGGGCAAAATCTTCCTCGGGGCCAGCCCTTTGAGAGCAAAAATACCCAATTCAGCCCAAAATACAGGTTCTATTGTGCTGAGCAGTGATCTCATGCTAGTGACAAATGACACCCTCAAAGTTTTAGCATATTTATTCTAAGCAGTGAATTTCATATACATTTGGGATTCAAGTTACAGAATATTACAAAGCATAACACTTAGAGCAATGCAAAATATAGTGAAACATGGAACTTAGATAAACATAGAGAAACATAGAGAAATATAGAGAAACATAGAGAAACACAGTCTTACGTCCCTTTAATCAGCACTGGGAGACCTGGCTTTTCATAGAAAAACAATGCTGGAGGACACCGTGAGAGCCAATTCCGGGCACCTGTTTCTGCACGAATCAAGTCCACAGGACGATCTCCCCCTGATCCCATGTGTGCATGGATATTTTATAATCTCTTGCTGTCAGTCACCATGACGCATAGTTCCAGAACTTTCCCTGTGAGGCTGGTTCATGGAAAAAACCCAGCTCTCTCTGAGATGCTCCCTGCTCGCTCCTACCCCCTCCCTTGGAGCCCTCTCCGCGAACACTGGAATGTCCTTATCAGTGCCTTCCCAGAGAAAAGCAAGATTAGCTTGGAGCCAGGGCTACCGTTAGTGAGGCTGAATATTCTAAGGGAAGCAGGGATGTATTAACCCCATCTGCAAGCTCTAAAAGGCATGCACTCATAGCTTAGTGTTTATAGCGCTTAAGACTGGCTATCTAAGCGCTATATAGGTGCCATAATGTTCCAAACACTCCAAAAATACCTATTAGGTACAGAACTAGGGGCCCTCCCTGCCTGTCTATCAACAATGCTTAATGTGACCTATTTCATACTAGGCCTGCATATTCCTTGTAGCTCACTACTGCATAATGGAAGTGCTACAACAGACTACTGTCAGCATTTTTAGCACATACCTTGAATACACTATTGGCTTTCAGCGGCTAATGCTGTCATCTAAAGCCCTGATTGGCAAGGTTGCAATTTCGTGTATCACTACAACTACTAAGAATAACACCCATGACATCAAAGATGACATCACAAATATGATTGATGACATCACTGATGACATCACATGTGCATTTAATTTTCATAGGAAGTCCCTACAAGGGGCTGTGAATGTAATGTTGGCAAAACAGTGTCAGGGGTCATCTGGAGATGTGTGATGAACTATATACTTGATTATGCAAAGTATTGCTCCAAAGAACATCCCATTGCAGTGTTGTTTCTAGAACAGGAACCTACTCATACAGAAACATAAGCATTGGCTGCAGCATACACCATAGAGATGTAATAATTCTAATTTTCCCATGTTGGATAGTAAAACGGTGAATGCTCCTGTATCACACTTTTGCATCCTGTGAAACATATACTAAGTAGGTAATAAAGCATCACTTACTACATACTTGTACTACTACACACAAAAAATTAAGAGACCATAATGTATACAAATATGGGGCTTATACAGGGTGAGTAAAGTAAGTAAAAAAGAGGCAGTATCATGAGCCACTGTGTATAACCAACATGATTATCTTTACACATATAAATGATTGCTGTGTTTCAGGCCTGCTTCTTCCCCTATGTATGTGCACCATAAGATGCGATTGAATTCTAATGAAAGTATTGTAAGAACATGTGAGAATAGCAACGTCTACAAATGTAATACCTTTTGAATTTTAAGTTTTTGACTGTCAGTGAATAAACTCACCTGGCCTAGATATGTCAGTGAACAAAAAAAGAAGTGGCTAGACATGTGATGTCATCAGTGATGTCACCAATCATATTTGTGATGTCATCTTTGATGTCATGGGTGTTATTCTTAGCAGTGCATGGTGGTGGCGCAAGTTACGGTTGCTTAGCTTACCATAACTGGCGAATTTCAGGGGTATTTCATTTTTACTTGTAACCATATCGTCCCTTTAACAAAGTTTTTTCACTGAATTTGATAGGTTTTTAGTAGCACAACTTAACCATAATGTCCCCTTAACAAAGTTTTTTCATTGAATTTCATAGGTTTTTATGAGTCCAAATTAATCATAACGTCCCTTGAACAACTTTTTTTCAGTGAATTTCATACGTTTTTATTAGTGCAACTTAACCATAATGTCCCCTTAAAGTTTTTTCATTGAATTTCATAGGTTTTTATTAGTGCAACTTAACCATAATGTCCCCTTAACAAAGTTTTTTCATTGCATTTCATAGGTTTTTTATTAGTGCAACTTAACCATAACGTCTACGAACATCTGACTTCATTCCGGACCTTTCGGACAGTGCCAAATGACCATATGCTGGCGCGCGGCATGATGACATGTCCGAGAACCCGTCCGCACTTCACGATAAGATCCGTGCTTCGCAGACAGTTCGGAACTGCATTTTTTACTGATCTAGGAACTTTCAACTTCCCTTGCACAGCTCCAACACCTATTCCTACTCATCCATTAACAATCTAGTACACAGTACATACTTTTAGCAAAACAAAAAAAATGCATCCAAAAACAATAAAAGAAATGTTCCTTTAGGAACCACCTTTCACAGTTAAAAAAACAGAAGTAAAAAAACTTATAGACTCCATCTACTTTATATTTCTCAGTAAAGCAATAAGATTTTCCAACATTTACATTTGCATTTTGTGTTATGCTAATGGCGATATTGTGGCGTTTATCCCCCGTTCCAGGGATGGAACAGTGGATACCGGCCTGACAGGCCAAGTTATCAGCCCAAGCGAAGCGAGGGTGGATAATGAGGTCTCCGGACCATTATCCCCCCATTCCAGCCCCTGTAATGTGGGATGAAGGCCATTAGCACACTAGGTTCCCAAAAATCCTTTTCCAAGATGGCCACCATGGAAAGGGAAGGCAGGGTTCCGTACAGGACCCCTCTTTGCTTTCCATTGCAGCCTGCAGAAAGCAAAAAGAGAACCCTATGACCATATTACCACAAGCACATTTTTCTTCCCTTTCAAACCTATCCCAATTTCGAATAACGTTACCACAAAGCCAGTCCCAGGTGGACATGGCCACTTTCACCCCATGTGTTGTCCTTCGTGGTCATGGCCAGTGACCTGATTGTCAGGATCATGACCTTATTCCATGACCCGAACAATCTGGCCACTGCCCATGGCCAGAGGCTACACCTCAGTCACCAAAGGTACATTTTTTTGTACCTACATTTTGACACTTGTCAAAAAACAAAATCCATTCAGACTTTATGAAAACATTTACATATAGATCCATAATCTTTTTGCAAACCTTTGTGTAGATTTGTCAAACGGCACCACATTTATAAGCCTTTTCAATATTTTGGGACCCCCCTCTAATTTTGCCCCCTCTCAACAAAATCCCACCAAACTTCGCAAAAACATTTATATCTAGTTCTATTATCAGTTTGCCAAATAAAGTGTAGATTCGTCAAATTGCACCTCATTTATAAACCATTACATTATATTGAAATCTCCCCTCTAATTGTGTCCCCCCTTGACAAAATCCCACCAAACCTCGCATGAACATTAATATCTAGTTCTATTACCAGTTTGCCAAATTAAGTGTAGATTCGTCAAATGGCACCTCATTTATAAGCCTTCACATTATTTTGAGACCCCCCTCTAATTTTGCCCCCTCTTGGCAGAATCCCACCAAACGTTGTAAACCCATTCGGAATCAGGACAGGAATATAATTGCAAATTTACATGCAGTTTCATTGAGTTTTGCCAAAGTTATATGTCATCCAAAAACTGCCCCAAACATCTCAAGTGTCCCTGAACTTCTCAAGACTGTTTGCGAACATTCGAACTGTTCGCAGACTTTCGCAGCAAAAACCACCTGTTTTTTTGCTTCTTGCAGCCCTATTCCATCCCATCCTCATCACCCCTCACCTTCCCAGAGATTATTTGATAAGTTTGACAAGTGCAATGTTGTGTTTTTTAATATGTTTTTACTGCGATGTCCGAGGACACCGACCGATGTCTGCGAATCCAAGATGGCGGGCGTTTCCAAAAATCTGACGCACCTCACGCTTCATACCAACCAATCAGCGAACATGTTGTGTGCCCGTGGACATGACGCAAGTCAATTAGCCAATCGTTGTCCTGTCCGCGGAGCGAACAGGGAAGTGTGTCCGTGGAGCGGACATAGATATCACTAATATTTTTGCCTTGTGTTTTGGTCGTTTAAAAGAATAATACTGGATGGATTTACACCAAATTGACAAAAGCACACTTTCGGGACCAAGCCGCTTCTCCTACCGCAAATTTCGTGGAAATCCGTCCAGCGGTTTGGGCAGTAGGCGCGAGCAAAGTTTTTTCCCATTATGTCTATGGGTAAAAAATAAACTTTGGGATCCCCCCTATAACTTTGCCCCCCCCCTTGACTAAACCTCACCAAACTTTACAAAAAAATCCAGAGTGAGCCATATACAGTTTTTGCAGAGTTTGGTGAGGATTCGCCCCGGGAGAGCGAAGTTAGAAACCACCCAAAAAGTGTTCTTCCTATGGGTTTAGCAACTTAACCATAACTACATGGCCACTACTGCAGGCCATGTAATAGCAGGGAGTATTTTCCTTTAGTGTTACTTTAAAAATGAAAAAGTGTGTTTTAAAAGTCAAGTACTGGCCTGGTCTGTATGTAAATGAACACATGTCCCTCACATACACACAATGGGTGTCAGTGAATGTCAAAACCCATATCATGATATGCATGAAACCAATGAGATGATACTACACATTGAAGTTTGATGAAGAAAATTTATTAAAAGCAACATAAATGGAATCAAAAATAAACAAACGACAATGGGAATTAAAACCAAAAGCAGCATGTCCGTAAAATAATGTAAAACCACAAATCATAATCCAAAGGAAAGGTGTCCAAAGTCACAGTTCAAAAAAGTAAATCCAATGGAAAATCAAAACCGAAAACCATTGCTCCATGGGTAAATTCCAAATAAAAAAATAAAATCCAACAGTCAACTATATACAGATAAACAATCCAGGGTCCATGATCCCAACAGAAGAAATGAAACCTATCTAATAATACTACCTAATAAAAAAACTATATACAAAAATGTGGTCCATTGTCCAAAAGGTCCAAAAAAAATAAAAAAGCAAAGGAAACCTAACACTAACTACATAACTATTTACAAGGGCAGCGGGCTAGTCCGACGGCTCACTGGTTGTTGTCATGGGCCAGGGCATCATCGAACTCCTGTTCAATGGCTTGGAGGCGGGCATGTTCCCTGGCCCCGAGGTCTTGCAGGGATAATGCAGTGTCGAGCTCCAACTCCCTGCGAATACCCTCGAGGCACTCAGCCCGCCTTAGCGCCCTCCGCATGGAGTTCTCCGCCCTGACCATTGTGAGCCGTTCCTCCTCTGCCCGCTGCCGCTCCGCACCTATCTGCTGGCCCAACCACTCCCACACGGAAGACAGTCCCATTCCAGGGTTCTCCTGCCCTCCGGCCGATGCCTGCACCCCTGATGTTGATGGCCCGACCCATGATGCCTCCCACGTCGAGCCTGCTGCTGCCTCCGACGCAACTGCCTGTGCCAGCACGACGGCATCCAGGCTGATGGAATCCACCGACGCCGTTGTGCACGTGCCCTGCCCAATGATGCCGTCACATCCTCCATCTGCTGGGGTCCAGTTGCTGGTGTGTCCACCCCTGCAGGACCTCCGACTCCCGACTGTGGCAGGGATGGGATCCCCACCGAGTTGGCTGCGTTGGTCGAGGCAGGTCCACAGGGGGCCCTGGTGGCATCTGGGCCGGAAGACGGCATGGAGAATGACTGGCGCATAGCCTCCACAGAGGAGGAGAGGGTCGCCAGAGTGCCCGACACATGTACGAAACCCCCGACCATGGCCGCTCCCAACTGGGCCACGTGGGCACGGTGCTCTTCGTGATGACGTGCATGCTCCCCCCGGGAAGCACGCACCTCATCACAAATGACACCCGTGCGCAACGCAACACCAATCAGGACCTTCTCCATACGGCCAGGGGTCCCCTCGTCCGCAGGTGGAGGGGAGTCAGATGACATGGACATCCCCCCTACCTGCGGACGGGCCTGGGATGGGGCATCCCTGCTGGTGCATGGTGGTGCAGTCACAGTTTCAGGGACAGTGACATGCACAGGCACCTCCACGGCGACCTGTGCTGCCTCCTGCCCCTGCCCCTGGACTGCACCACTTGCACCAGCAGGGATGCCCCCACCAGGCCCCATGTGCGGCTCAGTAGTGGCCTCCTCCTCCTCTGTGGAAACCACCAACCTGGATGGCTCCACCCCGTCTTCCGCCGTTGCAAGCCCCTGTGGGGGCTCACCCACCCCTTCCGCTGCAGCCATGGGGGCATCCCCGCCGTTTTGCTCCACAGCGCCGTCTCCGCCCTCTTCTTCACTTTGCGCTGTGTAGAGGGAGACATAGAACACAAGCATCAGGGTACTGTACAATGGTCCCCTACACAGGAAGCAATAGCAGATGAGTGGCAAAGATCCCTTCCATCATGTCCCTCCACGACACATGGGTCAGTGCAGGCAAAACACATGCAGTAACAGGCATGGCGCATGCTATGGACATTAGCAAACATGTCCAAGGGACTCTTGAAACATACAATGTTGTTTTTGAACTCACATGCATCATGGGTCATGCCTACCACATGCACACACTTCACCGTACTTCCATCCATCTGGACTCATACACCCCAGACACAGTGGATGCAAGGATAACTAGGCTGCATCAGTGATTCTGAACATTGTCACAGACATGTGTCATGCATCCATGGCATTCACAAGTCACAGACACGCAGGTCAGACACACAGACATGGACACCATACATGTACATGGCATCAGCACCCATCCCTCACCCCCACCCATGTCCAGGAACAGAGACTGGCATGCTCTCATGTGTCCATTCCGCATAGGGCTCCCCATGTTGCATTTAAACACATACACCAACCGTGTGCTTCACACATTACTGGTCTCACATGCATGACCATGATGTCCAGCACACACACACGCATACATGGCCTATGTCATACATACAGCCAAGTATCAGACAACCAGCACACTGCAACATGCCCTGTCTCACACAGCAATGCTTGGCCACTTACCGCTCGACTCCAGACGGGTCTGCCTCTCAAGGACCTGGACGTGGAGTGCTGGGGATATGCGTTCCAGGACCCTCATCTGATCTTCCGACAAGTGGCCCCGGCGCCCTTAGCATCCGCTGCCTTCAAGAGGCGCCGGGCCTTGTTGAGGGTCCTGGACCTGAAGTCCTCCCAGCGCTTCTTGACATGATGGAATAGTCGGACTGCCACCCCCTCCACGTTGATGGCAGTCACGATGTCCGTCCAGATCCTGTCCCGTCCTTCCTTGTCGGCATGTGATGATCCGAAGAGGGCATCATAATGTCCCAGGACAAGCTCCACCAGGACACCAACTTCCTTCTGACTGAAGCTGGTGGCCTTCTGCCCCTCTGGCTGGGGGTCGCCAGTGGTCTCGGATGGTGTTTGCCCCGACATGGCAACCCCCGAGGCAGGCGTAGGTGGGCAACTGGGTCCTGGGGCTGGGCTGTGGAGCGATGGTATCCAAGTCGGGAGTCTTCTGTTCCAGCAGGGGTGGACACAGCAACTGGACCCCTGCAGATGGCTGATGTGCAGGCACCAAATGGCAGGGCACGGTGGCAGCAGGCAGCAGCAGATGGCTCGTGGGAGGCTGCTCGGGGCTCTGGGGGGCAGTCTTTCGGCCTTTTGGGCAGGAGCGTGGTCTTCCGTGTGCTTACACGTGGCCAGCTTGATACGGAGTGATTTGGCACGTGAAAATTCTGCACGTCAGCGTGTAATTCGAGGAAAGGCCCTTAGCGCGTAAGCGCGTCAGCACGCATACGCGATTCCATTGGACCAAAGGCCCTTAGCGCGTAAGCGCATCTGTGACGTATCGCGCACGGGCGTTGCCCTGGCAGGGCTTGAAGATCCCACGTGGATTTACATTGCTCAGTACGTGCTTTTCGTGGGGTGCTGTGCGTGTGTTCTGCAGGCGTTGGAGTTCATACGCTATTACTTCACAGCGGGTGGGTGTTGGCTACGCGTTCTTCTACATGCAAGGCAGACGGTGAGTGGTACCCTGCTCCCCCAGGCCCGATCGCGTGTTAAACAACCCGCGAGCCCCTGAAATACACATACCACACTCCCCCATGCCCGATCGCGTGTTAAACTTCCCGCGCACCCACGAAATACACGCACACACTATTATTCACACAGCGGGTGTCCGTGTTTGTCGCGTACCCATTTGCACGTCATTTAGGGGTGCGTGGGAAGTTTCACACGCAAATTCAGCAGGGTACGTGTATTTCAGGGGTTCCGGGGAGTACTACACGTGAATTGGCCGTGTGGGTCCTCCCAGGTGTTCCCTCTACACCCTCCACGGCAGCCCACACCACAGGGGACTACCCTGCACCCCTGCTCATGTCCCGCAGGCAGACCATCCACCATGGGCATGCCACCCAGCCAAGCCACATGTCACCCTGCACTACTGATCAACAACGCATGTCTCCCAGCACCCCCACCCCCTAGCACTGTGGGATACCTGCCAGCAGGCCCCCACTCATGTCCCCCTGCACCACCACCCCCCAGCATCCAGGGGCACCCTCCACCAGGCCCCCACTCATGTCTCCCTGCACACCCACCCCCCAGCATCCAGGGGCACCCTCCACCAGGCCCCAACTCATGTCCAACTCATGTCCCCCTGCACCCCCACCACCCAGCACTGTGGGGCACCCTCCACCAGGCCCCCACTCATGTCCCCTTGCACCCCCACCCCCCAGCACTCCGGGGCACCCTCCACCAAGCCCCCACTCATGTCTTCCTGCACCCCCACCCCCAGCACTGTGGGACACCTGCCAGCAGGCCCCCAGTCATGTCCCCCTGCACCCCCACCCCCCAGCACTGTGGGGCACGCTCCACCAGGCCCCCACTCATGTCTCCCAGCACCCCCACCCCCCAGCACTGTGGGACACCTGCCAGCAGGCCCCCACTCATGTCCCCCTGCACCCCCACCCCCCAGCACTGTGGGGCACCCTCCACCAGGCCCCCACTCATGTCTCCCAGCACCCCCACCCCCCAGCACTGTGGGACACCTGCCAGCAGGCCCCCATACATGTCCCCCCACCACCTCATGACGATCCATAATCATGGCCCCCATGCCCCCTCAATACACTGCCCACGCCACCCCAGTCCGAACACACCACCAGGTATGACATCCACCCCACAAAGAAATCACCAGCACATGATGCATCCCAAATGGCTAGTCTGCACATCAACACATATCCGTCAAACCCACACAATGACAGCATGTGAATGATAGAACACACATTGTGACATGCTTGAAACCAAAGAGAGAATACCACACATTGAAGTACCAAATTATAA
Organism: Ambystoma mexicanum; assembly: GCF_040938575.1. Lineage (NCBI taxonomy): Eukaryota > Metazoa > Chordata > Amphibia > Caudata > Ambystomatidae > Ambystoma > Ambystoma mexicanum. Next base: position 1,324,506,500 of record NC_090921.1, on the reverse strand, counting down.
TGTATTAAACAGAAAAGCAAGGCAATGAAATGGAACAGAAGAAAATGGAAATAATAAATGAAATCCAGCATGTCCAATAAATGAAAAAGATGCATGAAATCCAAATGAAAAGCAATCCAAAAGCAAGTCTCCAAAGTGTCAGTCTGAGAAAATAAATCCAAGGTTCCAAAATAAGAAAAAACCATTGATCCATGGGAAAAAAAAATCAACAATCCAAATCCATTGTCAAACTATGTACAAGGTGAACATCCAGGGTCTATGTGCCCCATCCTTTAAATGAAACCTATAAAATAAAATACTACCTAATGAAAAACTATATACAAGAAGTTGGGGCATTGTACAAGCGCCCCAAAACAAAACAAAACCGAAAGGAAACTTAACACTAAAGAACTATTTACAAGGGCAGCGTGCTAGTCCGACGGCTCACTTCTGGATGTTCCGGGCCAGGGCATCATCGAACTCCTGCTCAATGTCCCGGAGGCGGTCCTCCTCCATGGCCCCGAGGGTCCGCAGGGCCGACGACATGTTCTCCTCCAACTCCCTGCGGATTGCCTCGAGGCACTCGGCCCGCCTCAGGGCCCTCCGCATGGAGTTCTCCGCCCTGACCATCATGAGCCGTGCCTCTTCCGCCCGCTGCTGCTCCACATCTATGGCGTGGCCCAACCGCTGCCACACGGAAGACACTTCCCATCCTGGGTCCTCCTGCCCTCTGGCCGATGCCTGCCCCTCCGATGTCGAAGGCCCCGAGCCATCATGGCTCCCACCTCGTTGCTGCTGCTGCTGTGCCTGTGCTAGTGCGATGGCTCCTGCTGCCTGCACATCCTCCACCGGCCGGAGTGCAGTCGTTGATGTGGCCACCCTGCTGGACGTCCGACTCCCGACTGTGGCAGGGATGTGTCCTCCACCAGCCTGGCCGCACCATCAGAGGCAGCTCCACAGGGCACCCAGGTGACAAATGGGTGGAAAGATGGCACGGAGGACAACTGGCGCATAGGGTGTTCAGTTGAGGAGGGGGTCGGAACAAGCTCCAGCAAACGGAGGAATCCGGCCTGGGTGACATGTCCCAGTAGGCCGACGCGGTTAACGAGCCATTCGAGATGACGTGCAGTCTCCTCATGAAAAGACTGCAGGTCACCTTGCATGGCCTGTTGATGCAACGCCACACCAGTCAGGACAGGCTCAACCCGTACCTGGATAGCCACGTCTGCAGGCAGAGGAAGGCCAGTTGTTGTAAGCTCATCCCCTCCCTAAAAATGGGTCTGGACGTAGGCATCCCTGCTGGTGCAAGATGATGCAGTGACAGGATCAGGGACAGGATTGCACACAGTCTGTGCTGCCTCCTGTCCCTGGTCCTGCATTGCACCACTAGCACCAGTGGAATCCCCACCTCCACACCCCGTCTCTGTCGCTTGCACGGCCTCCTCCTCCACCAAACCCCCCACCAACCTGGATGACTCCGTGCCATCTTCCCCCATTGGGCCCTGTGGGGTCCTAGCTGCCCCTTCTGCTGCCGAGGAGTCCAACTCCGACCTCCGCCTCTTGGACCTCCCCCCGGCAGCTGCGGCCTGGGACGCGGCACTGGACTCCTCACTCCCCGACGAGATGACAACCTGGGAGGGGAGCCGGGCCTTGCGTCTCCGGCTGGCGGTGCAATCCCTGCCGCTGTGCTCCACAGCACCTTCTCCGCCCTCTTCATCAGTTGACGCTGCAGACAGGGGGAAATAAAACACAGGCATCAGTGCACTGTACAATGGACACATACACACATGACAGTTGTACATGAGTGGCATTGGGAAACCTCAGATATGGCATCACAATCGCCAACACACATGTCATTTCAACTCGCACACATGAGCCATACACAGCCATATCGCAACAGCCAGCACCATCCATACACATACAACAGCATGAGCAGGCAAAGGTGAGCCAGGCATCACATGCAACACAGGGAGTGCACTACACATGCACACACACCACCACACTTGCATGCATGTGTACATCTCTGCCAACTGTCGCAGTGTTCAGATTGGCATCCATGTCACATCTGCCAATCAGGCTTCCACATCCCGGTGTCACATGCATCCATATTGCATCACGGTTGCACCCTTGCCAAATACACACACATGCACATGTACACAGTGCTGATACATGCAGCTGAAACCAACATCCATGTGTGACATCACGAACATGCCTACTTACATACACATTCATCCAAACATGTGTGCCCACACGTCTGCATTTGGTATGCAAGCCTACACACACAAACACCATCCATGTATCCATGTCTCACACATGAGAGCCCTCGCATGTGTTAGCCTCATGGCCCTGTACACCCCCCCCATACTTGGCCCCATAAAAACACATGTGCAACCTGCACACTACTGGCAGACCACCAGACGCACAGCTTACAATCAGGATGCATGTGCACTTACCGCTCGACTCCAGACGGGTCTGCATTTCAAGGACCTGGACGTGGAGCGCTGGGGATATGCGTTCCAGGACCCTCATCTGATCGTCCGACAAGTGGCCCCGGCACCCCTTAGCATCCGCTGCCTTCAAGAGGCGCTGGGCCTTGTTGAATGTCCTGGACCTGAAGTCCTCCCAGCGCTTCTTGACATGATGGAATAGTCGGACTGCCACCCCCTCTGCGTTGATGGCAGTCACGATGTCCGTCCAGATCCGAGTCCGTCCTTCCTTGTCGGCACGCAAACTTCCGAAGAGGGCATCAAACTGCCCCAGGACTTGCTCCACCAGGACACCAACTTCGGTGGCAGTGAAGCTGGTGCCCCTCTGCCTCTCTGGCCGGGGGTTGCCAGTGGTGCCAGATGTTGCAGTGCCCGACATGACAACCCCAGAGGCAGGAGGGGGTGGGCAACTGGGTCCTGGGGCTGGTCTGTGGAGCGATGGAATCCCAGTTGGGAGTCTTCGGTTCCAGCAGGGGTGGTCACAGCAATAGCACCCCTGGCTGATGTGCAGGCAGCAAATGGCAGGGCACGTGGGCAGTAGGCAATCAGGCAGCAGCAGATGGCAGGTGGGAGCGTGCTCGGGGCTCTGGGGGGCAGTAATTCGGCCTTCTGGGCAGGAGCGTGGTCTTCTGTGTGCTTACGCGTGGCCAGCTTGATACGGAGTGATTTGGCACGTGAAAATCCAGCACGTCTGCATGTAATTCGAGGAAAGGGATTTAGCACGTAAGCGCGTCAGCACATGTACGCGAATTCATTGGCCCAAAGGCCCCCAGCGTGTAGGCGCGTCTATGACGTTACGCGCACGTGCGTTTTCCATGGTGCGTAGAAAAAATAAGCATGTCAGAGTGTCATAGCGTGTAATTGGTGGAAATGGCCTCAGCGCGTATGCGCGTCTGTGAAGTGCGTGTGCGGGCGTTTCCCTGTACACGGGTGCATGTTACACGTCCAATGACTGCACGTCAGAGTGTCAGCTCGTGTAATTGGAGGATAGGGCCGTAGCGCGTACACGCGGAAGTGACGCTGGACGTGTGGGCATGTTTAAAAGGTACGTGTAGAACGCCATTTCCTTGTACGTGCTTTTCGTGGAGAGCGAGTGGGTGAAATCTGTACTTCTTGTCGGTTCACACGCGATTTACTTCACGGCGTTCCAAGTTCGTACTCCCTGTTACCTCTGACAGCTTTTTCTCTTTTTGTCTTTTTCCCGGGCCTGTTTCCTCAAACAGCGTTCACTTCTTCTGTTGTCCTGTCTCCTCAGACAGAGTACAATTCTTCTTTTGGCGGGGGTGTTGCCAACGCGCACACGCGTGTATTTTTCCAGGCAGACGGTGAGTCGCGCACGTATTGAACATCTGTGCTTGCCCCGTGTGTTGCGTACCCCTTCAGAGGTCATTCTAGGCTGCGTGTGACACGCATACGTTCATTTTTGTGTTTCTGGGTGCCACAGCGTAGTGCAGGTTTATTTTTCCACGCACGTGGTCTAGGAGGGGTTGCGTGCACATTATCTCCCTTTTTTGGGGTACCTGTGCATTGCGTGACCCGTCATCTTCCCCCAGGGGTCACATACAGCCTTGCTAGAGCAATAGGGTACGAATTCCATCTAGTACCCTACCCCTTTGACCCCCAATTGCCCAGGACAATAGTTTACTGCAACTCCCATACGCACAACAACATCAGTGCCATGGTTGGGAGGTGAGCATGCGGTAAGGGTGGCAAAGGTGGCCGAGCCTCAAGAGGTGGCCGTGGTGGATACGGTAGGGGACGTGGCCGGGACTTGCAGGGTGCCCCTAGCCCCCCATGTGTGGGTGACCAGTCAGGGACATCCATGTCTCCCCCCCTGGTTGAGGGTAACGTGTCTGACACCATCCCTGCTCAGCCCTTGTTGGACCAGCCCATTGTGGCACCAGACCTGGCACAGGGTGACTCCATGGCTGACTTCCAGGTCAGCAGGTCTAGACCACGTCTGGCGGTGCACATTGGTGTCACCAGGCCACGTGGATCAGGGGCAGCTATGTCATCTGCTGCCCCGAGTAGGCAGGGTGGGGAGGCTGCAGGGGCAGCTGTGGCTCCATCCACCCCAGCTCTGAGTCTCCCAGCCAGGACAGTGTCTGTCCCAGTCCATCCTGCTGACGTTCCCCCTGACTACATCACACTTCAGCTAATGCCTGCACCAAGTCCCATGGTGAGTGTTAATTCCCACACTCCTAGTCCACAGTCCACCGGGGCTCCTGCCCCTAGTGTCCAGAGCGGCGCAGGACACTCAGGATCCCCACCACCTTCCAAGCGGAAGAGGAAGAGTGCTCGTTCAGTATAGGCTGATGCCCCAGACACGGCTACACAGTCCGGCCCACCAAGGAAGCCTAGCTTCAATCAGGCCGAACTTGATGCACTTGTGGAGCATGTGTCCGCACATGTCAGCGAAATGGTGATTACTGCAGGATGCAAGACCACAACTGCACAATGTCTGGCACACTGGCAGACCATCGCGGACATCATAAGTGCCCTTGGATTCGTGAGGTGCACAGCTAATGATTGCTACAAGCGCTGGAATGACCTGAAGCGCAGGGCAAAGAAAAAGCTGGCCTCAAGTCATGCCGCTACTCAAGTGACTGGAGGTGGGTCTCCAGCAGAGGACATTGAACTCACTCCACATGAGTATGTTGCTGGGACCTACGTCACAGAGGGACAGATCCAAGGCGTGGGAGATCTGCCAGATTACGAGGCATTGTCCGGTGAGTGCACATGCATGTGTGTGTCATCCATGTGCATGGTGTGTGTGTGAGGGCTTCTGATTGAGTGCCAGGTGAGGGTGTGTGTGCCTGAGTGGTTTGGGTCACCCATGTGCTTCATCCAATACATTCTGCGCACCAGGATTTGGGTATTGCAGTATCCCATCTGGCAACAGTAGACATTTAGCCCAACCTCACGCCAGTTGCCTTTGAAGTGTCATCTTGCCACAACATAGTTGCGTATTATTCTGTGTTCATTCAGGCTGATTGTTTGCATTCTACCACTTTCATTAGGCATTTCTCAGTCCTATTGTCACATGTGTGACATGGCTATGGTACATGCCATCTGTGTGATGGCATGTGTCATGTATGTGTATTGGACATGCCAATCACAGGCCAATGTGTGATGGCACTGCTAGCCAGCATGCATCAAATGTGTTGGTCTTCCATCTTGGTGTCATCAATGTGTGCCATTTGCCTCCCCTTCATACGCAGTGACGGTGCATGCATGGGAGGGTTATAGTCATGTGGGACATGCGTCAATGAAGTACTGTTTCTGTTGCTTCTCAGCCCTAATTCTGTGCTATGGTGCTAATGCCTGTTCCCATTTCTTTTCTTTCATGTCTTTGCAGGGGATGAAGCACTTGATACTGCTGGGTTTTTGGAGATGGTGCAGACCCAGGAGGGGTCTCAGGCCCGACCGGGCACCAGTGAGGGATGTGGTGTGGTGGTGGGTGAGAACCCACACTTGCTGCAGACCATTATCTCAAGGGGTGTCTCTGGGTGCACCTCCCCCGAGCTCTATTCAGGTGTTGATTCGGATGATGAGACGTATGTGCGGTCGCAGGTAAGTGTTTCTGGGAGGGATTCTGTACTGTCCAACCCACCTGCACCAGGAGTAGAACCCTCAATGGGGATGTCAGTGTTGGTAGGTCCGCCTTTGGTGGTTACGGATGCAGGGTCACACTCTGCAACATCTGATCCTGTTCCTGGGCCAGCAGATCAGAGGGGGAATGCAGTCCTGCAGCCTCAGGCAGTGCCGGCACAGCAAGGCGCAGTTCGCCTTGCCCCAGGCAGGTGTGATGCCCGCCGACGCGGTGGCCGTACCCCACCTGGCAATACCGCATGGGAGCAATCCATATACGGTATGGCAAACCAACAGGTAGCATCATCTGAGAAGATGGCTCAGGCCACGGATAGGGTGGCCACTTCCATTGTCCCCCAAGAAAGGCTGATGGAACAACTACAGCAGGCAACAGACCCCATTTGCCAGTCACACAGGGAGGACATGTTGGCGTCCAACAGGGACAGACGGGCGGCACTGGAGACTCTGCGGGAAGCCATTTCTATTGAGTCCCAGGGCCACAGGGAAGCCCTGAGGGTGGAACTCTGTCAGCTCAGGGTGACTCTTGTTGAGATTGAGGCTTCAACTGACACGAGGACAGAACAGCAGCTGGAGCGGCTCACACGTACGCTCTCAGCTGAGATGTAGGCAACTAGGGAGGAGGTCCGGGCATCCCGTGAGTTGTTGCATGGGGACCTCCGCACGATTATCCTCCAGAACCAGACCTTCCACACCCGCATGCTTGCTGCCATGGAGGACCAGACTAGGGCTTTGCGTGGGCTGCCTCCCATAGTGCCACCACCTCCTGATGCAGCTGCAGAGGGTGAGGAGAGCGACAGCAGCAAATCTCTCACAATAGGGTAGCCGTGCACGCCATGAGCCCATGGAGGTGTTTTTTTTCCCCAAGATCCACACAGGTGGGTTTTGGTGTGCACCCTGTCTTCGGACCTCTTGGGTGGCCTCCCCCACACCCCCTGGCCCATTCATGGCCATTTTTGATTTTTGATTGTTTTTACAGTGTGTTGCCTTGTGTGGCTCCCGTGGGCATACGTTGTATTGTGGCTGGGCACATGCAGGCTTGTCCTGAATTGGGGTTAGATGCTTGGGTTTGTGTGACACACACCCCTCCTGCTTCCCGTTTCCATGGGCTTGCAAAGGGTGTGCCCAAGTGACATTTACTTACACAGTGACGTTGGACTCCCATTTGATGTGTGGGCAGTCTGTAGTCAATACTGTGTATACATTCCTAGTGCATATTGTTGTTGTATTGTACACTGCATGGTGTATTGATATGTGCCGCTGCATCCTTCTCATCCTCCTAATTTGCAGGTCCATTCCTCATGTCTTCACAAGGCGGTCTACTTTGGAAATGGAGTCCATGTTGTAAGCAGTGCACCTACACTTTTGCGTGGCGCTAACACTGTACAGTTGGAAGTGTTCGAAGTGCTGGTATTATCAGGTAGTGACACTACCAATTTTTAAAATCCGTACTGTCATGTTTATGGTAGGTTGGAGGTTGTGTAGGTGATTAGTATTATTGCTAAATATTTGCTAATGTGTGTTGTTGGTCCTGCATTACTGTGAGCATTTCATGTGTGGCCAGTTTCCATTAGGGACACTGTACTTTGTGACACGTGTGTCATGTTGTGTGGATTAATTTGTTTGCTCTCACATAGCATGACATGCCATGGTGTGTTGTGTGGCGGTGCCGGGGAGGGGTTGGGTGACATGGCACTGTTCTCATGTTGTATTTTGCAAGTGGGTATTCATTTTTGCTGCATAGAAGTGTGTCTTTTGATGACACTGCATTGGTGGTGTTTGTGTAGGCAGGGATGCACACATTGTGACACTTCCAGGTTTACAATCTCAGGCTGCTATGTTTCTGACAGTTGACTGTCCCTTAATTCATCAGAATTGTCAGATTGAGTCATCATTGATTGTCAGATGGTATGTGCCAGGGCTGTGTGCACTCCACAGGGGTGTGATTTCTATGTGAAGTAATTAGCCACCAGCTGCGTACGGGCTGCCTCACCCCGTGCCCTTTCCCCTCCCATGAGCAGCGGGCGTGCATGTGGTTGGGGATGTGGGGGCACCACCATGTCCACAGCCAGGCCCCGGCGTGTTGCAACATTGTGCAGGACACATGCTGCCACTATGATCCTGCACACTACTGGGGGAGCGTATAACAGCTGCCCGCCAGAACGGTCAAGGGAGCGAAAGCGTGACTTGAGCACTCCAAATCTGCGCTCCACTATGCCCCGGGTTGCAATATGGGCTGTGTTGTATCTTACCTCGGGAGGCGTGATGGGGTTCCGAATTGGTGTCATCATGTGGGTGCTCAGAGGATAGGCATTGTCCCCTGGGGAGGTGGTGATGGGGATCATTAGTGGGGTAGTGACATTACTCTGTATCTGTCATGCATGCGTGTGCTGTGGCATTTATACTCACCAAGCAGCCATGCATCGCCATGCCGCCCAGCTTCCATGTCCCGGTTTAGGGTTGACATCCTGTAAATGAAGCTGTCGTAGGTGGACCCTGGATAGATGGCATATACTGTGGTGATGATTCCCTTGGCATCACATACTACCTGGATGTTGATGGAATGCCAGTGCTTGCGGTTTCTATAGATGTGCTCAGATGCCCTGGGGGGACGTAGAGCCACATGGGTGCAATCAATGGCACCTAGCACTTTGGGGAATTGTGCCACCCTGTAGAAATCCTGGCTGACAGCCTGCCTTTCTGGAGGTGTTCTGGGCAGGTATATGTGCCTGCAGACTGATAGACGTGCAGTGATGATGGCCAACACCTGGTGTAGGCACCGTGACTGCGTGGCCTGTGAAACCCCACCCCCCCACTATGGCACTTGTCCGCTGAAATGATCCGGTAGCCAAGAAGTGCAGTACATTGAGGACCTTCTCCAGGGGGCTGAGTGCTTGGGACCACAGTGTGGGTGATGTGAGGTCATCCTCCCACTCACTGACCAGGTCGAGTATTATGTGAGGTGGAAACCTGTACCTCCCATACACCTGGTCATCAGGCATACTAAAAAGGCTGGTTCTGGGTGTGAAGATTCTGGCCCTGACTATCCTCCTCCTCCTCCTGCGGTATCCCACGGCCACTGCTGCTAGGAACGGTATATTCATCCTGGCGTCTGAGCTTGTTTGTTGTTTGCGCACACTTTTATGCTGCGCGGGACGTGCGCCTGCTTTATGCTGGCGTACGTGTTTCCAGATTGGACCTTTTTTTTTTGGCACGTTGTAGGCGACTGTGTAAATCTTCCCGCCCACCCCAGGAATACACGTAACACGCTCTCCCAGGCCCAGTCGCGAGTGAATATTCCCGCCCACCCCAGGAATACACGTAACACGCTCTCCCAGGCCCAGTCACAAGTGAATATTCCCGCCCACCCCAGGAATACACGTACCCCACTCGCCCAGGCCCAGTCGCGTGTGGAAGTTCACACGAACCCCGTAATACACGTACCCTGCTGATTTTGCATGTGGAAGTTCACGCAAACCCCGTAATACACGTACCCTGCTGATATAGCGTGTGGAAGTTCACGCGGACCCGTAATACACGTACCCTGCTGATATCGCGTGTGGAAGTTCACGCGGACCCGTAATACACGTACCCTGCTGATATCGCGTGTGGAAGTTCACGCGGACCCGTAATACACGTACCCTGCTGATATCGCGTGTATGACTACCCGCGCACCCCTGAAATACACGTACCCAGGCAAATCGCACTGCTGGGGGGTGGGGGTGCAGGGAGACATGAGTGGGGGCCTGGTGGAGGGTGCCCCACAGTGCTGGGGGGTGGGGGTGCAGGGGGACATAAGTGGGGGCCTGGTGGAGGGTGCCCCTGACTGCTGGGGGGCGGGGGGTGGGAGACATGAGTGGGGGCCTGCTGGCGGGTGCCCCACAGTGCTGGGGGGTGGGGCTGCTGGGAGACATGAGTGGGGGCCTGGTGGAGGGTGCCCCTGGATGCTGGGGGGTGGGGGTGCAGGGAGACATGAGTGGGGGCCTGGTGGAGGGTGCCCCTGGATGCTGGGGGGTGGGGGTGCAGGGAGACATGAGTGGGGGCCTGGTGGAGGGTGCCCCTGGATGCTGGGGGGTGGGGGTGCAGGGAGACATGATTGAGGGCCTGGTGGAGGGTGCCCCTGACTGCTGGGGCGTGGGGGTGTGGGAGACATGAGTGGGGGCCTGGTGGAGGGTGCCCCTGACTGCTGGGGGGTGGGGGTGCAGGGGGACATGAGTTGGACATGAGTGGGGCCTGGTGGAGGGTGCCCCTGGATGCTGGGGGGTGCAGGGAGACATGAGTGGGGGCCTGGTGGTGGGTGCCCCTGGATGCTGGGGAGTGGGGGTGCAGGGAGACATGAGTGGGTGCCTGGTGGAGGGTGCCCCACAGTGCTGGGGGGGTGGGGGTGCAGGGGGACATGAGTTGGACATGAGTGGGGGGCTGGTGGAGGGTGCCCCTGACTGCTGGGGGGTGGGGGGGTGGGAGACATGTGTGGGGGCCTGGTGGAGGGTGCCCCTGGATGCTGGGGGGTGGGGGTGCAGGGAGACATGAGTGGGGGCCTGGTGGAGGGTGCCCCTGGATGCTGGGGGTGCATGGAGACATGAGTGGGGGCCTGGTGGAGGGTGCCCCTGGATGCTGGGGGGTGGGGGTGCTGGGAGACATGAGTGGGGGCCCGGTGGAGGGTGCCCATGGATGCTGGGGGTGGGGGTGCAGGGAGACATGAGTGGGGGCCTGGTGGTGGGTGCCCCTGACTGCTGGGGGTGGGGGGAGTGGGAGACATGAGTGGGGGCCTGGTGGAGGGTGCCCCTGACTGCTGGGGGGTGGGGGTGCAGGGGGACATGAGTTGGACATGAGTGGGGCCTGGTGGAGGGTGCCCCTGGATGCTGGAGGGTGGGGGGGGTGGGAGACATGAGTGGGGGCCTGGTGGAGGGTGCCCCTGGATGCTGGGGGGTGGGGGTGCAGGGAGACATGAGTGGGGGCCTGGTGGAGGGTGCCCCTGGATGCTGGGGGCTGGGGTGCATGGAGACATGAGTGGGGGCCTGGTGGAGGGTGCCCCTGGATGCTGGGGGGTGGGGGTGCAGGGAGACATGAGTGGGGGCCTGGTGGAGGGTGCCCCTGGATGCTGGGGGGTGGGGGTGCAGGGAGACATGAGTGGGGGCCTGGTGAAGGGTGCCCCTGGATGCTGGGGGGTGGGGGTGCAGGGAGACATGAGTGGGGGCCTGGTGGAGGGTGCCCCTGGATGCTGGGGGGTGGGGGTGCAGGGAGACATGAGTGAGGGCCTGGTGGAGGGTGCCCCTGACTGCTGGGGGGTGGGGGGGTGGGAGACATGAGTGGGGGCCTGGTGGAGGGTGCCCCTGACTGCTGGGGGGTGGGGGTGCAGGGGGACATGAGTTGGACATGAGTGGGGCCTGGTGGAGGGTGCCCCTGGATGCTGGGGGGTGCAGGGAGACATGAGTGGGGGCCTGGTGGTGGGTGCCCCTGGATGCTGGGGAGTGGGGGTGCAGGGAGACATGAGTGGGTGCCTGGTGGAGGGTGCCCCACAGTGCTGGGGGGGTGGGGGTGCAGTGGGACATGAGTTGGACATGAGTGGGGGGCTGGTGGAGGGTGCCCCTGACTGCTGGGGGGTGGGGGGGTAGGAGACATGAGTGGGGGCCTGGTGGAGGGTGCCCCTGGATGCTGGGGGGTGGGGGTGCAGGGAGACATGAGTGGGGGCCTGGTGGAGGGTGCCCCTGGATGCTGGGGGCTGGGGGTGCATGGAGACATGAGTGGGGGCCTGGTGGAGGGTGCCCCTGGATGCTGGGGGGTGGGGGTGCTGGGAGACATGAGTGGGGGCCCGGTGGAGGGTGCCCATGGATGCTGGGGGTGGGGGTGCAGGGAGACATGAGTGGGGGCCTGGTGGTGGGTGCCCCTGACTGCTGGGGGTGGGGGGAGTGGGAGACATGAGTGGGGGCCTGGTGGAGGGTGCCCCTGACTGATGGGGGGTGGGGGTGCAGGGGGACATGAGTTGGACATGAGTGGGGCCTGGTGGAGGGTGCCCCTGGATGCTGGAGGGTGGGGGTGCAGGGAGACATGAGTGGCGGCCTGGTGGAGGGTGCCCCTGGATGCTGGGGGGTGGGGGTGCAGGGAGACATGAGTGGGTGCCTGGTGGAGGGTGCCCCACAGTGCTGGGGGGTGCGGGTGCAGGGGGACATGAGTTGGACATGAGTGGGGGCCTGGTGGAGGGTGCCCCTGACTGCTGGGGGGTGGGGGGGTGGTAGACATGAGTGGGGGCCTGGTGGAGGGTGCCCCTGATGCTGGGGGGTGGGGGTGCAGGAAGACATGAGTGGGGGCCTGGTGGAGGGTGCCCCTGGATGCTGGAGGGTGGGGGTGCAGGGAGACATGAGTGGCGGCCTGGTGGAGGGTGCCCCTGGATGCTGGTGGGTGGGGGTGCAGGGGTACATGAGTTGGACATGAGTGGGGCCTGGTGGAGGGTGCCCCTGGATGCTGGGGGGTGGGGGTGCAGAGAGACATGAGTGGGGGCCTGGTGGAGGGTGCCCCACAGTGCTGAGGGGTGGGGGTGCAGGGGGACATGAGTGGGGGCCTGGTGGAGGGTGCCCCTGACTGCTGGGGGTGTGGGTGCTGGGAGACATGCGTTGGTGGGCAGTAGTGCAAGGTGACATGTGGGTTGGCTGGGGGGCATGGCCATGGTGGATGGGCTGCCTGCGGGACATGTGCAGGGGTGCAGGGTAGTCCCCCGTGGTGTGGGCCGCCTGCAGGGGCCATGGAGGGTGTAGAGGGAACAGCTGGGAGGACCCACGCGGCCAATTCATGTGTAGTACTCCCCGGCACCCCTGAAATACACGTAGGCTGCTGGATTCGCGTGTGGAATTTCCCGCGCACCCGGAGTACACGTACCCTGCTGAAATCGCGTGTGGAACGTCACGCGCACACCGAAATACACGTACCCTGCAAATTCGCGTGTGAAACTTCCCGCGCACCTTGGAATACACGTACCCTGCTGAAATCGCGTGTGAAACTTCACGTGCACCCCGAAATACACGTACCACGGACAATCGCGTGGGGAACTTCCCGCGCACCCCGAAATACACATACCCAGGCCAATCGCGTGTGGAACTTCCCGCGCACCCCGAAATACACGCACACGCTATTTTTCACACAGCGGGTGTCCATGTTTGTCGGTACCCCTTTGCACCTCATTTGTCCTAGAGGGCCACAGTATGGATCATTCATCATAGCTGTATACAGGTGCTTTTTGTTATCGCACATTTTGGCACACATTTATTTCAGGCGAAGGGACGCTACCGCCTGCTTTCTTGTGGCGGACTTGTTTGGCCCTGTGCGCGTCTTTGACCGTGCGCTGGTTTGCCCTATTCGATTCCATGAATACGAGTTGTAGGCGAGCGTGTGGGCGTTCCGCGCACTTGCCTCCTGTACTTCCACCGTGACGCCCATATTTTCACGCATTGTTCCCCATTCCGAGTGTTACGCCCCGTGTTCTGCCTACTTTTGTTATGTGCGCCGCGCTATGTGCGATTTCGCTGTGGCCGTGGCGCACGCCTTTGGATGACCTGTCCGCCGGCGTGCGCCACGCACTTTTTCAGCACACATCCAATATTTTTCTCGCGCACGGACTTCCATGAATCGATGTGCGTTGGTTTCCCTGCGGTTTTCGCACCTGCACTGCGATTCGCACGTTTTGGCACCTCTGCGCCAGAATTTTCGGCACACATTAATTCCATGAATTGGCCTGAAAGTCTCTCCAAAGTTATACAATGAATCCAATAAAGACCTCTGTCATTTAATATTGTTATGTCCTGTGACCAAGCCACTAAGGACAAGGAATGGAGTACCAATAGCAGCTCTTAGTCCGAGAATTTTCTATAGGTGCATTGGAAGAAAAAGACAGCGAAACAGAGCAGAGGTTTTGTTAAAGGCCCAATAAGACAAATCAAGTCCATAAAGAGCTTCCTGACCCCATACCATAAGAATTCCAAATATTCGGTGTTGAAGCATTTAGGACTTTATAAGCAAATGCTGGCATCATTCCAGATCAGAAATTATATGAATTCAATAGCATTTGCTAAATGGACTTTTTCACCTGAGTACTGCAGTTTTTTTGCAGGACTGGAGGACCGGAATCATTATAAATGGTCCACCTACAAGGCGGCCATTTTAAAACATTTCTCTACACATAGAAACCCCCAAGAGTCCCATAAGGCTGCATATAATTTGCAATGTGGGAAGGATCAGGCGCCTAGGGAGTTTGTACAAGAGTTAAAGCGTGCCTATGCGCAGACTTCCCGGCAGATGAACACCCATAGTAGGGAGTTTGTGACCACTTATTTTCATATGCTCACCAAACGCATTATAACTCAATTGGTGCGTGATTTTCATGAGCACAGGACCCTGGATTGGGTAATTGAACAAGCCAACAGGATTAATGAGGTCCAGAAGCCCACTGAGAGTAAAAACATCCCCAAACCATCTAACACCCCTGCTGCTGTGAAGGTGATGGAGGTGAAAACGACCCCTCCTTTGGACCTGGAGACAGAGGGTGCTAAAAATTCTCCTTTTGCCAACAAGCAAAATGGAAGGCAGATGGGACCTACAATCCAGCCCAATCGAATGTTAGTCAGGCCGGGGTCCAGAACAATGACCCCTCTGACACTGCCACCTATGTAGGCCCTAAGTATAAGGGTACCAAACAAATCATTGGGTATGTATACACTTCCCCAGCCCAGGGGGGGTGACCCAACCAGGTAAGTACTGCCCCAGGAAACTGTGAGGAATTCAACCATCTGTCCTGGGAGAGTGCGCTCGCCTGGGCTTTTTGATTTTTGGATGAATGAAAATGAATGATGGGAGACCAACCTCTGTGAAATAAGTGCGGCCATTCTGCACCCTTTTCATCTGCTTCCTGCACCAAACACATAGTAACCTGTATTCTGGGAAGAGACAGCCTACAGGCGCCGTCTTCCCCTGTCATATTCACATGGAATGTGATAATTCTGGGTACATCAAAGCATTCCAAGAAGGGAGAAGACACACCTTCCTCCAGCCATGAGCAGCCTAATTAGAATATCAAAGGCTCCATGGATATGCATCCCTTTGTTCTCAGGCTAGTGGCAGTGCATACTAATGAGAGATAATTGAGGCAAGCCTGCCGAGTGGACTTGGTTGCCGGAGAGACAACAGGAAGGCGGGACTAACACCCCTTTGGTGTGCAATGTGTCAACTTGTATGAAAGGCAGTGAAATGCATGTCTGGGTCCACTATTTACCGTAGGCAAACCCCTGCAGAGCTGACCCCTTTTAGAGGGGAGAAGTATGTTGTTTGGGGGAGACAGGAAGTCTGCTCCCAGAACATACTTCAAGGGAAAACCTGCACTTTAATCAAGAGTCACAAAGGGCTCAGTTAACCAGAGAGACACTTTGATCTACAACAGACAGGAAGATGGGTGGGACTTAGGTATATGTTGTCACCCCCTTGTCCGTCCTGTTGCAGAGCACTCGTCCTGACCTCATGTATAACAGAAGATTTTTGGTGGGGACCCAGGATTGGTGTCAAAACTAATGGGGGCTGAATGATGTGGACACTCTCCCCCGAACCACAGAAGCCGAATGAAGTCGACCCTCCACCCGTAGTTGGCCCAGGTATCTGATTATAACTTACAGAATACCACGTGGCAACCAGTGGTGGGAAGAGGGTTAGGGAGAGGTTGTGGACGGGGAAAGGAGTATAGGATCACCGGAAAGAGGTTAAGGAAACACCTAGTGTGGATAGGACTGGGGAAGCAACAGGAAAAAACCCTACTCTATCTAGTACCTTGGTAACATAGCATAGCGTCAGATTCAACTTCCAGTAAACACCCTAAAACCTCTAAATACAGGTCTTGATGTAATGCTTCCTGAACACACATTTATATTGTACCCCTTGAAACAGACACACACATGGCATGGACCACATGTAAGCAAGCAGGATGAAACATGTAAATGGGAATAGTTCCCAATATTAAAAAAACATCATACATGGCCCATAGGGCAAGCTTTTGTACATTTACATAACATAGAAGCAAAACAGTGGTTGACACGTATAACAACACAGCCCTGGGACTGTCAGGGTTTGTCTTCCCCCTGTAATTCAGTTCAATGCACTGGAAACACTGTGCTATGATAGCGTTTACTATACGCCAAACGCATGTATTTAATGAAAACCAAAATTAGGCGCCAGAGCTACTTGTTCTGCGTTGTTGAACTTGCACATAGCCCCTGGACCATAGACTGCGTGAAAATGCCAGCCAACGTTCATATCACACCATTAAATGAACAAAAACAGCAAAATAAATGCAGCACTTATATGTTGTCCGGGAAGCTCGTAATCCTTCCTGGACGTAATCTATATTGGCCCGTAACAGCAGCATGAGTCAGTTTTTCCTCACTGCACAAGGAACGTGTTGTTTTTTCAAGAAGACCGAGTACCCGGCATGAAAGTTTTCAGCATTCAGCGAGTGGCAGCGGGCAGCAGTCTCCTAATCCTCCGGCATGGCTTCGCCACAAGATTCAGAATAAGCCACACCTGCCATGCGCCGTTGGCCATTGATAAGCTGTACTAATGAGTGTCAGCTGGCCACACGCGCGCACGGCACAAACTACAAAATGCCTCAAGGAATGCTGGGCAATGTAGTTCATGCACAGAAATACCGTCTCCTGATGCCCTTTCTCCTCCATCCCAGATTCCTAACAATTGGTTCATTAAGTAGGCATAGCCTACAACAATCAGTGTGGCCCATTTGACTTTAAAAGAGGGCTGAACACCTCACTTCGCAGATCATCTGAAGACTTCACAAGGAGTAAGAAGAAGGACTCATTTGGACTTGAGCTGAAGGTACAATCTACCTTACATCTTCCGCAAGTGAAGGAAGGCCAGGAGGTCCAAGAGGGAAGCAAGATCCCTCCCCTAAGCATCTCCCATTCAACAGAAGGAGATACCGTAGTCTGAGGACCCGTCCAGCGGCTCCAGGACTGGTACCCAGCCAGCACCCAGCATGCCCTGCTAGGTTCTGACAGCAAGCTTCCTAGGTGGGAATTGCAGGAGAGTCTCTGGACAAAAGACAAGGCCATTGCCTGCTAACACCCTTCTGAGCTTTGGGCTGTCTCCCTTGAAACGACACGAGCTCTGCGAAGAAGCTAGAAGGAGTGCCACACAAGCATCATCCAGCGTCCATCTTTTTAAGGACAATTTCGAGACAGTCGAGTCCTCGAACTGCATCCGTCTGTTGTCACGCCGCAGTGACCAGAGCCATCCGAGACGCCTCGACCAGCATTCCAGATTCTGCCTGCAGACGTCCGTCCAGCCTCGCTTGCCGAACTGACTGCCGCCTGGTACCCACAGATGTCTCCTACCACTAACTCTGTCTCACGGGCTGCAAAGCACCCTGGAACTGCCTCGAAGCTGTCAAGCACCAAGAACTTCTTCAGCACCAGGTACATTGTGGTTCTGCCCCCCTGGTCCTTCTCTGAAGGCCCCTAGAGACACTTACGAGCCTTTGACCCGTTGGTGCTGGAACCAAATAATCTTGAACTGTAAGACTGATTACTTTACCAACTACCCTCCTGTCAGTATCCAGAGTGCATCCCTTTCCTTTGTGAAACTATCTGTCCTTTGTGTTCCTTTACTGGGAGGGTTGCATTTTGAAGCGTGCTATAACTGTCTGTTGTAGTAATAATAAAGTAGATATTTTTATACAACCTTGGCTGGACAGTCCCTTTTATCATTGGGTAATAATTGTATTTTTGCTGTGTTGCAACTAACCAACGATCCACGACCTTGCGCAGGTAAGCCGCCATTCCGTCTATGTTACCAAAAATTGGACAAGGAGATCTTATAATTCACGTGGCAGGGCATGGGAATTCAAAGCCCCTGCACTGACTCTACTATCTTAGCATCCACCTGTTCAGCTACATCCTGCCTGCACTGTACACCTGGCTATGTGCTGTGCATCAAACTGTACTGCAGGATCCAGGGTCTGCAACCTCTGGCTCTCCAGATGTTTTGGGCTGCACCTCCCATCAGCACAAGCCAGCAAAATCAGTAGTGTGAGTTTGGCATTGTGGGAGCCATTGCCCATGTCATCCGGCCACAGTAACGCTGCCTTCTTGATAGTGCACTGTTCACCCATTCAACTGGCTGGGTACACGTGAACTGACTGTAGTGATGACATCACTCCATGCCTGTACCAGAGCTTTCTACCCTCCAGGACTGGCCCAGGATTTCGAGCTTTTCTCTGGGTTTTCACTTTTCAGGGAGCAGGTGGTTGAGAGAGTGGGTAGAGGAGACGTTTTATGTCTGCTGACTTGGCACCCCGCCCCTCACTGTAGTATAAAATCAGAGAAGTAGCGAAGTTCCAGCATACCAGCAGGAGCCAAAGGAAGGGGGACAGCAGTGATAGTGAAGATGCCAATCGACCACCATGAGATTGCGCTCCTACCCTTCAGAAGCATCAAAGCCACTGGAGTGCAAGTCATGACTGCGACTGGGCTACTCGGGCTGATTGCAACTTACTGCCCTCCGAAATCAAAGCTGGACCTTGGAGACCTTGATGCTTTGCTAGATTCCGCTGTTCCGAAAATCATCAGAGGAGACCTCAACACCAAACATCGGTGCTCGAACTCCAGGGCCGCCAAACAAAGGAGACAGACACTGCTGGTGTACTCCAGGAAGAACAACTGTGTGGTAACATGTCCAAATGAACCCACGCACTATCCAGGTGTAGCAAATCACAACCCAAATGTGCTACTGAAGAACCTGCAACACTCTCTGGAGCTGGAAACACTAGAGGAACTGACCTCAGACCACAACCCATTAGCAATCACTATGGGAGATGAGATGGAACCCAACCACAGGCCGAGCGGTACAACTTCAGAAGAGGTGAACGGGGGCACTACAAGGAAGAGCTGAACAGCAAAGTCACACCTAAACCCCTGAGCACCAAGCAAGACAAGGCTGTGGAAGATTTCACAATAGGAGTCCAGCAGGCAGTCGAGAGCCGCATTCTGAAGCAGAAGACAAACCGATGTTCCCTCTATGACAGGGGTGCACAACTGATTTTGACAGAGGGCTGAAAGTACCTTACATGAGGGCTATAGTGGGCCGAAAAGTAAAAGTGGGCGGGGCGGTAGGCGGGACATGTCAGGAGGCTTTTTCAACCCCCAATTTGTATTAAACACATGGAAAAAGATATGTTTTTGAGGGGTAACGATTTTTATTGCATTTCAAACTTACATTTTGTACTACACATTTTCCATTGCTATCATTTATTTCGATTTAGTTATTGTATATCGTCTGTTTAATTAAATTATATATATTTTATTGACCCTTGATTGGACATTCCGTTATTTTGGACTGCTATAGTTTGCTGTTTGGGTTACCCAAGAGGAGTATGGCCTTCGTTGAGTCAGGTTTCCTCAAAAAAGCAAAGGATGTACATCTCCTAACTGTGCCTGTTTTAGCTTTATTATTGAGTTCACTCTTGGAGTGCAACACTATGCCCCATGGCTCCCATCCCCAACCAAACACTATGCCCCATGGTCCCCTCACCCCCAACCAAACACTATGCCCCATGGCCCCCTCACCCCCAACCAAACACTATGCCCCCTGTCCCTCACCCCCCGAAGCAAACACTATGGCCCATGGCCCCCTCACCCCCAACCAAACACTATGCCCCCTGTCCCTCACCGCCAACCAAACACTATGCCCCATGGCCCCCTCACCCCCAAACACTATGCCCCGTGGCCCCCTCACCCCCAACCAAACACTATGCCCCGTGGCCCCCTCACCCCCAACCAAACACTATGCCCCCTGTCCCTCACCCCCCGAAGCAAACACTATGGCCCATGACCCCCTCACCCCCAACCAAACACTATGCCCCATGGCCCCCTCACCCCCAACCAAACACTATGCCCCATGGCCCCCTCACCCCCCTAACCCCCAACCAAACACTATGCCCCATGGCCCCCTCACCCCCAACCAAACACTATGCCCCAAACACACTCAAGCATGCACCCATACAGACCTGAACCCCCCACCCCCAACTCAGCACACACACACACACTCAAGCATGCACCCATACAGACCCGAACCCCCCACCCCCCCAACTCAGCACACACACAAACATGCACCCATACAGACCCAAACCCCCCACCCTCCCAAATCAGCAAACTCTCAAACAAGCACCCATACAGACCCGAACCCCCACCCCCCAACTCAGCGCACACACAAACATGCACCCATACAGACCCAAACCCCCCACCCCCCAACTCAGCACACACACAAACATGCACCCATACAGACCCAAACCCCCCACCCCCCAAATCAGCAAACTCTCAAACAAGCACCCATACAGACCCGAACCCCCACCCCCCAACTCAGCACACACACAAACATGCACCCATACAGACCCCAACACCCCACCCCCAACTCAGCACACACACACACTCAAGCATGCACCCATACAGACCCGAACCCCCCACCCCCCCAACTCAGCACACACACACACATGCACCCATACAGACCTGAACCCCCACCCCCCAACTCAGCACACACAGAAACATGCACCCATACAGACCCGAACCCCTACCCCCAACTCAGCACACACACAAACATGCACCCATACAGACCCGAACCCCCCACCCCCCCAACTCCAAACCCCCACCCCCAACTCAGCACACACACACTCAAGCATGCACCCATACAGACCCGAACCCCCCACCCCCCCCAACTCAGCACACACACACAAACATGCACCCATACAGACCCCCCCAAATCAGCAAACTCTCAAACAAGCACCCATACAGACCCTAACCCCCACCCCCCAACTCAGCACACAAAAAACATTCAAATCAAAACATTCATACACATCCGACACCCCCCGACCCCCACATCTCAACATACACACAAAATACATTCAAATACAAACATTCATACACATCTGACACACCCCCCCACCCCCGCATCTCAACATACACTCAAAATACATTCAAATACAAACATTCATACACATCCGACACACCCCCCCACCCCGCATCTCAACATACTCAAAATACATTCAAACACAAACATTCATACACATCCGACACACCCCCCCACCCCCGCATCTCAACATACACTCAAAATACATTCAAACACAAACATTCATACACATCCGACACACCCCCTCACCCCCGCATCTCAACATATACACAAAATACATTCAAACACAAACATTCATACACATCCGACACACCCCCTCACCCCCGCATCTCAACATATACACAAAATACATTCAAACACAAACATTCATACACATCCGACACACCCCCTCACCCCCGCATCTCAACATATACACAAAATACATTCAAACACAAACATTCATACACATCCGACACACCCCCCCACCCCCGCATCTCAACATACACTCAAATACATTCAAACACAAACATTCATACACATCCGACACACCCCCCACCCCCGCATCTCAACATACACTCAAATACATTCAAACACAAACATTCATACACATCCGACACACCCCCCCACCCCCGCATCTCAACATACACTCAAAATACATTCAAACACAAACATTCATACACATCCGACACACCCCCTCACCCCTGCATCTCAACATACACTCAAATACATTCAAACACAAACATTCATACACATCCGACACACCCCCCCACCCCCGCATCTCAACATACACTCAAAATACATTCAAACACAAACATTCATACACATCCGATACCCCCCCGACCCCCGCATCTCAACATACACTCAAATACATTCAAACACAAACATTCATACACATCCGACACACCCCCCCACCCCCGCATCTCAACATACACTCAAAATACATTCAAACACAAACATTCATACACATCCGACACACCCCCCCACCCCCGCATCTCAACATATACACAAAATACATTCAAACACAAACATTCATACACGCAAACATAAAGCAAAACAAACCCGACACACAAACACAAACAGACCACTTACCGAAGACGTGCTGGAAGGCAGGTAGGCAGGTAAGCTGGAAGTCGCTGGAATCGCACTACGGCTGGCATGGTCCAAGGCTGAAATGCCTTCCGGCATCAAGCCTTATGGGCCACGCCAGCCGTAGTGCTGGCCCTACATTGGTGCAGCACACACGCATTACGTGGCTCGTAGGAGCGACGTGATGCGTGTGTGTGCTGAGCCAATGAGGGCCAGTGTTTTCACCGGCCCGGAAGACAACAAAGACTTTCCTAATGGAGGGCGGCCGCGGGCCGCCCTCCATTAGGAAAGTCTTTGTGCCTCGCGGCCCGTTCAAAAGGGCATGGCGGGCCACATGACCCGCGGGCCGTATGTTGTGCACCCATGCTCTATGACCTACCGAGAGGCATCCAGCAGCCAATCGCTGACAAGGACCGGGCCCGACGCCAGTGGCAGAGGTTCTGCATGCCTGATCCCCTGCAGAAGTACAAAATGCTCACAAGGCTCCTGAGGGAGCAAATCAGACAGCACCTTGGAGATAAGTGGGAGGCATCACCAGCCAAACTGAAGGAGGTCAGACAACTCAGTGTGGAGAATGACTCGTCGCCTGACTGGGAAGAAGGAGCCAAGTCCACCAATCCGGGGACGTACCCACCTTGCATGCAGCAACAAGGACAAGGCAGAGGTCCTCGCTGAGACACTGGAGGCTTTGCTCACCCCAAACAAGGCACGCAAGCTTTCAGACGGAGTGGAGGAAGAAGTTGACAAGCATCTCCAGTGCTCCAGATAAGATTTTTAAGTGGCTATTTTTTAAAGTTGGGAGTAAAATTATTTTTTAGGGAGTAAAAAAGTAAGTCCCATTCCTAACGAGAGTATTTTCTAAGCAAGTAAAATACGTTTTAACAGTAAAATAGAAACATTTTTGCAATAACTATCTCTTTGCATCTAGTCATTCATGCACATTAAAAGATACATTTTTACTGCTTTGGATCAGGCTGTAATAATAGTGTTTTCTTCCTGAGGCACTACGTGTACTACTATTCCAAACATAGCCACAGAGCTCTGTGGACGAAAGCAGAGTGCACAGGCACCATATTTGTCTGTTTCCTATTTTTTTGTTGGGAGTACTTGTTTCTATTTTTTGTGAGTATTTGCCTATTTTTAGCGAGTAAAAGTGGATGAAACTCCCCTTATCTGTAGGGCTGAGCATCTCACAAAAAAGATCAAACTGGGATGGGAGCTGAAGAGATCAAGGAATACACATGCTCCGAGGTAGCAGGACTTACAGAGAAGCTGATGAATGGCAAGGCACCAGGGAGCAACGGACTACCCAACCTGGCAATCAAGAACCTCCCGCTGACATCAATGGAACACCTCACAGAGATCTTCAATGGATGCATGAGACTTCAGCACTTCCCGAAATCCTGGAAGGAAGCAAGGGTCATCGTATTCTCAAAGGGCGGCAAACCACTTAGGGATCCTGCGAACCACCACCCCATTTGCCTACTCTCTGGATTATCGAAGCTCCTGTAGAAGGTCCTCCTCCCCTGCCTCAGTGGCTTCACATCCGAAAGAAATCTACTAGCAAAGGAACAGTTTGGATTTTGAAAGGAGCATGCAATGACTCATCAGCTGCTGGGAGTGGTGAACGCCATCAGCCACGTATTCAACTTCAACAAGTCCACAGGAATCATCTTCTTTGATGTCACCAAAGCATTTGACCCAGTCTGGCATGAGGGATTGCTGCACAAGATGATCGGCCTGGAATTTCCGAACTACCTGGTGAAGACGATTGCAAACTACCTAGGAGACTGCACCTTCAATGTCGCCATGCGGTCTGAGATGTCCTCATCACGTCCCATCTGAGCAGGTATGCCACAGGGATCGAACCTCGGACCCTTCCTGTTCAACATCTTCACCAAGGACATCCTGAAAGATCTCCACAAGACCGACCTGGCACTGCATGCGGATGATGTTGCAGTCATGACCCAGTCGTTCAGCGAATGGGAAGTGGCGAAGAACCTGCAAGCTTCATTGGATGCCATCTCAACGTGGTACAGAGGTTGGAGGATAGAACTAAACACCAGGAAGACAACTGCCATGCTGTTCACCAGAAAGAAGATCAAGGAGCACCCGCACATCAGCCTCAACGGGGAAACAATCAAGTGGAAAAGATGCTGCCGCTACCCCAGTGTGACCCTGGACAGCCAACTCAACTGGCAAAGCCATATGGAGAAGACTCAGCAGAAGGCATCAGGAAAGATGGTGGCGCTGTACCCAATCCTGAAGACCAAGTCCATGCCCCTCTGGACAAAGATCAACGTCTACAAGGCGATAATCAGGCCTACCCTGACGTATGCCTCTCCAGCATGGCCGACCTGCCAGAAGCGACCCCGGAAGAGTAGTCAGATGGTCCAGAACGAGGCTATGCGGATAGCATCTGGAGCTCCACTCTTCACAAGGATAGCTGACCTTCACAGAGAACTGGACATCGAGATGCTGGACGAACGTCTAGCGAAGCTGAGCAGGAACTTCTGCCAAGGACTGGATCAGAACCTGAACCCTCTGATCAGAAGACTCACTGCCACCACTGTAATCCCTTTCGACCACTACCCGCGGCCCATCACGGCGAAGACCCTGTGAAACCACCCTTACTGTGACAAGTCCACACAGACCATGAAGAAACCCAACCCACGACTACATACTCATCCCGAGAGAGGATGGAGTAATGAGGCTCAAGCCTCGGTATCCAATAATCACTGCTGATGGATAACATTTGTCAGCAAGTAGAAGAAAGAGTTCCAGCATTGCAGAAAGAGTTCCAGCATTGCAGAAAGAGTTCCAGCATTGCAGAAAGAGTTCCAGCATTGCATGGCAACAGCAACAGGGAGGGGAAAGAAGGCTACAATGCCCTCTTTTTGCTGAAGCGATTTCCCTGGTTTATCAAATTGGTTTATTATGATTTGTAAACTTTTCAAGTAATCTCTTGAAAACATTCAGTCAGTCAAACAAAGCTCATTAATTTGTTTTCACCATTAAAATTACATATCAAATCAATTGAAAACAGAGAATTCTGTTTGGATTGCAGGTTGTCATTGCAGCCTGCATTCCACGCATTTCTACCAACTGGATGTGATAAAATATGTGGCCAAATCACTACATTGTGGACTGGTCTCATATCCCAGCTTCACCACTTAACTAAATTGTGTGAGCCTGGGCAAATCAGTGATTATACTTGGGTGGGGCAAGAACAGAGTTGTGAACACTTAGGGCCAGTCATAGGCGCACTCCACGAACAGAAAAAAAACTCATGTTGGCAGGTTTTACCTGTACCCAACCAACATGACTGTATGGCTGCAGTGGCCGCCTAATGTTTTATATGCATTAGACTCCAGTGACAGCCCCCTCCAGCCGCCTGGCTTGTTGGGATTGGTTAACCAGCCAGCGTCCAGCCGACTTTACTGACTCTACACCTGCCCTGGCCAACCGACTGTGCAATGGCTGGACTACCCACAGGCCCAGCAAAGGCGTGCACTCCGCTCCCGTGCTGGCATCGCAAAGTAATGCACGCACACAATTAGCCGACCTGCTTAATTGACTCAAGTCAATATTACCCTCAGTGTGCATCTAATTTGCGCACAACAGCATCCACGGAAGCGCCGAGAGACACTTCGGCTCACAGTAGCACTATACTAGTCACAGCATCAAATTAACGACACCTCCTACCTGAAATGCCCCATGGTGTGATTTAATAGCACAGTGGAAAAGTCACTCTGGGGCGACAGGGTGAAATGAAACAAATATATATATAGAGACATATTCGACTGCTCTTTGAACTACCTTAATTGTCCCTTTTAACCATCTTGCAATATTTGTGTGTGCAAAGGATGACAGCGAGACATATACACTGTGGACTAGGTGAGAAACAACAACGGCCTTCAGAATAGGCAGGGCCGTGAAGTAGGTGTGAAGAGCGGGGCGACAATGCAGGGCCGTGAAGTAGGTTGAAGAGCGCAGCTTAGATTTACATGCTGAGGGTTAAGCCCAAGGCACCACTTCCAAGGAACCGCTCCATTTTGTGGCCTCGGCCTTGATGGCGCATTCCAGGCACTGCCGCCGGCAGGGCAAAGGTCAAACCAACGCTGCCTGGAGATTCCCACCTGCTGTTAAAAAGCGCACCATCTCGTGTTTGCATCAAATATCTTGAGGTGCGGGGTGTATGCAGTACACTCAAGAGATCAGAAAGCATACAAAAGCTACACACCCTCCCCTCCTCCATCCCCACAAATTGCTCAGCCCCGGCCATTGAAATACTTTAACGTTCCATTGAAAGCATTGGACTGGATGGATGATTTGGAGGCAAACATCAAAAATCATGTCATTAAGTGACTAAAACTGAAAGTAAAAAGCGAGTTGCACCCTTGAGAGTCACTTTAGTACTTTGACGAGTGGATACATGCCCGAGGCTTTGCAAGGGTTGGCAAATGGCACAGCGCGTACCCCAATGCACCCTTCTGCAGGGAGTCTTGTGCTGTTTAAAGACTCCATCACTTAGTTTTAACATGCACAATTTTAGAGGGCACAGGGCACAGACTGTAGACCTCGGGTGCGGGAGTTGGCGGGGTGTTCGGAGGGCTTGACATTTCACTGCACAGATGACCCCTCCCCTCGTGCCAGTGGCCAAACGTTGCCATGTTTGTGATAGAGGTGCTGCTCCACCCTTTATTCTGACCCTGTCCGGTGCATTAATCTCTCCTCAGCGCGCGCACGCCATGTCTAAAAGCAGCCCGTGCCAAACGAGGGGGACACAATACGTCCAGTTTCTTGTTAAAGGTTTGGTTTGACTATTCTAATAAATATTTTTGGAAGACCTCCTCTGGGTCACCACTGTGCATGCACTTCATCTGAGTATGAACACAGGGTATAAAACGGAGGGTGGCATACCTCTTAATTAAGTTACCCTCATTTGGACTCATGTTCACCCTTCCAGCAGGCTCTGTGCCTTGAAAAATTGGGACCAACTTCCAGCAAATCAGACTCCAAAAATGGTTTCCAACCACATCGACTTCAATGGGATTACCCACTCAAAGCCTCAGGCTTTGCCTGCCGTGGACTGAGACTCATGGGGTTAAGGGTATTCTGTAATTAGTACTTTCCATACTCTCACTTCTTACGATCCCTTTGGACCCCCTCTGCCTCCTCCACTTTCCCTGCTCTAAATTGCAGAGTCTGTTTCTAGCGGGGATGCATGGGGCCTAGGCACAGGTAGACCCGAGGCTTATAACTGCGTCACAGCGGCCTACACATTTCCTGAAGTGAGCGCTCAGTCAGTTCTCTCATTGACAAATCTTCGACTGTTCAACATGAATACAGGAGACACCGTTTGTGTTTAAACACGAATACTGCCCTTACAAAATTCGAATACTACATTTACCAGTTAACTTGTATAGTATTCGAAGGAAGACTATATAGCTAGTCTTGTTCAGTATTCCATGGTATTCATATTAAGCAGCGCACTATATGAAGACTATTCAGCGATTACCAATAGAACATTAAACAAATACTTGTTTCTAGTCTTTTAGTCGTCATTTAGCATTGAATACTGCATCACTACCATCGACCACCACTGAGAAGTAAAAAAAAAATGAAAGTAAGATCTTCCATTTTGGTGAGGGGGTGCATTGTTCTTTGTTTAACGTCAGTTCATAATTTATATGACATAACTCTCAACCCACACGCTTGTGGCCAGGAGTCACCGACTGCCCATGTTATGAACTTTACTCCTTTTACCCCAACCCACTGCAACCATAGCTCCCCTTCTGCCCTCAGAGACTTGAGGGTATACATTGTAGAGGTGTGGCGTGTGTGTGGGCAGGCTCTGACTGGCCTCTCGGGCAATGCCTGAAGTGCAGGCCCACCATGCCAGTGTGTCACAGCTTTTTTTGGCCCAAAGACACCTTTTTTGTGCCTGAAGTGGGCCAGGTGGATCAGTCACTTTACTATAGAGCTAAGAGTTTTGACCAGTAGAAATCAACACATTTTCTTTAAAACGCACAATCTACAACACATTTTTACCAAAAATAACTCCCCTTGGGCTCTACTCAGTGTGTCAGAAATGGAAGGAATTTCCATATGCTAATGTGGGCCAGATTTTCATTGGTTCTTGAGACAGTTGACCCTGCGTGTGGGGGGGGGGGGTCTCCCCTCAGTACATTCTCTATAAGAAGAGGGGGAGCGAGAGAGGGGTGGCACTGCACTGTACGCGCATCGCCTACCTGGCACGGAGTTGCTGCTCTTGAAGGAACAGCTGGAGAGAGGCGAGAGGAGGGGCGAGAGGCTGCAGGGGCGCAGAGCAGAGCACAGCCTGCCAGCGGGGAAGGGACAGCAGAGGAGGCCAGAGGACCGTGCAGAGCAGGTGTGAGTCGGACGCAGCGGCGGAGAACTACTAGCGGAAGACCCGACTAGCTGAGATGTCATCATGGGGCCAGGGATCATCGTCCTCCAACGACAGGTATGAGTGCAGCGCGGGGTTAGTCTACGAGGGAGGCCCAGGTGGTGACTGAACGCTGAGGCAGGTCTAGTCCTGTGGCTTCATCACTGCCTGGGACGGGCAGACTCTGCAGTCTCTCTCTCTCTCTCTTTCTCTCTCTTTCTCTCTCTCTCTCTCTCTCAGTTATATGGGCTATTTACAGCCATTGTACTATTCACCACTACATGTGACGTGTATTAATCGGTAGGTATTTCTCAGTTCGTTAATGCCCCTGCAGCAATTGCTCATTATGCAGCCCAAAGTGAACGTGCAGGATATATTTTAGCAAGGTTTTATTTAGCTCCATTCCGTTGCCACCCCCATCTGTACGGAATGACCCATGCGGAGCTCTCAGTGGGCCCTTGTCAGCTGAGCTGTGAGCAGCACACACACATTTTCATTGGAGTCCGGGGGCTTGCCGGTTTGCAAATACGTGGACAGCATGAGCTATTCACGCCGGTGTTGTATGATCTCCTGCACCCCAATGGCAGCATGGGGGTGGCAGCTGCCGTGGGGTGCAGGATATCATACAACACCGGCACGAACAGGGCCCTACCAAAGTAAGCTTTAGAGACTGGGATTAGTGTTAACACATTTATGGCACAAATGCCCAGTTCTTAAAAACAGCCTTTTCTAGCTGCTCCAGTTACCGCAGACCTCAATCCAAACCGTCCATGTGCTCCTTATCTTTAAACGCAAATACCTCTCTCCACAGAAACGCTTCATGGCTGTGAGGAATAACATACCTGCCCACTGGAACGCTTTTTGGGGGGCAAAAGTGAAGCAACTTTTCCTCTTATACTGACTTTTCATGCATTACTGCGTATGTGTGCGCGTGTGAGTGTGTGTGAGGGTGAGACCCTCCTTGCCACTACGTCCTTGAGGCTGGCTATTCCCACCCCGGGATTACACGATTGGCTGGTTGCTGTATTAGCCTCTAAACCCAATGAAAGCGTTCTTCGCCCCACCCCCCTCCCTCCATGCCTTTCACGCACCCGCGCACGGGAATATGGCTTGCCCTCAAGTACCCTTTTCTGCGCGCCTTTTAGATCTGGCTGATATGTGTTACTGCTGCCAAACTCACAGCATTAACTTTAATGTGAGAAGAGTAACGCTGCAAAGCGAGCGCTCAGTGTGGCCCTCTGCATGGATTGGGGGTCACTGTGGCATTCACAGCATCACGTGCTGCGCCCACCCTGTGGAATCAAAGCAGTGTCAGGAAAAAGCAAACTCACGTTAGTCTTGGCTGTTTAGTGCATGAACCCCGGGGAGTGGTAAGTGCTCTGAATGTGCTCCCCATATGTCACAGTACTATAGGAGTATTGGGAGTGCCTAGGCACTCGGTGGCAATCTCTGTAGATGGGGAACATTACCCTGGCATTTCATGCCAAGGCATGCCCAGTGTGTGATTACCCGGTCTTGAGGTGGGAAGACCCGCCGATGGGGCGATTGCCCGCGTTATTTATCTGATATATGATCGCAATTCATGTATTGTGGGATCCGTGCCCGAGCGAACAGTGCTGGCACCTGGGCACATGATGCCAATGGTTGGCACATGGTGAATGCCGGGCAAATGTCTCAGTAAAAGCTTGGGTCAATGTTAGTTCCCCAGGAACCCGATCATGGTGAGCTGCCTTTCCTGCAGGGAGCCCCTTGGCTGGTGAGGGGGTCTCACGCAGCACTGGTGGGCACTGGGCATTAGGCAGATAAAGATGATAGTAATATTACTACTAATAGCAAGGAGACAGCCCCTCCCCCCATTCCTGGATAAATCCTGCTGAACTCTCTGGGGGTCACCCGCGTACTTATTCCTGACCTGGCGAGCATAACGCACCCCGAGATCCTGAGCCCCCAAAGCAGAGCTGGAGCCCTTACCACGGTACGACACGGGGTAAATACCCCATATTTACCCCAAGCAGCACTATCCCGCCCACCCAGGCCAGTATTCTGTGCAATCCCTACTAAGTGCTTAAATGATCAGGTTTTGACCATTGCCACCATGTAGATGAGGCCCCACAGGCCCGTTGATCCTTTCCAGGCAGGTTTCCCTGAGCATGGAGCAGGAGTGGCAAATGCTCTGTGGCAGGGCACTAGTGCATGAGGGCACTTCCATACCATCCACCATCAGGGTCACAAACCCCTCCCCCTTTCCTAAGCGCAGGCCTATGCTATTAGATTGTGACCTGGGGAGACTCACACAGTGGAAGCCCAGGGGCACCACAGGTCAGATTTCACACTTTCTAGTTTTTCATACTGCACCAAATCACCACCTACTGCAGAGCACACAGGCCTGCTGGACAATTCATATAGTGTGCCTCTTCCTGGGGGGCACCAGTCCATACAGTACACAAACTTGGCAACCCTACAGATTTAGGCAGTAGGCTACTGTTTTTTAAGCAGTCCTACCGCCTACAGATTTGGGTGACAGATCCTACTGCTTTTTACAGGGGCAGGTAATTCATGTGACTTTAAGGCAGGGCTCTTGAGACGGGCCCAGGACAAAGCATGCAACACATTAGTCTGTCTGTGCGGTGGGCTGGTAAGGGATTCCTTTGGGCTCAGACCAATCCAGTGAGTGACCTGAGAGCAACATGACTCTGCCCTGCACTCTGGCCTGGACAGGCCTTAGGTGAAGCACCGGTGAAGGCAAGTGGCAGAGCGTGGCACCATCACACAGCATCTGCCTATCAGACTGGTGGGGGTATCAGTCTCCATGGTGTTCAGTTAGTCATCTTGCACTGCAGGAATACATATGTATTGCCCGTGCTGCTGCTACAGAGCAGTGGCACACGTTGCCTACCAGCTCTGTGTGATTACCTTCTGTGAAGTTAGGTAATTGAATTTGGTGTCAAGTTACCATTCAGAATTATACATTTTAAACATTTGAACATCTTTCCATGTTGTGCTGTTTGGTTGGGTAGTGCAACCAACAATGTATGTTTTGTATTTACTTTGATGTCATTGTTATGGGAATTATTATTTTTGATATTTTAAAAATCCTACATCTTTTTGGTCACAGAATGTTGGCAAGTATGAGTACAGAAGGAAAAGTGGGGGAACATAAGCGTATCCTCGGATACACTTTATCCACTTCTGTGCAAGTGGCAACGGTGCTGCAAGAAGGACCGAGGGAGGCGCTTTGCAATTGTGCCCAAATGATTTCATGCTGTGGATCACATATCTGTGTTACGATTAATGTGCCTTTAGCCTCAGCTTTGTCCATATTAAGTGATGCCATGTTATTTTACCCACTTACGTCTTACGGCACCTGGTCTGGTCCGGCAGGTGGCATATTGTGTCCCTGCCAGGGTGTTGCCACACCTTAGTATGTGAAACGGAAGGGGAGATTTGGGGGCAGGTGACAGAAAAGATAAACTAGACAATATAATGACCACAAACAGAGAGGAAAAACCACTGGGATTAGTGGGAAGAGGATATGGCTGACGATGTGGGGATGTGTGTTTCTTAAATGTGTTAAGCTATTGGTAAGCATGAGGGTAGGGCTCAGGAAAGCTCAGCTCTGGTTAGGGCAGCGTTTTATTGTGATGGCAATATCTACAACGACCACGAATGGCATTAGATGTAGTTAGATGGTGAGTGGCAGCGTGATGGCCTTAAGAGGTGCTTGAGCGGGCCCTATTAGTATTAAAAAAACACAGGAAATATACCACACACCATAAAATAAATCAGAATTTGATTCACACCACTGTTTCATCAATCAGGGTGTGGCCCCTTAGTTGCTAATTTGGCTAAAATCAGACAGAGCCAAAAAGCAGCCCCAGCCAATGAGTGCTTCTATTACAGAGTGTTGGGGTTTTGGTCAGACATGCTTCCTGAGCCGTCCTGGTGCCGAGTCATGTCACCACCACCTTAGTTTCCCTGGGATCATCCATCCCGTTGTTGGTGCACTGGCTGGATTAGTGAGAGGCAAGATACCTTGGTTCCCACAAAATGCACATGAATCAAACTAGACGAAGGGCGGGTCTCATTGACCCAGCTCATGGGAGTCTTTGCAGGGTTGCTGAGACCCGCCACTGGGAATTGTTCTGGAGCAGTTTCTCAATATTCCTTCCTTTCATTCCAGAGGAAGTTCTTCTCTGGGTCCTAAGGAGTAACGCCCTTAAATACATTGCCAGTTTGTTTAACTATCAGAACCCACAAAGAGCTGGATTTCTGTATCCCACAACAATACTCGTCTTAATGCCCGCAAGACCGTTTGGCACTCATGCTCTCTGACTTTCAGGCTAGGATACCATGTGTATCCCCCTAGGGCTAGGGAATTTATTTGTAACCCAACATGTGGAGTTCTCTTTCAGTTTTATAGAACCCCCTGGTCTAGAGCATCAAGCACAAGCGATGCAGGAAATGTTAATAGGCCCATTCACCACCAGCGAACCAAGGGTATCCAATTCCTGACACCCATAGATGTTTGCAAATCGTACCTGTGGCAGCCCGCCCCTCACCCAGCTGCCCCTTCCTCGAACATCATAGTTGAAGTTGGGCACTCTCCCCCAACAATATCCGGTTCTTCCACATACAGGTGGACGAGGCAATGCTTCACCTCAGCTGAAGTTGAGCCCTGTTGCACAAAGAAGGATGCTGTGCCAGTCCATTACATACCCCAATGTTGGCTATGGTCTCTGCCAACACGTCAACAGATTCTTGGACCCCTATGTGCAGCACAGAACGTCACACTCCTCCACCTAGTTAATTTTGAGCTAGGGGACTCCTTTTCCACATCCCAGAGAGAGCTCAGGCCGACACTTGCCAATTTAGACCTAGAACCATGAGACACACATGAACTGTCCTCCATCCTATGCCATTGCATGGGCACTACCACAGATCTCGGGGGTCCCATTGTTGGCTACTTTCCATCGTGTCATCCTCCATGGTCATGTGGGCATGCCTGACCAATACCAACCAAAAGGGGCCAAGTTTGATTTTATTTGAGAGTCTACCCTGCCACCATCATGGCTACTTATGATCATCATAGTTCTGGTACAGGGGGGCATATCTTAAATGCAGCCCCTGCTCTGCAGCAGAAAATGGCTGTCACTGCAGCTGGCAAATGGGGAATTATGTCCTCTGACCCTGCTCTGTGCCACCAATAGAGCAGGCGCTTCAGATCAGGATACACACTATGCTTTTAGCATGGACTTTATGGAAGGGGAATCTGATCAGCAGATTACCCTTTCAGAGATGGAATTACCTGCATAATTTTTGTAATCAATGCAACAACAATTAAAGCCATGGCTTTCACACCCTTGCCAGATGGCAATCCCTCACAACCATACAGTTAGGAACCGTCAGAGTGGTCGAACTGGTAAGTGCTTGAATATGAGCAGGAAACATTTATTTGAACAAAAATGTGTTGTGGCTCGTGAGATGAATTAATTATTTTGGCACACAGATCTGTCATTCCTTTATTGAAAGTTTACTCTTGCATCACAGGTGCTCCTGCGACGAGTGTGAAGAGATGCAGGATCCATGGGAGCGAGATTGCTGCCACGAGCACACCTTCATCCGGGAGAAGATGCAAGAGTACGATGTGGACTGCATCACCTCCCACCCGGGGTTCCAGACTGTGGTTCTGGATCCGTTTGTGCTGGAGACGGCCTACTACAGCTACAGGAAAAAGCACAGACGGGGCAAGCTGCCCACGGGTGAGCTGAGGTGAGTAAGGATCCTGAGACGGGACAAAAAGTAGTAGGTTCAAATAAATGAATCCCTTCATGGGTAGTTATTTATTATTTTACACATTTTTATATTGCACGAAACAGACCCGAAGGTAATGAAGTACATAACATGGGTTTAATCAGAGTTTCAACTTTAGTGAGGCCTCCAACCCATCTCGCACCAACCCCAACAAATAACCTATGTACCACTAATAAGCTAGGAACCAGGCCGGTGTATAGTAAAAATATATATTTATTTAAGGTTTGACAAAGTGGAATAGCAACCAAAAACCTCAATCACCAATACTGTGGCACTACACAATGTCGCTAGTTCAAATTTCTTGCACCAATTGACTAACACAGGTTTAAAGGACTTGCAGTTTTGATGTGACAAAGGTACAATTTCGAATTTGGCACTCACAAATTACATCAGATTTAATTGCAAATTAACCAACAGAAAACATTCACAATACAATGGAAAAATCGTTTTTTGGCTTTGTTTGGAGAAAGGTTTGGGAAAGAAACTCAATGGGAACACAGTTTTGGCTTTTATTTGAAAAGTATGGCTCGGGAAAAAGGAATTCAAATGGGGAAATCCATTTCTAGGCTTTTATTTGAAAGGCAATGTTTGGGAAAAGAAATTCAATGGGAAAGTCGTTTTTCAATACACCTACAAATGAGATGTACGGCTTGGTAATTCTGACTTTGGGATCACTGGGAATAAATGGGCAAATTCGTTTGCACAATTTGTTCTCCAAGGAAATGCACGGTTTGGAGCTTCTAGGTTTGGATGCAAGGGAATCAATGGGAAATGTCATTTTACCACAAACCTACACATGAGATGTAATGCTTGGTAATTCTGGTTTGGGATGCAAGGGAATACATGGGGAATCTTGTTTTGCAACACACATACAATTGAGATGTAATGCTTGGTGATTCTGGTTTGGGATGCAACGGAATAAATGTGGAATTTTGTTTTGTACCCTCTACAATCACTTGAATAGCAGTGTTTTTTAGGGTTACTTATTTGGGATTATGGTCATCCTACTTCGGTACAGAAGACAGGGGTTTCAGAAAGGTAGAGTCGCCCAAGTACTTTATTGTCTATACCGGCTCTAACACACTGGGCATGAACTTGTTAGTTTTGAATTCTAACAACACTCATCTCGTGATTTTTTATGTGAGAATTAATTGATTTATCTTCAATTCAATGCGCTAAGGATCTACACAGCTCCCCCCTCCACACAATTTCATGGAAAGGATGAAGGAAGGCTGTTCTAACACAATTCAATTTAAATGGATTGGTTGATTTGGTATAGTGGAATTAATTTGAATTGGATTTAATACAATGTGCCAAGGGCCTACCCAGTTTCACCCCCTACTCACTAATGGAAAGGGATACAGTCGGGTAGCTTTCCACACAATTGATGGCTTTTGTATTAATCTACTTACATGGGAGGCCTTGATTATGGGGCATCGAGGGAAACAGCAGGGCTCCTCCAAGGACAGCACCGATCTGGCCAAGGGCTTCAGTCAAGGATTTTCTCCTGCACCCAGACTTCCTATCGCTCCTCTGATGGGGGTCCCAGCTAGCTTCTAGATTTCCCTGTCACTGTCTCCAATGTAAGGATTGAGGCCTCTCTGCTAGTTGTTCCTTACAAGAGTCCGGCAGTAGTCTACCTCCAGGAATTAAGTGAAAATGCCCTGTTCTGATGCAAAATTCACCTCATATAGGGCTGATGAAACTCCCACATTATCATAATTCCCACACTAAGGATTGGCTATCACTCTCCCTTCACCTCCGACCTCCGACCAAGACGCCCACTGGCTGCTGATAGGACCAGAATTTGGGAGGTATGGGTTATGGAAGGAGAGGGAGGAGGAAAAATGCATTATTCAAAAATGAGAGGTGGGTTTTACCTTTTTGGGTTCTGAAAATCCAACATGGCAGCTATGCTAATTTTCAGATAATTACATACATCTATATATTTTTGAATTCTACTTTTTACGGCAAGTTGGAAAATAATGTTTTTATTTTGGCACACCCTTCCTGGGCAGAGCCACAATTTTTCACGCTTTGTGGCTGCGCCATAATAGTTACAGCTCTTGACACTACATACTTCCAACATTAGATTCACTGTCTATCACTCTATCAATTTTTCCAGTTGCTCAGATTTATGAAAATGCCAGAGTCATCATTTTGATCACAACTAAAGTTATGCACATCACAAACATTTTGGGCCTCATTACAACCCATGCGTTAAGGGTTTAACGGCGCCGTCGGCGCCGTTAACCCTTAACACCTGATTACCATTTTAACGCCTGCTTTTAGCAGGCATTAAAATGCAAGGCGCTAACCCGCCTTGGTGCTAATTACGGCACCATAATTTACGGTGCCGTAATTAGTGCCTTCCCCACTCCCATTATGCCCTTGGAATGGGGCGGTAAATCCGCCATCCACCATGGTGTAAACACAATGCATTATATGAGAGGTAGTTTTACATTCAGACCACCCCAAGAAGTTTAATTTCCCCTCTGGTTTCCATTTCTCCATGAACACGTAACCAGGCCATCTGCTTGGGCTAATGTTTTTCTACCCTCTTCTCCTGGGCTTCAAAGGGCTTTGCTCATAGCTAATGCACAATTGATGGGTCATTTCTGTTGGCCATGTATCTGTATCACCATAGTTCCAATCTCTCTCGCAACAATTCTTATATTTTCAACTGAAGCTCCAAGCCTAAATTCAGCCCCAAGGGTCTTGGGGTCGAAGTTTCAGCTCAGAGAGAAAAATAAGTTGCAGTTCACAATTCTGAAATGCTAGCATATTACGTTTACCCACTGTGTACATGTAACTGTCAATACTGCACCAGGGCCTGCTGGCAAGAAATAAACTCTTTCTTTACAGAATGTTTGAACAGAAATAAGTTCCCTCAGATATTAGTCACACAGATAGGCTATAGTTAAATAAGGAACCAGTGTTCACTCTTACACAAAACGAAATAGGCCTTTCCCAATAAATGTTGTCATTTTATGTGTGTAATAAGTCTAGAAGCAATTGGTCATTCAACTTTATTTCTAAATTTAAGGCATAATCCCTCCTTTTTAGCTTCAAAGCCCAGTGTTAAAATATATCTTCTTTCTATGTGCACTGTTGCAGTTTTGAATCTGTCACATGTGCCTTTACATGCAGTCATCATCTGCAGCACACATGTTGTTTTGGAATCCATTGGACAATGTTAGTAATATTTCAGTTCCAAGTCGCACTTTTCTTCCGCTGAGTGCCTGTACATTCTAACAAAAAGGAGGGAGGCCCATTCTCGCTCATTCACAAGGCCTTATGTTGAAATCACTGTTTGTACTGGCTTTTATATTTCAATGGAACGCCACACTTAGTCAGCTTCACTCTCGCAATGGGGCCTAGCATGGCCTCTTCATCTCTGTCACTCGGGGACTGTCTTTTTACCCCACATTTCCAAACAGTTCATTCTTACTGGTGTTCTGCTGCCAGATGAGACCAGTGATTTAACATACCCCACTCAGCCATTCTTCCTTTACAATGGCCAGAAGTAGAAATAGATGTTACTCCTTAGACGATGGAAGAGACAATATCATCACTTCTGTCAAAGGTATCTCTGCATTAATGCCACTATTTGAGCCACATCCGCAGGAAGATGCATTTATTTTAAATCACCCTACTGAAATGGCAGATAGGAAACTTGGGAGATGACAGGGCCAGCCGATGCCGCTTATTAAGCAGACCCAGGTTTAGCCAGAGAAAACAATACATATTAGTGCACAAGGGTGGGAACATCTCCCCTAACATCTCACTCACGATTTTTGGACAGTTCTGCACTTTCACACAAATGGGGAGCTCTTCAAAGTGTACCTGCCACCGGAGGTTGCATCCCTGGACCGTTGTGCAAGAGTTCATTTCCTTGAAATGTGAACAGGTTTACTGTGATACGACGAACCTGGAGCAATGTGTGGAAAGGGATGGGGCAATGACGGCGCCCCACAAGGAGAGATCACCTCGTATGCACTGCATGTTTTCAGAGATAGGCACATGTCCCAAGCAGATCTAGGATTCCTGTGCCTTTCACCACATGCATACAGTGAATCCCGGATTGGGCCCTGCCATGTGCAAAGTCTGATCAGAATCATGGGTAAGAGCACGGCGCAAAATACTAGGCACCATTGTTAGTACTGCGACCTGAGGTTACTCAGTGGCAATAAAAATGAGGTGCAATGTGTTACATGTAAGTACTCTGATCATTGATTGTGCGACTGTTGACTGAAGTGTGTATTTGTTACTGAAAACAAGGACAAAAGCAACCCGCCAATCTCGGGGAACGTACAACCTACTCATATGCCATATGGACCACTTTGCGAGTGGGAGTTCTGCCCATAATTAAGCCCACACCCCTCCTTGCCTTGCCCAAATAACACCACCATGCCTCACACATTAATTGATACTCTTATGTCACATAGACAGAAGTGAACCTTCACCTCTAAATCCTTTCTTCTTCCCTTTTTAGCAACTTCCGGATGTACCGCTACACAGCATACCGGCAGCTGGTCAGGTGGTGCGGGGGAATCCTGGGAAACGACAACCGCGTGGACTTGCCAGCCTGTGCCATAGCCGCCATCCGCAGCACCTTTCATTCCGGATATTCACGCTAGCCGCATCACAAAGATTTATTTTCAACATATTTTTATATTGATTTTTTTATTGATAAAATAAATGTATATTTAACTTTTTTCTCCGCTCCTGTGAAATGTTTTATTTATAGTTGCCATGTTTCGGACTTTCCATGAGTGCATTTTGGGAATGCTTACATGTGTTGCAAAACGATTTAATGGCAGGCAGAGAACTTTGAAGTGGGATGACACTTCTATGCGGCACTCCTGCAATTTACAAATGTGCAAGTCACACGTCACTCAGTTTGAATGTTTTTGTTCCTAAACAATTGCATGGAAAATGTGTGAACAAAAATGTTATGGCTTAGTGACAGGGGCGTAGGAGACCCATACATTCTGGGGGTTGAGGGGGGCAGGACCGCTGCACCAATATTCGGCCCATCCCATTATTGGGAGTTATATTGGCTTTATTACGAAAACAACACAAACACTTGCATGGTTCATGTTCACAGAGTCTCTGACTCCGCAGGTCCTGCCTTTCAGCCCAGTGCATGTGTGTGAGGCTCAGGCTGACTCCGCAGGTCCTGCCTTTCAGCCCAGTGCATGTGTGTGAGGCTCAGGCTGGCTCCGCAGGTCCTGCCTTTCAGCCCAGTGCATGTGTGTGAGGCTCAGGCTGGCTCCGCAGGTCCTGCCTTTCAGCCCAGTGCATGTGTGTGAGGCTCAGGCTGGCTCCGCAGGTCC
Organism: Ambystoma mexicanum; assembly: GCF_040938575.1. Taxonomy (NCBI): domain Eukaryota; kingdom Metazoa; phylum Chordata; class Amphibia; order Caudata; family Ambystomatidae; genus Ambystoma; species Ambystoma mexicanum. The sequence goes on along the minus strand of NC_090921.1, from coordinate 1,324,466,853 downwards.
TGCCTTTCAGCCCAGTGCATGTGTGTGAGGCTCAGGCTGGCTCCGCAGGTCCTGCCTTTCAGCCCAGTCAGCCCAGTGCATGTGTGTGAGGCTCAGGCTGGCTCCGCAGGTCCTGCCTTTCAGCCCAGTCAGCCCAGTGCATGTGTGTGAGGCTCAGGCTGGCTCCGCAGGTCCTGCCTTTCAGCCCAGTGCATGTGTGTGAGGCTCAGGCTGGCTCCGCAGGTCCTGCCTTTCAGCCCAGTGCATGTGTGTGAGGCTCAGGCTGGCTCCGCAGGTCCTGCCTTTCAGCCCAGTCAGCCCAGTGCATGTGTGTGAGGCTCAGGCTGGCTCCGCAGGTCCTGCCTTTCAGCCCAGTGCATGTGTGTGAGGCTCAGGCTGGCTCCGCAGGTCCTGCCTTTCAGCCCAGTGCATGTGTGTGAGGCTCAGGCTGGCTCCGCAGGTCCTGCCTTTCAGCCCAGTCAGCCCAGTGCATGTGTGTGAGGCTCAGGCTGGCTCCGCAGGTCCTGCCTTTCAGCCCAGTCAGCCCAGTGCATGTGTGTGAGGCTCAGGCTGGCTCCGCAGGTCCTGCCTTTCAGCCCAGTGCATGTGTATGAGGCTCAGGCTGGCTCCGCAGGTCCTGCCTTTCAGCCCAGTGCATGTGTGTGAGGCTCAGGCTGGCTCCGCAGGTCCTGCCATTCAGCCCAGTCAGCCCAGTGCATGTGTGTGAGGCTCAGGCTGGCTCCGCAGGTCCTGCCTTTCAGCCCAGTGCATGTGTGTGAGGCTCAGGCTGGCTCCGCAGGTCCTGCCTTTCAGCCCAGTGCATGTGTGTGAGGCTCAGGCTGGCTCCGCAGGTCCTGCCTTTCAGCCCAGAGCATGTGTGTGAGGCTCAGGCTGGCTCCGCAGGTCCTGCCTTTCAGCCCAGAGCATGTGTGTGAGGCTCAGGCTGGCTCCGCAGGTCCTGCCTTTCAGCCCAGAGCATGTGTGTGAGGCTCAGGCTGGCTCCGCAGGTCCTGCCTTTCAGCCCAGTGCATGTGTGTGAGGCTCAGGCTGGCTCCGCAGGTCCTGCCTTTCAGCCCAGTGCATGTGTGTGAGGCTCAGGCTGGCTCCGCAGGTCCTGCCTTTCAGCCCAGAGCATGTGTGTGAGGCTCAGGCTGGCTCCGCAGGTCCTGCCTTTCAGCCCAGAGCATGTGTGTGAGGCTCAGGCTGACTCCGCAGGTCCTGCCTTTCAGCCCAGTGCATGTGTGTGAGGCTCAGGCTGGCTCCGCAGGTCCTGCCTTTCAGCCCAGTGCATGTGTGTGAGGCTCAGGCTGGCTCCGCAGGTCCTGCCTTTCAGCCCAGTGCATGTGTGTGAGGCTCAGGCTGGCTCCGCAGGTCCTGCCTTTCAGCCCAGTGCATGTGTGTGAGGCTCAGGCTGACTCCGCAGGTCCTGCCTTTCAGCCCAGTGCATGTGTGTGAGGCTCAGGCTGGCTCCGCAGGTCCTGCCTTTCAGCCCAGTGCATGTGTGTGAGGCTCAGGCTGGCGGTGTGCAGCAACTTCTGAATATCATTTACTGTTCTATCTCTGTATATATTTGCTGCTGTGTGCTGTAAGAAAAATCGTAGAAGGTATTGGAAATTAGGAGCTTCCTTGAATTGCCTCGAAACGGAGTCGACACGATATGTTTACTAAATGCATTATTTGTGTTAGTATTTCTGAAATGTAGATTTTTCCCAGGCAGCATTCTCGGCTAGTGCCCGGGGCAGATAGCAATCCTCCAGTACGTCCATCATGTTTTTGGAGCAGCTTGTAAAGGCTTGTAGGGCTATAATTAGGAAGGGAAAATCCAAACTACAATGACCAGAGTGCAAACAATCAAACAGACATGAATGGATGGGCTGAACTTTGAATTCTGGATTTGTAGTTTCGCTTTTCAAGGACAACCTGAAGGTGCCGCCCTGCCTCACATGATAAGAAGCCTCCTGGACTACATGTTTCGGTCATTGCTGATATAACATTTTTACTATCCGCTTGACTTTTGCACTTTCAGAGTAGACATTTAATTTGAATACTGTCTAATATTAACGAGCTCGGAACAAGCAATACGAGTACAGGAGCGAATTCTAATTCAGGGGCGTATCTTCCTTCCACCAACAGCGACTCTGGGGAGTCTCCCTGGTGCCAGCCAGCAGCAGGCCCAGCCCGTCACCCCAGCCACAGACCATGGCCACTGTCTGCGGCCAGCCACAGACCATGGCCACTGTCTGCGGCCCGCTTTGCGTAGCTTAACAGCAAGCTCTTTGGGTATTTTGAATCCTGCTAGTGCCTTCCCAATCGGCGAACTGCGCGAAAACACACAAATAATAACAGAATAGAAAATAAGTCACTTTGTGACGTCTTATTGAGTGCAGCATGTAAGTACTAATGCCCAGGCTTTCGCATGGTTGCCCCGCACGGACCAGTCCTGTCCTCACCTGAAATCAATGTCAGTCAACTTCAAGCCCAAAATCAATGTGGCAGCGCACGACTCGAGCGCTGGCCTGAGGACGCGTTGCTGCCTGCCTGCTCCATTTCCACTTGCCTAGTCCTCCTCAATAAGTGGCAGACTTGGCACTGGTAGCTGTGCATCATGTGATGCGAGCCTGGAGGTCAGGGGGAGCAGCAGGCACTCAGCAGAGGGCACATGCGGATTACTTCCCTGCCCGGGTGGTGCCGCCTGTGTCCCTCAAATGTGCGCTTAGAAAAGAAATATCATTGCAGGCACAAGCAAAGTCCTCACACACACACACTTCAGTTGGAAAAAATACCCCCTGCCTTTCCCTCACCTCATTTCTCATTGTGGAGAATTGTGGGGGGGATAAATGACATTATATCTCCCTTGCTTAAAATTGTGCTGGGGATTTGCCCCACACGTTTCCTATGCCCATACTTAGTGAAGGGTCAAGATTTCAGTTAACTGGGAAGCAACTGAATAACATACATTTTCATTAACATTTCCCACGCCTAAATAATTATATCATTATGGAAATGTCCGTTTGTTTGTTAAAGATACCCGACAGTGTTAAGCAAAGCCATTGTTGCTTGCTTAATGCTCCTGTATGTTTTAAGCATTTTTCTCAACTTTCCATTTTGGCCTAGCTTTCGCTGCAAAAAAACTTTAAATAATTTGTTATAATCAGACAAAATAAGGAATAACCATGGAGGTATAAAGCAAAGATTTTTAGCTCTTCTTGAACTTGTACAATTTTCAATGATGGAGAAGTTGTGCAAATGTCCAATAATGTGGTGGGTGTGGGATGGTCGCAAGTTTGAAAATAAAAGAATGTCTTAAAAACACATGTCAACATCACTTCCGCCCCATTGCTCACAGGCAACCAGGTCATGTTCTCCCTCCCTTACATATTAAGGTCAGTCCATAGGAAACGTAAGACCTACACACCTTGCAGGTGGATGATCGCCTGCTCAAGACATCTTCAGCTACATGATCAACTCCTCATCGCGTAGGCGTGGGGCAAACCATTCTCAGCTCCATGGCCATTTGGGCATTACCCATTGGACTTTTAGGTTATAAGAACTTACTAAGAGCATCTTGCCTCGGAAGGTTAGACAATTATAGAAATATTTGACCTCTCAAGCGGAGTCGAGTACAAGAAACCCATGTATCTAAAAGGCCTAAGTGGCTAAGTCGGGTATTAATTGGCCCCTGTACAACACACATTGATGCATCTTGATCCTTGGCGATTTCCCCAAAAGGTTCTGGCTGACAAGGCAATCCCCAGTGAGCAATCTCACGGCATGCTCAAAATACATTTGGTTTAGTAGCCAACAGGATGTCTACAGTTGACATCATGTAGCCCACAGACCTCCAACCGCCATCAGTATGCATGGTACTGGGGTACATCTCACATCATCAAGACTGCGCTGCATCCCAGCATTGACCCAGACACATTGAGCGCTCACCCTGTTCATATACACACGGGCTTAGACTTTTCTCAGAACTCTTCTCTCCCTTCACCCCCTCATTCACTTCTCCTCCTTTTCTACCACGAGCGCTACAATAAGGTCTTTAAGCGCTGTGCAACAGAGATCGTAAATAAAGTTGAGTAGGAGGTCTGTATTGTTAGATGGAAGGTTCCTGGGTGGCTTATGATGGTACAGGGTTTGCCGGATGAATACAACATATTTACCACAACACTGTTGTTCTTTGAGAGGCAATGGCCTATAAACAAATCTCATGGTTTCCTGCGAGGCCAAGTTTGCAGCTGAAGGCAAAGACATTGTTCGGATCCGTTCAGGTACTTGCAAGATTAGCACACCACATCCAAAAAACTCATCTGCTGATTCTAAACCAGCACATTTGGCAAAGAAGCACCGAATTCTTAGCAAGATTAAGTCATGTCATAATTCCCACCGCGGTCACTGAGATTTTAGCAGGACCTATAGACCTCTCATGCCAAATGCGTTCCTACTACACTGGGAGCAGTTATACAGGAACTCCATTCGAAGTAAACAAGGTGTTAGCAATCCAAAACACAGTATTTATATAAGAAGAGCTAGGTTGTTGGATATCAGGGGCAATATTGCAGGACATTTGCTCTGGTGCAAGTTCAATTAGCACTGGGGCAAAAATTGCCCTGGTGTAAAAAAAAAACATGTTATTTCAATGCTTTTTTTTGCACCCGGGCAAAGAACACAGACAGGGGCAAACATTGCCCTGGTGCAAAACGACATTGAAAAAAAACCTTATTTTACATTAGGGCACTCCATGGACACCAACATTAAGTTCCCCTATTACCAAAGTGAACACTCTATCCCTCTCCCACAATGTTTCGCACCAGCTGTGGGTGGGGTCAACTTGAGGACTCACCCCACAGCCTTTTGCAGAATCAGAGAGGCACTACTGGGTATGACTGGCATTCTATCCCTACCCAAAATGGGAGAGTCATAGCGCTGGATGTTTCTGTTCGCAGATGGATGCTGCCTGCCATGCTGGGGTAGGAATGGAGAAAGCTGGAGCCAGTAGCAGTGCTGCCAGTGCATGCGGCTAAGTGACCCACAAAGGTGCATGTGTATGTGATCCCATGCATGTGTCTGAGAGCGGGCATCAGTGAGTCTGTATGTGCGAACGATTGTGCAGGTCCATGGGAGTGAATGTGCATGTCTAAAAGTCAGTGTGCATAGGGGTGTATGTTTGAGTTTGTGTGTGGGGAAAAGGCCTGCTGGGGGAACCAATCCCTAGGCGTCCATTCAGCAGCATGCACATGCTACATTTTACAGGGCAGTTACGTCATTTATTGTGGCACATGCAACATGACAATCTTTCATGTTGGCAATGCTAGCTTATATTTAGGCACAGGACATGGCATTGTTCACATATATTTACTGCACAGACATCAATAAAATGTGCTTTTTATTGGCATTGCCGGCATATAGAGTTTGGGCCCTTGCTACATGAAAGGTGTTTTACAGTGGCATTGCTGGCATATATTGTGAGCCACGGAATATTGAAAATGCTCCTGTGTGCTGTATTTGACCTGGAATCTTTGACTTTTTAATGTGTTACCATGTTAAGTTGCATGGCTCTCTATCCCGTTTTCACAAAATGCACCATTTCAATTAATTGTACACATTTTTTCAGGTGAGAACCATAGCACTCAGTCCCTCTTCGTTTGGCTTGGTTACCCTCACAGCTCTTCGTTTCTCAAGTTACTATGTGAGAAATATTTATATACATTCACTGAAAAAATTGATCATCCGTCAGTGTACTCACACATGAAATGGGACATCTGACCCCTGCAATGTTGCTCATGAGTATAAAACATTGGAATCCCAAAACGCCCCTTCTTTTGGAGATGATTTAATCCATCGGCCTGTCAGACAATGAGGGCAATTTACCAAAAAGAGTCCTGACCAACCACCACTCTGGCATCCTCGCTATGGCCTCTTTGTCCTACTTGCCCCACTCCACTGCACTGCTTTCCTTCCGGCCATTAAAGCCACCTATAAGGCTTTAAACAAGGTACAAACGCCAGCTTCTAGCAATAACATGAAAGGAGCACCTCAAGCCCTTTCAACCTCCTATCGAAACGAACAGCCAAACCCACCTCTTGCATTCTGCCCTCAGACTACTCTATTTAATACGTAAATGTGTATTGGCCTCAGGCTCCCAGTGTTCAAAATATTTGAATGTCCTCCAGTCCCTGTCCCTGGTACATGTTCTTGTTCTTACCCCTTCACTACCCTGCACATGCTATCCAGTACAAACATGTTTCCTCCAGAACTGCCTCTGCTCCCTATTATCCCCTACTATGTAAGTCATTTCTAACCTAAATTATATCCGTTCTTAATAAATAAATATGCATAGAAATACATGCAGCACTATAGCAAAGACCCAAACAGTTAACGCACAGGAAGTCCAGCAGAAGTACATTAACACCCAAAGGCATACCTGCATATTTTGAGCAGGGCATCCTGCCAAACAGCAGATTCGCTCAGAAATCAGCCAATTGCACGCATGCACACACATTTGAAACCCACTCACTTGTATATCTTCAATTCCCCTTTGTAGTATGAGCTTATACTTCCCCAGTTCTACTTGCGCCTCGGTCCTCACCCACTCACGCCAGCGGACTTGGAGCCACCTCAACCCTGCAGTTTTTGGGTAAAGACGAGGGCTCCCGACAACTGTGACTGAGTCCCTTAGGGGTAAACCCTGATAACACCTTAACACAAGGACATCACTGCAGCACAGGGAGGGATAGGGGGCGTGATTATTATACGCAGATCATTTAATAATTCTTTATATTGAACAGAAGAGTCAGTACCCAACTGTTTGGCATTAAACTAAAAACACAGAAATGCAGCCAAATCACGCAAGTTCAAATGGTATGAACAACCCTGACCCAATACTTATATCAAATCAAGCCTTATCCCATTAGCTCAAGGTCTACTTAACCCCCAACTCTTTACATTCGTGTATTCAAAGAAAAATAAAATTCAGGAGAGATGGAGTAAGACCCATTTATTTATTTACTGCATTTGTTATACGCCCAAATCCAGAGGTATCACAGCGTAGGTTACAGACTTACTTATCTGGTTAAAAAATGGAGAATAGTTACATTTCATGAAGGTTATGGTTAAGTTACAAAATAGTACATACATTTCCAGGACAGAATGGCAAAGACATATTGGTACAATCATATCATAATTTAGGTCAAAGGCCCTCATTGCGATACCGGCGCTAAACCATGGCGCTATTAGCATCATGGTTGGTGCCGGTATCGTAACGGGTCCGCCATGGTGAAATGGGGAATTACCGCCCCATTCCAAGGTTGGCAGCTTCGTTACCAGGTCCGCTTATTATAAGCGACTTTGGGCTTGTTTTTGCCCAAAGTCGCTTATGATATTTGGAGGTCGCTTGTCGCGGTTTTTGTTCGCTTGTTGGACCGTCTGTGCGCGTGTAATTGAGCTTGTTTATATTGCAGTTAAGCCCATTACACGTCGCACAGAGCGTCCTGCACTGGGCTGCTGGCAGCACTTGACGGCAATTGCTGCTTTGTCTTGCTCTCGGGTGCGCCCTTATTTTGCATATGCATAGGTGTTTGGCACTGATGGGATCGTTACTTGCCCACCAGGTGGCCCATCAATGCCAAATGCCTAAGCATATGCAAAAAGAAAGCGCACTTTAAAAGTTTTGTCATGCAGACAGACACACTGACATGTAAAGAAGGGGATTGTTTTAGTTTAGCAAGCGTCACTCTATAGCAATATTATCTTGGCGATAACCCTAGTGCTGACGCATTATCAACTAAAATCCTTTATTTATTTTTTGAAAACTTTTTTTGCAAGACTGGGTTAGAGGATTATTGGAATCTATATACAACATTTTCTCAGAGAGATGTATTCAGGAAGGCCGTGTTTCTTTTCAGCTTCCAATTGGCCATGTTACAATATTATATAGCGCCTTGGATTAAGGCGCTATATAAAACAATAAATACAAATACAATGTATTTCAGGGCCGTATTGTTTTGCAATCTGGGACTTCTAGTCACCATGCAATAAAATATTGTTGTTCTAACACACTATGTAGTGTTCTGTCTATGTATGTTTTTCTTGTTGTGTTATGTTTCTTACTTTTGAGACCTTTCCACAACTTTTTAGGTGAACGCTTGTTTTTTCAGCTTATTTGGATGGGGGTCAGCTTGTTTTGGGCTTGTTTTGGAAGGGCATTAAGCTTATTATTTCGATCCGACCTGGCAACACTGGTTGGCAGGGCGGTATTCCCCCATGGCCCTTCCCCATTCCCATTTTTGCCCCATAGGGCATAATGGGAATGGCGAAGGTGCTAAGTACGGTACCGCAAATTGCGGTACCGTACTTACCGCGAAGGGCCCTTTGCGGGTCCCTACTTTAACTAGACCAGCCTTTAAGTTTGGGTCCTGCAAAGGGACCTCGTAATTAGGTGCTAATGGATTAACGGCGCTGCAGCCTTTTACGGCGCCGTTAACCCATTAGCGCCAGGGTTGTAATGAGGCCCAAAGTATGTATGTGGGTGGAGTGACATGGACAATCAGCAGATTAGAATTGATTGAATAGCCATGTTTTCGTGAGAAGGCTCCTTTCTGATGTGGGAGGGGAGGGAGTTTCATATTTTGAGAGCAGCTACTGGGAAGCTACTCCCCCCTGCCCCTGAGCACTTAAATCGTGGGATAAAAAGTTGGGTCCTAGAATTAGATCTCAGCGTTCTGGTGGTCTTGTTTTGGGAGATATAGTTATTAAGGTAAATGGGAGCCTTCTTGGTGAGGTATTTGTGGGTGATGCAAAGCATTTTGAAGATAATTCTGGCTTTGATGGGCAGCCAGTGTACTTCCCTCCTGGTGTTGGAAATGTGGTCAGATCTTTTTAGACCAAAGGCTGCTTGCAGGGCTTTATTTTGCAACAGTTGGAGTTTGGTCAGATTCATATTCGAGGTACCTAGCAAAGTGCAAGGCTGTTTTAAGGAGTCCGAAATTGGCGGCTTAGTGCGATGAGTTTAGTCATATAGGCAGTGGATGATGAGAGGGTATTGATGTGTTTGGTCATTGTAGATTTGCATCTAGGTGAACACCCAGCGTTTTAGCTTGCTTAAGGACTGGGATGGGTGTTCCGTCAATGGTGATGGATGACTAGTCAGGATGAAGAGATTTTATTTTAGAGGGGGAGCCAACAATGAGGATTTCTGTCTTTTCATTGTAAATTTGATGCCAACCAGTTTTGGATTATGGTATATATTTTGTGGTGATTGAGTCTTGCTCATGGTTACCCGTGATAGGGATGAGGAGCTGGGTGTCATCCACAAAATTTGTGTAGATGACACCCATAGCGTCCAGGACTGCAAATAAGAGATTTGTGTATGAATTATACACAGTGGGCGGGAGAGAGACAAGAGCCTTCCGGTACCCCTAGCATGACTGGTATTGGGTTAGTGGCTTCATTCCCTATGGTTACTCTTGAGGTACTTTCTGCCAGGAAGGATTTAATCCAGAGGGTAGCTTCCGGGGAGAATTTAAAGTTTTCTGATAGTGTATTACATAGTTTATCATGGTCCACCAAATCAAATGCAGCAGAAAAGTCTAGGAGGAGTAGGATGCATAGGTTTCCAGAGTCTCTTATGGGGTCCATTTGGATTTTGCGGTCCAATAAAGCTGTTTCTGTACTGTGATTTGGCCTTTATCCAGATTGTCTCACTCCTAGTAGGTGGTTATATTCAAGATGGTTTTGTATTTGTGAGTAAGCTATTGTGTCGATTATTTTTAGTAGGAATGGCACTGTGGTTATGGGGCAATAATTTGTGGGTATGGTAGGTTCCAAAGAGGGTTTTTTGAAGAGTGGGGTAACCCACGCTTCTTTGAGGCTAGCAGGGACCGAGTTGTTGCATAAAGAAGCATTGACAAAATTAGTGATGATGGGTGTTGGCGTGGGTGCACATAGTTTTACTAAATGTGCGGGGAAGCAATCTCCTTTACAGTTGGATGCTTTTAACAACCTAATGGTGTCCAGAACCTGGTCTTGAGTGACCGAGGCAAATTTGAATTGTGTGACTGTATTTTCACAGTCTCTATCGTGGACTGGGGGCGGTGCGTTTATGTTGGCCATTAGATTTCTTTTGGCTATGATTTTGTCTTGGAGTGTGAGTATTTTAGAGGCAAAAGCATTCTGGATGGTGGTACTCCAGGCTTTGTTGGAGTTAGTGGGTGTGGTGGAGGGGATACGGTTTTCCAATTCTTTAAGGTATTTATACGGGTGTTAAGAGCATTAGCTTTGTGAGCTATGATGGCTGATGAGTATATTTTATTTGCTTCCTGGAAGCAATTGGCCCATTCATAGGATTGGGTTTTTTGTGAAGGTGTTCCAGTACTCTTTTATTTCACTGAAGGGCCACCAATTCCTCGGTAAACCAGAAGTTCGAGCATTTGGCGTAGTGGGGTGTTTTAGTCGTAAGTGGTGCTAATGCGTCTATAGTGGTCTTGAGGCATTTAGGGTAAGTAGCGGCAAGACTGGTGGGGTTAGTGTTTGATGAGAAGTGGGTCTTGAGAGAGTCAATCAGGACAGGGGTGAGCTTACAGGTATTTCATATCTCAATAGGACAGGGTGAAGTAGTGTGCCTTGCCCGAATGAAAATGGCAGGGCACACTTCAAAATTAGTCCATTAGAGTGATGTATGCAAGGTCATCATTCTCTAAATGCATCCCACATATCTGCACGTTTATGATCAGAGGAACATAGAAATAATAACCCCCACCCTCCTGCGGGCTACACTGGCCGTTAACGACCGGGCCCAAGTGAAGTGCTGAGCGAAGCAAGTCAATTAGCGGGATGTAGGCTGGTTCATTATTCCCTAAATCTATCCCACAGAGCTGCATATTTACAATGAAAGAAATATAGAAATAATAACCCTCCACCCCCTTGTTGGCTTCATGAGCCAGGAATTGCCCGGGAAACTAACCTATAGAGCTGAGTGAAGCAAAGGTGTGGGGTATTTTAAACACCAAGATATAAATGCACTGCAGCTGGCTAAGTAGGCCCAAATGTGCAGGAATATGGAATGTGCATTTTTGGTTAACAAACCAAAAGGCCAGCATTTAACTCTCAGCTACCAAACATCGAAATAGTGATTTCAGAGAACGGAAAATAAAAACTAATTGCGCCCTGTGCTCGAGTGACGAGGCTGAAATGAGGCCTACTTCCCACTGCATGAAGTGTAGCTTTTCTAAAAACAGGGCTGCCATGGAGAAATATGTGAACTCTGCAGTATTGACCACTGAGCATTTTAATGGTGAAACTTCTTATAATGTAAGGATGGACATCGATTGCATGGTGCAGGTAAAAAATGTAGATTTGCAATGTGAACTGTTACGGATTTAAAGACACAGCACACTCCAGACCAGGACTCTTTCCGCTGGCCAGGGATGTGGTGCACAATAAATACGCTTTCAATTTTGCTGATTTCGGGTACAGCTTTGAGAAGGCAGCCAACCCATCTCACACCCCCCCGTGACGTACACCCCGAGTCGCAATGGACCATGGACCAGGCCGGTGTGTAATAATGAAATATTTATTTATTTTTAAATTCAAATGAAATTCAATCAGACTCAATATATGGCAACAATCACCAGTGTGGTGATAATTACACAGCAAAATGATAGGATACACTTAATTTAACTTCCTAACATCAGACACATCAATGCACAATGAATGAAAGCAAGATGACATTTTGGGAATACTTTTAGATGGCACAACTGTAATGCATTCCCCCTGCAACATTCCCTCAAACCACTGTTAACCAACCCTTGTGTGGGTGGAGAGGAATAGCAAGGAGTCATGTATAATAAACAGAAATCGGATTCGAAATCCGACCTACCACCCCAGAATGAGAGGCCAAAATTATTTGAAAACCCATGAAAAATTAGCAAAATGGCACTCGGAATTCACTGGATAGTTATTTTACATGTGCGGTAGAATGAATCAGACAGGCATTTGTGTGGCTTGGCTAAAGAAGCAAGAAAACAAACAAGCTACAAGGCAAGGTACTAAACAACATGCATACAGGTGAGAAAATTGACTTTGGGGAGGGAAACAGTGCAGAAAAAATCACTTGTGGCAGAATTGCAATGTCTTGGTTTTCACAGGTTTAAAACAAGCAAACAGCGTAGGAAATGAGCTAAACAGCCAACATCGGAAATCCGTTTTACTGATGAGGTACAAAGGCACATAACAGGTAGGATACTGAAGTAAAAGGGTAACTTTTGATGGGTGACAGTATGGGATTCTTTATAGGAAAGGAAAATCGGATTTCAAAAGGGAAACAAGTTCACAAGTTTGCAGTTTTGTTATTACAACAGATGCAATATGAGGGAAAGAAAAGCAATGGGAACATTTGTTTTGCCACACCTTAAAAGAACATGCAGAGCTTTGTAGTTAGGGTCAGAGCACAATGGGGACAAAAGGGCAATTTTCCCCACCACACATGCAAAGAAAATACAAGGCTTCGCACTTCTGATTTCAAATGAAGGAGATCAATGAGGAATTTTGATTTGCACCCTCACTTGAAAATAGGATTTTGGGATTCATTCTTTTGGCAAATCTTTATGTCTATACCAGCTCAAAACAAACTGGGAAGAACTTGTTAGTTACGAATGCTATCAAAAGGCATCCTGTTATTTCTATAGGGGAATTCATTGATTTACTTTAATTAAATATGCTAAGGATCTAGACAGACAAACAGGATATTTTGCTATGGGGATATACTAGAACAATACTTGAGAACATTGCCAGACCTACACAATCTATGGCTTGGGATAGTTTTACTTACAGGAGTGGTGTTGTAATTGGCACCAGTGAACAGCAGGGCACCTCTGGGACAGCAAGGGTGTCAGTCAAGGAAAGTCCCCTCTGGCTCCTCCAAGGGGTCCCAGTCAGCTTCTATGTCTCCTTGTCCCTGTCTCCAATGCAATATGTGGGGCCTCTCTGCTTGGGTGTTTCTCGCAAGAGTTCAGCAGCAGGTTACCTCCCGGAATAAGTGAAAAAGCCCAGTTTGGATGCAAACTGGTTTACTTATAGGGCAAATGAGATCAAACACTTGTCATGATTCCCACGAAAGGGATTGGTTGGTTTTCTCTACCCACATCCCACCTGTGTGCTAATAGGACACAGAGATGACGAGTGTGAGTTAGGAATGTTGTGGGAGGAGAAATCTTTGTCATCCCAAACTGACATGTGGGCTTGACATGTTCAAACTCTGAAAATCTATCAACACGGGAAGTAGCCTAATTTTTCAAATCTTTACATGTATGGATATATTTTTAAGAACTACATTTTAAGGCAAATCAGATGATGCTAATCTGAAGTCGGCATGCCCTTCCTATGCAGAGATATGTTTTTTCTTCATTTACTCAAGAGCCCTATCATTGAAAAATATGGCACCTCCGAGTTCCCATGTTAATTTGGTCATTCACACACAAACCAACTTTCAAATCTCTCCAAATCAAGGGAAGGCCCAAATCAAATTTTCATTAGTAACTCCTGTTATGTTTATCACACAAAACTTGTTTTGGCATGGTTCAAAGGGGGTTACTGTCACCTTTAATAAAAGTATTGAATTACCATTATGGCACACATGCTGCCCTTTTTATGCAATAATATATATTTTCAATTAACTAAACACATGCCTTTCCTTTGCTCTCTTAATTTGCATTTCCCCTTAAGCATGTGATCAGCCAGAGGCTGGCTCATGTTTATCTTCGCCTACTCTAATGTACATTTTATGGGAATTATGACATTAAGGTCACTTCTGCTGAAAGAACGGGCATGGCTTTATCTATTTCGATTGTGGTTTAAATCTAGGCAGTGTATTTCTTTATATTTTTTAAGCAATGGACCTGACTGATTGTTGACAACCATACCTCCCTCACCAGGACCATCAGAGGGAAGGTCTTGAAGGTTACGTTTCATTTTCAGGAGAAATGTCCAGCTCCATTTACACATTCTGCAAGAAATGGCTTTTAAACTTACACATAATACATTTTACATGACATTTTATAAGGCACCTGGGCTTATATCCATGTGTAATGTACTTTGATCTCACAGGTGCAAAAGACATGAGTATCACTTCTGGATAGTCTATATGTATAGAGCAGTTAAATGAGAAAACCATGTTCAAACTCTGAAAGTCTAGTAGGCACTTCTCTCTGCATACTGCCATTTTGGATGAGAAAAAAGAAGTTCTTTTATTTTTTATGATTTCAAGAAGCTTGGTTTCAATTAAGATTTCGGGATGACAATCTCATGTTGCATAAAGATATTGTACACACTGCTATCTCTCTCTTTAAGTAAAAAGTGTAGCTTTCCATGGATTTAGTAAAACAGCATTTTCAGACACATGTCTTTCCCTTTCCTTGCTGAAATGCACTGTGCATATCTTTGCACTTTGAGATTTAAGCCCACTTTCTTTCCTTTGAGATTTAGGCCTGGTTTCGGTTCAATGGGCTTCATGTCTGACATCGCCATTTCTGTGCTGGCCTTATACTTCAAGGGAACTTCACCAATCACTCTGGACTCTATCTTTGGCATTCAGGTGCTATATTTCAACCCACAGGTGCCCCCTCCTGATGATTTTTTGATTCGGGTGATACAGAGAGAAGAGTGTGGCGTACATTTAAGGCCCATGACAGAAATCCCTTTGCCTCAAAACCGCATTTCCATATTTCACCCAAAAACAGCTGTGCTTTCTTTCCATTGTGCACATGTGTGGCGAGCTTTGAACACTGCCACCCCAGAGAATGGTTGCATTTGTTTTTGCCTCAAATCAAAGCACAAGAAAATTACCTACATGCAGAACGGCATTACATTTTCTGTTCTGTTTTCTGAATACTAAAGCTGCACACATGACATCCAAGATGGCTATGCAATTTGCTCTTCATTTCATTTTAAAACATCACAAAGTTGTGCTCTTCATGAAAACCCACCCTGCATGCTTTACTTCTGCCGAGCACCAAGAAGAAAGGCAATACATTTCCAGAACAGCTGATATACTGGGAAATCACTTAAAAGGCAAATAATTCAGTTTTTTCACTTAAACATGGCTATAAAACATTGTGCACAAACTGCAGTAAATGAAAGAAATAAGGCAGTGTTTCTTTTTCTCATGTCAATTTCAAAGAAATGCTTGGCAGTATAGTGCTCTGTGTCCAGAAACTGGCCATATCTGTAAAAGCACTCCAGAGGTTAATTATCAATAAACTGTGTGCTACAGAAACCCCATTGGGAAACACAAAATGAAGTGAAATAAACACACGTGTGAATTTGCTCTTCTGAAAATCAGAAACATGCAGTTTAAAAGTGAAATGACAAATGGCAGCATTGCTGGCACAGAAACAGTATTGTATATGTGGGGATGAGGGGGTTGGCACTAAAATGTACATTATATTTATTTCTGTTGAAAGAAAGAAAAAAAGACTTTAAAACCAGCAGAACAGGTTTGGCCCAGGCATTCACTTCAAATGTGCTCTGCCCCCCATGGGAAAATAATTACCTCCACAAGTGGACCAGCCCCCATGGGCATATGGAAGTCTCAAAGTGTGGGACTTTGCAGCCTCATCAGACTGACTGGCAACCCTGCCAGAATGAACAAAGGAGGCCAGCTGGGCTGGGCATAACAGTGAGGTGCGATTTCATCCAGCACCCCTCTTAAGGGAGAACTGTCAAAAACTTCAAAAGACATCATAAAAGCTCTTTGTTGCCAGCCAAGCTTGGCAGAGACAGTTGTTGTGGGGGTTTTGAGGACCGCCCACATCTGTGACAAATTCACCCCATTGACATTAAAGAACTGTTGTACATTAATACATTTGTTTCAGCATCCTAAATAAGCAACAATTTGATATTATGCCTGTATTTCATGTGCATTTTAAACAGGCAAGGTGAGATCCAGTGCATGTTGCTAGTACCTGGGGAACTGGAATGGCAGGAATAATGCATTTCTGAGTGAAGTATAAATGACAAAGGGCCTCATTACGACTCAGGCGGTAAGGGTTTTACGGGGGCGTAAACAGCGCCGACCCTTACCGCCTGAGTACGAGGTCCCTTAGCGCCATGGCGGACTTAACACCTGCTTTTAGCAGGTGTTAAAATCCATGGCGCTAAGGGACCATGGAGTTAATTACGCCACCGTAATTTACGGTGGCGTAATTAACGCCTTCCCCACTCCCATTATGCCCTATGGGGCAAAATGGGAATGGGGAAGGGAAAATGGGGATTTACCGCCCCGCCAAGGTTGGAATGGGGCGGTAAGTCCGCCTACCACCATGGCGTAAACGTAGTTTACGCCATGGTGGTAAAGTCACGGCCCAGGCGGTAACTTACCGCCTGGGTCGTAATGAGGCCCAAAAGCATTAAACTTGGTGAAAATATGTGAAATACTAATGAGCATATGTGCAGCTAGTTGCATAATTTTAAATATTATGAATCTCCTAAGAATGGCAAAATTGTGCCCAAAAGCGATGCTATCTCGCACAAAGTTGGCGATCGGACTGTCCAATTCCCTGTGAAATATGGAATCTGCATATCTATTTCTTTTGATGGTGACTAGTATAGATTTGAAGTTTGCTCCATAGTTTAGTTTTGGTAAAAAGTAAATGTGGTGAGACAAAGGACGTAATAAAACACACACACATAAAATGGTGTCATTTCCCCTGGACCAATCAGCCGCAGGGAGGTGGGAGGACCGATAGGGTGGCCTATCCTAGGATAGGACTAATTCTTGGGTGCTTCCCCTCAGATTGTAAAATTCTATGATGTCACTTTGCCTATATAAGGGGGAGACAGAGACACACAGTGAACTTACTTACTTGCTCTCTGACTGACTGCCCAATTTCCTGACCTGCTGACTCAGACCCAAAACCAAATTGAGAAACAAACCACTGATCCAGATCCAGGCAGAACCACTAATCCAGATCATGACAGAACCACCCATCCAGATCCAGGTAGAACCATCCCATCTAGGAGGTCCCAGCTGTCCACAGTGACTAGACCTTGCTTAGCTGTCCCGCATCACATCTAGGAGAGCCCAGCTGTCCCAGTGACCAGATCCTTGGCTCTGCTGTCCAGAGACCTCACTGGCTGTCCAAATCCCCAAATTCAAGCTTACTTAGTAGGTATTGCGTCACCGTGTCACAAAAACTGCATATGCCGCTCTTTTAATGTTGCATCCCATAGAAAATCCTATTAAATCTCATATAAGATCCCAAATTGCCAGGTTCATCTGTTCACCTTTTGCCTAGAAGAATCTGTGTCAGTCCATATCTGTTAGTGTATTCCTTTTATAAGTATTCCAGTTATCTGTCTAAGTCCTTAGTACCATTTTGAAATAAATAAATAAATTCCCCTATAAGGAGGTACGCAGTGTGAGCTGGTTAACATTCAAAATTAACCCCCTTGAGCGCAGTGTCTTTCTTTAATAAAATAGCCCTTAAAATATAGCCTCAGTAAAACTAGTCATTGTGCAATAAAAACCGAATTTGCTCGTGTACCGTGTTTTTCTCTAAATACCAATTTGCCTCTTTCCCATAAAAAACCCAAACATAATCCCATTAAGAATATTCCCTTTACCTCAGAATCCTGTCTCTTATGTGCCTTTGTTCTCATCCAAAAACTGATTTCGGATTTTGAAAGTTAAGCCCCTTTTCTTAGCTGCTTTTCAGTTTTAAAAACCGTGTGAAAAACGAATTGCAATTCTGCCACGTGCGTTTCTTGTCTGCATTGTTTTCCTTTCAGAATCGATTTTCTTACCTGTTTCACATTGCCTTGGTGCCTTCTTAGTCTATCTCTTAAGTGCAGCCACACCAAATTTCTGTCATAGCTATCCTACCGCAATTGTAAAGTGAGATACAAGTAACACGTGAAATCCGAGTATGCCATTTTGCTCATTTATAAGGTTTTCATTTTCTTCTTTGGCCTCCTATTTTGGGGTGATGGGCTGTAGTTGTAATCTGATTTTCCCTCTTCATTCTGACTCCTTGCCATTGCTTTCCATCCACAAAGAATTTAGTCAGCAAGTGTTTGGGGCAGTGTAGTGTTGCAGGGGGAGTGATTAACCTGTGTGCTATCTGTCATTTTGAAGAAAAGTAATGTTGTTTCCACTTCCATGAAAGGTTCATGTATCTTATGTTAGGAGTGTGAAGTAACTGTATTGGGGGATTTTTGCATACATTCTGTCACACAGCACTGCCCCAATTTTGATTTGCTTGATTTTCTGTGAATTGTAAAAATTAATAAATATTTTATTGTTACACACCGGCCTGGTTCATAGTATATTGCGACACGGGGTGTTTGTTAAGGTGGGTTTGAGATGGGTTGGGTGCCTACTCAAACCAAGAACCCAGGGTTCAAATACAAATAAAAGGGCATTTTATTGTGCGCCACATTCATGGTCAGGGGAAGAAGTCCCTGGCTGGAGTGTGCCATGTCATAAATCCATCAAGAAAGAAAATATAGTCACCCCACAGGGTGTAAAATACAGGTGATGTGGTATACTAATTACCGATACTCACCTCACTTTTTCAAACCTCAAAAAACAAACAACTAATGTACGACACTGTAGCATACAAGAAAAATGCCACAGACTAGTCAACAGATCTAGCACAAGGTTTCCCTTGGAGGATCACTCTCACTTAGGGCTACTATTTTCTGATTCCAAGGAGTGTCCTAATTAGCTCTGGCTCTATATGTTTTACCCCTGGTTAGCAAGTGGTCATATCATCATTGCTATACATTTAACACTTGAATATTAACCAGAGTCTTGGCTATAATTCTCATTATTTTAATAGAAAACATAAAACAACTTTTGGTGCAAAAACTTCAGTGACATTTTACACAAAAATTATTATTTCTCAAGAGATACATTAATTCGAATATAATCTTTCGATCAGAATGTCAACATTTGAATTAATCATGCACCATAGAGAACAATAAAAAGTTAAGTACAAGTAAAACAAAAAGACCGTACAAGTATTTTTGACAAAAAGACCCAATGAGACAAAGTTTTCATTTGGACAAAATCTATGAATAACACAAAAAGTAAATTCTATTCCTATGGCAGAGGGATATTATAACATTACTTAGTTTTCACCCTATTTTGGTTTTACATTGCTTAGTTTTCAACCTATTTTGGTTCTGAAAATCCACATATGTGTTCGCCAAAAGGCCCCAAATAAAGAAAAACAAAAACCAATTATTGTTCCTTTATGGGGTTTAGGAATATATAACTAGTGTCAACTAAACTTATATATTCACACTAGACTACTGTTTCTTACAGTACTGCTCAGGTCTACGTATATGCAAACTGGCCTAGCTGATGTAAGTCCAGTGGTCAACAATGTCAGCCAAAGAGGGTCAGGCAGATGGAGTTGAAATACGTTTTGGCGTGGAGATCTGGACAGAAAACGCCTTCCTCAGGACCAAAAGTCAGATGTGTAAGAATTATAGCCTCTATAGAAACAAGCAAATACAAAGAGGACAAGGAAGAAGAACAAAAAATAACATTAAGGGGAGTTATAAAAAGATTAAAAGTCCAACCTACAACGACTACTAAAGAACTAAAGGCATACCAGTTTCTATTCAAATAATGAATGTAAAGGAAAAAAGCCAGACAAGAAAAGAGAAAGGATAAACACCCAAACCCATCACAGGGTAAAGAGACAAATAATAAACAATATTGTTTATGACAAGATACAATATGTGTGCATAGTCCAGCACCGTGAAGGAACATTACAGTGTGTAGATAATAGATCCATAACAGTGGGGGCTTGTGCCGTTATTGAGATAAATGTTCCACCCGTGACAGCTTAACACAGCAGGCTAGCCCAGAAAAGGTAGTGATACTTTTTGTGGTTAGAAAACTGTGTTATACTGTAAAAGCGTCATCACAAAACATATACCTTAAGTATCAGGCATGTGTGTAAAAATAAAGTAAAATTAACCCTGAACTAGACAAAAGCAGAATAAAGATTTGTCCTTGCAAAATTAATTAAATAAAGGAAGAACACTCTTCATAATCACCACAGTGGAGATAAACATGGCTAGACAGCACCTTCTGTCCAAACTATTCATTAGAGGGGAATGGGCAGAGCAGGAGCAGTAAGTCTGGCTATCCAGCATGATGTAATAGGTCACCTCCACAAGCACGGATGTGTGGCAGGACAGTGGCCTATTACATCAAGCCTTGACTGAGTTTTACATGACTCAGAATATCAAAGAGGAGCAGCTTAAAAAGGTCCGACTCACTGCCTACATATACCTCCATGTGGTAGTCATAGAAAAAAAGTACAGAGAAAGTGTCAACGTTGGCTAAAATCAGTCTGACCTTTTAAATCAAACCCAGAGTGAATTGAGGCAGGTAGAAGAAAAGATGCGAGAGAGACACATATCTGAGTCAGAGTTAGGAAATCTCATCAAACTATAAACCAACAAAGAGATGAACTGATGGAACAGGTTGGCACCTTGTATCAGGAAAAATAGGCCCTATACCAGGAGGTGTGCAAATTAAGAACACACTTACAGAAAAGAGAGTCAGACCTTCAGGAACTGACTGACCTAAAAACTGAGTATGCAAATGCAATGGGGCACATAAGCCAAGTAGAAGGTGATCTACAATAGACCACCCAAGCCAAAGATGTGCAGGGACAGGAGATTCCTCTCCTGCAACAAAAATGTTCTGAGTTTTCCCAAGCAATACAAGAGGAACAGAAAAGAAATGAGGCCCTTTCTGATGAGAACAGGGGACTCGAGAGCCAGGTAGCAGCGCAAGGGAAGGTAATAGAGGTGAGTCAAGCCCTGATAGCAGAGCACAAGGCTCAGGTCTTTGCCTACCGTCAATAGATAGGGGCTGAGAAGGAGAAACTTGAGAAGTTAGGAGAAGAATGTGCTAGGTTAAATCAATACTTGAGGGACCCTGAGTGGTTAGAGAGGGACAGGGCCACCCCTGATCACAGTGTGATGCCCTCTGTACCAAGAGCCTTGAACCCATTTACCATCCTGTATGCGCAAGACACTGCTAACTTCATGGCCACAAGTTCACAAGAACCAGAAACCTTGAGGCAGCCGGACTCAAGTAGGCCCAGCATGATTGAGCAGACAGGCCACCGCCCATCAGAGATTGATGGACGAGCATCCCTGTACAGGTTACAACATATTATGGCCCATGTATCTGACCAGGAAGACTCCAATGAGGAGAAAATCAGGGAGCTAGACTTAAAGAAACATCATCTACAAAGGGACCATTTGGTTCGCTTTGCACAGAAAAAAATAGCATGAATTGAGGCCCCAAAATAGTATTCTGAAAATCTCAATACCAATCAGGGAGATGGGGGGAATTCTCCACCAACCCTGGAAGCAGGGAGGAGTCAGAAGACTACTCTCCTGTGCGAAAGAGGGAGTGCAAGGGGAGTGAACCAAGCCGCAACAGGGGAGATGAGTCTAGGCCCCATCATTCTGGGAGAAACTCCCAAGCTCAAAGAATTAGGGAGTGCCTAGAGAATAGGAATGGGACCTCAAATAGTAGCAGCTCTGAGTCTTCAAAAGAAGGCTAACAAAAAAAAGAGAACTCTGGTGAAAGACCCCATTAAACAGATAAAAGCTATCAGGAGTTCCATGGCTTTGTACCACAAAAATGCCAAAAATTCTGTCTGGGAGCGTCTGGAGCTATATGAACAGATGATGACATCTTTTGACATTAAAAATAATCAGAATTGTATAAAGTTTGCCAAATGGGCGTTTTCTCCAGAGTACTCCAGCTTCTTTGCTGGGCTGGAAGACCAGAACCATTCAAGGTGGTCCACCTATAAGGTGCCCATCCTGAAGCACTTCTCCATGCACAGAAGCCCCCAGGAGGCCCACAAGACAGCCTACAATCTGCAGTGTGGAGAGGCTCAGGCCCCAAGAGAATGTGTTCAGGAACTAAAACGGGCATTTGCACAAACTACTAGGCGGGTGCACACGAATAGTAGGGAATTTGTAAATACCTATTTCATGCACTCCCAAAGTACACCATGACCCAGTTGGTAAGGGATTTCCATCATGTCAGGACCCTGGGCTGGTTAATAGAGCAAGCTACCCGGATCTACGAGGTCCAAAAACCGGTAGAAACCAAAAACCCCACCAAAAACCCCAAACCAACCAACACCCCGCTGGACCTAGAAATGGGGGGAGCCTAAAAATAGACCTTCCCAAAATCAACCAAATCAGAGGCACAGAAGACCGTCTGATCAATCACAAACAGGTGGGAGTCAGGCAGGGTACCCTGAAAATGTGCCCCCTAACTCTGCCAATTACATCAGCCCTAGGTATAAGGGCAACAGGCCCATCTTGGGGTATGTGTGGACACCCCCGGCCCAGGGGCGAGGTCCAATAAGGTGAGTATGGCCCCAGGGAACTTCCCTCCAAACTTTCCTCAGGAGGGCAGTAATCCTCCAAATCCTGGTTTAAATTTCTTCCCCCGGTACCCTCAAAACCCCAACATGCAGGACAACCCTCCTTACTCTCCCCGCTTTCAGGAGTCCGGACCACCAAATCCGGGAGAGAGGAGGCCAAGGGTGGAGGGCTACCAGGGAAACCCCCAGTATCCAGGTTACTCTGGGAGAAGGGATAGTTACCCATCACAAGACTAACCCAGATTTGACACAAGACCCCTGTACCAGCCGGAGCGGGTCTCAAGACCTGAGTCGCATGTTGAGGGCTCAGCAGAACCCTCCGATGAACATGGCAGCCCAGAATAACTCAAACCAAGGGTTGGAACAATGACGGTGAGAGAACCCCTGATAACCCACCGGTTCCAGAGGAGGAGACATGGGAGGAAGGGGGATGCAAAGCCCTAGAGGAAGCTTCCTTCCTCACCTGCGAAAAGCCCCTAGACACCCCGGAACCAGAACTTAAATCTCCTGCCTCTGAAAATCTGCAACCCAGGGAACAGAGGGTGAGTAGGAGAAACAAAGAGACAAAAAAGACCCATTTTGTGTAGGAAGTCAGTGTCCTCCAGTTTGAAGGGGAAGAATCATTGGAGGATTCTGGGAAGAAAGTCTTCTCCTTCAAGGATGGGGGAATTCCTCCCAAAGAAATCGCCCATCCCCGAACCCCAGAAAAGTAATCCTGTAAATGTAACAGTAACTAAGGGATCCTCCCCAAAAACGGATTCTAGTGACTGTCTCCAGGAAGAGTGGGCAGCACAGAATCAAGGGGAAAAAGGGGATTCCAAAATCTCACCTATTTCAGGATGCCAAATTTTATTTACAGATTCCCGAACTCCGACACAGAAAACTGTCCAGGATTCCCCAGTTTCAGAGTCCAAAATAAAGAAACTAACTACCCAGCTTGCCCAAAATGGCCATTACCGTTGCCCATTGAAGGAGAAAGAAGGTAGGTTCTATGCCCCCGTCCGGGTGTAAGGGCAATGTAAATTTTTAGCACTGATGGACACCTGATCCCAAGCCACTCTTCTGTCCAAAAGGGCCTTTGAGCAGCTTAATTCATGAATGGGGGAGAGACACCAAATTCCTCTGAACCCTCTTCCTGGACAACTCCAGAACTTAGACAGGAATGAAATTCTCATCGAAGGGACTGCAGATTTGGAGATTAAAATTGGGTGACACCAGGTGAAACATCCAGTTATAGTTGTCACTCCAGAGGGGACTGACATCCTTTGGAGGTTTTCTCCCGTAATAGACTGTGTGAACAAGGTCCTCTGGACTCAGGCTAACCGGCTAATAAAATTGAAACAGAGCACCAACTATGTCAGTTTAAATGGCACAAGCCGCATGGCTGAACAGCGATCTGACCAAATTGAGTTCCCTTTTCAAAACAATCAACTACCTGACATTACTGTAATTGCTGTAGGACAACAAACAGGTGATGGGAACTCCTCTCCATTTCTGAAAATCAACCTTCCTTCCAGTTTCAAGTGGCATTCCACACTGGAAGGAGATACCATGACATTTTCTACCGATTCCCAATTTGAAAATCTAAGTCCTGTAGTAAAAAGTGATGAAAAAGCAGCTCAAGGCATGGCTTAGGTTCAGAAAAAGGGTGAACAGCTGTTCCTCCCCATTCAGGTAAATGAGCGGGGGACCCTGTTCTCACAAGAGTAGACCTGAATAGTGAAGAAAGCTTCATCAGCGAAGCGTTATTCAGGAAACTCCCAAAAGATCAGACCATTCCCGCTGTTGAGTCTGTTTATCAGTGGCTATGGGGCCTGGAAATCCCCTATTCGCAGTTGTATGCTAAAAATGTCTATCTCTGGTAAATGCATAGAGTATAATTGTTGGGTCGTGTCGAGGTGTTCCCTCTGCCTTCTACTTAGACAGTGACATTCTCTCCCAATTGACAATTGATTTGGATCTCATTAATGGCCAAGCCCGGTCACAACTGGAGGGTAACCCGAAGGGCCTTGGCAATCCTAAAGAAAGCCTTCCGGTCAGCCCCATTGCTACCAAAGGCAGTTGAAGTTCAAAAGTGGAGAGGAGGTCACATCCCAGCCTGGCCTTCAAGATCTGCATCCCCAAAGGAGATCTGTCAGAAGAGAAATGGGCCCACATCAATGCGTTAAAAAGTTGTCACCCCAGACACACTTTGCGGCTGATTGATGAGCCAAAAGAAAACCAAGCAGAGGAACCATCTGTAGAATGAGAAGAAAGGAAAAGAATAAGCTGAGGGAAGTATTTAGATGCATAGGTATATCTATATCAATGAAAAAACTTTGTTAAGGGGACATTATGGTTAAGTTGCGCTACTAAATACCTATCAAATTCAGTGAAAAAACTTTGTTAAAGGGACGTTATGGTTACAAGTAAAACTGAAAAAAACACTAAGCAACCATAACTCGTGCCACCACCGTGCACTGCTAAGAATAACACCCATGACATCAAAGATGACATCACAAATATGATTGATGACATCACTGATGACATCACATGTGCATTTAATTTTCATAGGAAGTCCCTACAAGGGGCTGTGAATGTAATGTTGGCAAACCAGTGTCAGGGGTCATCTGGAGATGTGTGATGAACTATATACTTGATTATGCAAAGTATTGCTCCAAAGAACGTCCCATTGCAGTGTTGTTTCTAGAACAGGAACCTACTCATACAGAAACATAAGCATTGGCTGCAGCATACACCATAGAGATGTAATAATTCTAATTTTCCCATGTTGGATAGTAAAACGGTGAATGCTCCTGTATCACACTTTTGCATACTGTGAAACATATACTAAGTAGGTAATAATGCATCACTTACTACATACTTGTACTACTACGCACAAAAAATTAAGAGACCATATTGTATACAAATATGGGGCTTATACAGGGTGAGTAAAGTAAGTAAACAAGAGGCAGTATCATGAGCCACTGTGTATAACCAACATGATTATCTTTACACATATAAATGATTGCTGTGTTTCAGGCCTGCTTCTTCCCCTATGTATGTGCACCACAAGATGCGATTGAATTCTAATGAAAGTATTGTAAGAACATGTGAGAATAGCAACGTCTACAAATGTAATACCTTTTGAATTTTAAGTTTTTGACTGTCAGTGAATTAACTCACCTGGCCTAGATATGTCAGTGAACAAAAAAAGAAGGGGCTAGTCGTGTGATGTCATCAGTGATGTCACCAATCATATTTGTGATGTCATCTTTGATGTCATGGGTGTTATTCTTAGCAGTGCACGGTGTTGGCGTAAGTTACGGTTGCTCAGCTTACCATAACTGGCGAATTTCAGGGGTATTTCATTTTTACTTGTAACCATAACGTCCCTTTAACAAAGTTTTTTCACTGAATTTGATAGGTTTTTAGTAGCACAACTTAACCATAACGTCCCCTTAACAAAGTTTTTTCATTGAATTTCATAGGTTTTTATGAGTCCAAATTAATCATAACGTCACTTGAACAACTTTTTTTCAGTGAATTTCATACGTTTTTATTAGTGCAACTTAACCATAATGTCCCCTTAAAGTTTTTTCATTGAATTTCATAGGTTTTTATTAGTGCAACTTAACCATAACGTCCCCTTAACAAAGTTTTTTCATTGAATTTCATAGGTTTTTATTAGTGCAACTTAACCATAACGTCTACGAACATCTGACTTCATTCCGGACCTTTCGGACAGTGCCAAATGACCATATGCTGGCGCGCGGCATGATGACGTGTCCGAGAACCCGTCCGCACTTCACGATAAGATCCGTGCTTCGCAGACAGTTCGGAACTGCATTTTCTACTGATCTAGGAACTTTCAACTTCCCTTGCACAGCTCCAACACCTATTCCTACTCATCCATTAACAATCTAGTACACAGTACATACTTTTAGCAAAACAAAAAAATGCATCCAAAAACAATAAAAGAAATGTTCCTTTAGGAACCACCTTTCACAGTTAAAAAAACAGAAGTAAAAAAAAACGTATATACTCCATCTACTTTATATTTCTCAGTAAAGCAATAAGATTTTCCAACATTTACATTTGCATTTTGTGTTATGCTAATGGCGATATTGTGGCGTTTATCCCCCGTTCCAGGGATGGAACAGTGGATACCGGCCTGGCAGGCCAAGTTATCAGCCCAAGCAAAGCGAGGGTGGATAATGAGGTCTCCGGACCATTATCCCCCCATTCCAGCCCCTGTAATGTGGGATGAAGGCCATTAGCACACTAGGTTCCCAAAAATCCTTTTCCAAGATGGCCACCATGGAAATGGAAGGCAGGGTTCGGTACATGACCCATCTTTGCTTTCCATTGCAGCATGCAGAAAGCAAAAAGAGAACCCTATGACCATATTACTACAAGCACATTTTCCTTCCCTTTCAAACCTACCCCAATTTCGAATAACTTTACCACAAAGCCAGTCCCAGGTGGACATGGCCACTTTCACCCCATGTGTTGTCCTTCGTGGTCATGGCCAGTGACCTGATTGTCAGGATCATGACCTTATTCCATGACCCGAACAATCTGGCCACTGCCCATGGCCAGAGGCTACACCTCAGTCACCAAAGGTAAATCACAATTTTTTTGTACCTACATTTTGACACATGTCAAAAAACAAAATCCATTCAGACTTTATGAAAACATTTACATATAGATCCATAATCTTTTTGCAAACCTTTGTGTAGATTTGTCAAACGGCACCACATTTATAAGCCTTTTCAATATTTTGGGACCCCCCCCTAATTTTGCCCCCTCTCAACAAAATCCCACCAAACTTCGCAAAAACATTAATATCTAGTTCTATTATCAGTTTGCCAAATTAAGTGTAGATTCGTCAAATGGCACCTCATTTATAAGCCTTCACATTATTTTGAGACCCCCCTCTAATTTTGCCCCCTCTTGACAGAATCCCACCAAACGTTGTAAACCCATTCGGAATCAGTACAGGAATATAATTGCAAATTTACATGCAGTTTCATTGAGTTTTGCCAAAGTTATATGTCATCCAAAAACTGCCCCAAACATCTCAAGTGTCCCTGAACTTCTCAAGACTGTTTGCGAACATCCGAACTGTTCGCAGACTTTCGCAGCAAAAACCACCTGTTTTTTTGCTTCTTGCAGCCATATTCCATCCCATCCTCATCACCCCTCACCTTCCCAGAGATTATTTGATAAGTTTGACAAGTGCAATGTTGTGTTTTTTAATATGTTTTTACTGCGATGTCCGAGGACACCGACCGATGTTTGCGAATCCAAGATGGCGGGCATTTCCAAAAATCTGACGCACCTCACACTTCATACCAACCAATCAGCGAACATGTTGTGTGCCCGTGGACATGACGCAAGTCAATTAGCCAATCATTGTCCTGTCCGCGGAGCGAACAGGGAAGTGTGTCCGTGGAGCGGACATAGATATCACTAATATTTTTGCCTTGTGTTTTGGCCGTTTAAAAAAAAATACTGGATGGATTTACACCAAATTAACAAAAGCACACTTTCGGGACCAAGCCGCTGCTCCTACCGCAAATTTCGTGGAAATCCGTCCAGCGGTTTGGGCAGTAGGCGCGAGCAAAGTTTTTTCCCATTATGTCTATGGGTAAAAAATAAACTTTGGGATCCCCCCTATAACTTTGCCCCCCCCTTGACTAAACCTCACCAAACTTTACAAAAAAATCCAGAGTGAGCCATATACAGTTTTTGCAGAGTTTGGTGAGGATTCGCCCCGGGAGAGCGAAGTTAGAAACCACCCAAAAAGTGTTCTTCCTATGGGTTTAGCAACTTAACCATAACTACATGGCCGCTACTGCAGGCCATGTAATAACAGGGAGTATTTTCCTTTAGTGTTACTTTAAAAATGAAAAAGTGTGTTTTGAAAGTCAAGTACTGGCCTGGTCCTGTTGAGTAAATTGCTTGATGTTACTATAAAAATGAAAATAAATGTTTTAAAATCAAATTGTTGTTCTTGTCCGATTGAGTAATCTACTAGGTGTGATGGTAAAGATGAGAAATGCTTATGTCCTAGAAAGTGTACATTGTAATTATTGGTCCACTGTTGTAAATCTTCTGGGAAACCTGTAATTGAAAAATCCTAAAACCTGTTTTGTATTTTTCTTCTATTTGATGATTAACTCCATTACCTCCTAGACTGGCATTACATTTGCTGTTCTGTTTTCTGAATACTAAAGCTGTACACATGACATTCAAGACGGCTCTCCAATTTGCTCTTGATTTCATTTTAAAACATCACAAATTTGTGCTCTGCATGAAAACCCACCCTGGCATGCTTTACTTCTGCTGAGTACCAACAAGAAAGGCAATACATTTCCAGAACAGCTGATGTACTGGGAAATCACTTGAAGGCGAAGAATTCGGTTTTCCACTTAAATACGGCTTGTGTTTTCTTTTGCTATAAACCATTGAGCACAAACTGCAGTAATTGAAACAAATAATGCTGGGTTTCTTTTTCTCATGTCAATTTCAAAGAAATGCCTGGCAGTATATCTCTGTGTCCAGAAACTGACAACATCTGTAAAAGCCCTCCAGAAGGTTAATTAACAATAAACTGTGCAATAGAAACCACATTAGGAAACGCAAAATGAACTAAAATAAAAACACATGTGAATTTGCTCTTCTTAAAACCAGGAAAATGCAGGTTAAAAGTGAAATGACAAATGGCAACATTGCTTGCACAGAAACAGTATTGTATATGTGGGGATGAGGGGTTTGGCACTAAAATGTACATTTTATTTATCCCAAAAAAGACTTGGTTTATTTTGACAAAAAGAAAAAAAAACCTTTGAAAACAGCAGAACAGGTTTGGTCGCGGCATTTCAAAGGTGCTCTGCCCCCCATGGGGAAATAATTACCTCCATAAGTGGACCTGCCCCTATGGGCATATGAAAGGCTCAAAGTGCGGGAGTTCGCAGCCTCGTCAGACTGACCGGCAGCCCTGCCAGAATGAACAAAGGAGGCCAGTTGGGCTGGGCATAACAGTGAGGTGTGATTTCCTCCAGCAACTCTCTGAAGGGAGAACTGTCAAAACTTCAAAAGACATCATAAAAGCTCTTTGTTGCCAGCCAAGCTTGGCAGAGACAGTTGCTGTAGGGGTTTTGAGGACCGCCCACAT
This sequence comes from Ambystoma mexicanum, assembly GCF_040938575.1. NCBI lineage: Eukaryota > Metazoa > Chordata > Amphibia > Caudata > Ambystomatidae > Ambystoma > Ambystoma mexicanum. The sequence goes on along the minus strand of NC_090921.1, from coordinate 1,324,437,279 downwards.
CTGTGACAAATTCACCCTTTTGATGGACTTAAAAGAACTGTTGTACATTAAGACATTTGTTTCAGCACCCTAAATAAGCAACAATTTGATATTATGCCAATATTTCATGTGCATTTTAAACAGGCAAGATGAGACCCAGGGCATGTTGCTAGCACCTGGGGAACTGGAATGGCAGGACAAATACATTTCTGGGTGAAGTATAAATAACACAGACATATAACTTGGTGAAAATACGCAAAATAGTAATGAGCATGTGTTTAATGTAATTTATGTGTAAAGTTTTTACATTTTGTATAAAACTGTATCATATTAATAATAAATAAATAAATAAAGTAATGAGCATATGTGTAGTTAGTTGCAGAATTTTAAATATTATGATTCTCCTAAAAATTCCGAAATTGTGCTCAAAAGAGATGCTACCTCACACAGAGTTGCCGATCGGGCGGTCCAATTCCCTGTGAAATATAGAATCTGCATATCTGTTTCTTTTGATGGTGACTAGTATAGATTTGAAGTTCGCTCCATAACTTAGTTTTGGTAAAAAGTAACTGTGGTGAGACAAAGGAAGTCATAAAACACACACACATAAAATGATGTAATTTCCCCTGGACCAATCATCCCGGAGTGAGGCGGTAGGACCGATAGGTTGGCCTATCCTAGGATAGGACTAATTCTTGGATGCTTTCCCCCAGATTGTGAAATTCTATGCTGTCACTTTGTCTATATAAGGGGGAGACAGAGACACACACTGAACCTACAAACCTAATTACTTGCTTCTGCTTGCCTTATTTCCTGAACTGCTGACTCAAACCCAAAACCAGATTCAGAGACAAACCACTGATCCAGATCCAGGCAGAACCACTGATCCAGATCCAGACAGTACCATCCATCCAGACCCAGGCAGAACCATCCCATTTAGTAGAGACCAGCTGTCCACAGTGACCAGACGTTGCTTAGCTGTCCCGCTTCACATCCAGGAGAGCCCAGCTGTCCCAGTGACCAGAACCCTGGCCCCACTGTCCAGAGATGTTGCCGGTTGTCCAAATCTCAAATTCAAGCTTACTTTGTAAGTTTTACGTCACCCAGTCCCAAAAACTGCATATCCCGCTCTTTTAGTGTTGCATCGCATACAAAATCCTATTAACATCTCATATGAGATCCCAAATTGCCAGTATCATCTGTTCACCTTTTCCCCTAGAAGAATCTGTGTTAGTCCATATCTGTTAGTGTATTCCTTTTATCATTATTTCAGTTATCTGTGTAAGTCCTTAGTACCATTTTGAAATAAATTAATTATTTTCCCTATAAGGAGGTACGCATTGCGAGCTGGCTAACATTCGAAATGAACCCCTGTGCGCATAGTGTCTTTCTTTAATAAAATAGCCCTTAAAATTTACCTCAGTAAAACTGGTCATTGAGCAACAAAAAACAAATTTGCATATGTAGTGTGTTTTTCTCTAAATTCCGATTTGCCTCTTTCCCATAAAAAACCCAAACATAATCCCATTAAGAATCTTCCCTTTGCCTCAGAATCCTGTCTGTTATGTGCCATTGTTTCTTATCCAAAAAACGATTTACGATTTTGAAAGCTCTGTCCCTTTTTTTAGCTGCTATTCAGTTTTAAACCCATGTGAAAAACAAATTGCAATTCTGCTGCGTGTTTCTTGTCTGCATTATTTTCCTTTCAGAATCAATTTTCTTACCTTTGTCACGTTGCCTTGGTGCTCTGTTCAGCAGGCTGTAAGATCCCTGTCTTTTAAGTGCAGCCACACCGAATTTCTGTCATAGCTATCCTACCACAATTGTAAACTGAGATACTAGACAGAGTAGCATACTTACAAATCCAGCAATATCTAGAAACCAACAAACTCTTAGGTGCCTGCCAATCCAGATTCAGACCGCAGCAGGGCACAGAAACTGCCTTAATCAACCTCAAAACCCAAATTAATGAGATTAATGACAAAGGAAACACCGCCATGCTTCTCCTCCTTGATCTGTCGGCAGCCTTCGACCTGGTAGATCACACAGTCTTGTACGAACACCTGGCCTCTGGGCTGCCCACTTCTCAAAAGAGGCCGTAGCCTGGATCCAATCATTTTTGGACAATCGTACCATGAGAGTCTTCTCCTCACTAGCTTCAGCAGACCCCATCAAAATAACCTGCGGTGTCCCCCAAGGATCCTGCGTCTCCCCCACCCTTTACAATATCTTTACCAAGCCCCTATTTGACAAGTTGGACAAACTGGGTGTCTCATACACTAACTATGCAGATGACACCCAGATTCTCATACCCCTTTCGGGCAACTTCGACTCCAATACGGCCTTGGTAAACAAAATATACCTCATCATTTAGGCATGGATGGCCACACACGGCCTATGCCTGAATGATGAGAAAACCAAAATACTGCTCCTCGGATCCAACATCAACCTAAAAAAACACAGTCCTGACTACAACGCCTTCAACATAGACGGCAACACTATCACAGTCACCAAAACAGTGAAAACTTTAGGCTTTCACCTTGACTCAGCCATGTCACTAAAAAAAACAAGTGAATTCTTTAGCATCCTCTACCGCTTTCACGTGCAAGCTTATCAGAGCAAGTAGAGCATTCCTCTCCCAAGCTAGCTGCATTACCATTGCCAACGCCTTAATACTATCCAGGCTCGACTACTGCAATGCCATGTATCTAGGAGCCAACAAACACATAACAGACAAGCTCCAAACTCTGCAAAATAACGCATTCAGGACAGCCCTTAACCTACCACACAAGGAACACATATCCAACAAAAGAAGATAACACAAATGGCTCAAAATCTGCGACCGCATCTCACTCAAAACAGCATCACTCACCTTCAAATGCTTAAACAACGCGGCCCCCCATACCTGGCAACCAGAATAGTAAAATGAACGTCCACCAGACCCATGAGAATGACCAACGCTTACTGCCTACAGGTACCCAAATTCAGACAGAAAAAAACGGGCGGTAGCAGCTTCCCTGTCATGGCAGCCCAGCACTGGAATGCTCTCCCTCTCAACATCAGAACTGACCAACCCTATTACAGTTTTAGGCGTAACACCCTCACCTGGTTACGCTCCAACGATCCCCATGACTGAACAATGCTCCTCCACCTAGCCTTCCTCACTGTATATATGTATATAAACTGACCTGCTAAATATACAATACTGTATGTATATTTGTATATATGCCTAATTAACATACCCTGTAAATAATGTAATGCTCTGCTAACCATTCAACTGTTTCCTACCCTCTAACCAAGTCCTTATGTATACGTACTCTTCTGCTCTCTGTTGCGCCCTGTTACCTCTGGGTTTTGCGCGCTATATCAAATAAATAAACAAACAAACAAACAAACAAGTAACAAGCGAAATCCCAGTATGCCATTTTGCTCATTTTGAAGGTTTTCGTTTTGTTCTTTGGCCTCATATCTTGGGGTGGTGAGCTGTACTTTAAATCTGATTTTTCCCTTGTCATTCTGACTCCCTGCCACTGATTTCTATGCACAAAGAAGTTAGTCATCAAGTGTTTGGGTAAGTGTTGCAGCAGGAGTGATTAACCTGTGTGCTATCTGTCATTTTGAAGAAAAGTAATTTTGTTTCTGCTTCCATTAAAGGTTTATGTATCTTATGTTAGGAGTGTGAAGTAACTGTATTGGGGGATTTTTGCATGCATACTGCCGCACAGCGGTGGCTGCTGCCCCAATTTTGATTTGCTTGATTTTCTGTGAATTCTAAAAATCAATAAATATTTCATTGTTACACACTGGCCTGGTTCATAGTCCATTGCGACACGGGGTGTGTGTTTAAGGGGGTGTGAGTTGAGTTGGGTGCCTACTCAAAACAAGAATCCAGGGTTGACATAAAAATAAAAGGGCGTTTTTATTGTGCACCACATTCATGGTGAGGGGAAGAAGTCCCAGGCTGGAGTGTGCTGTGTCATAAATCCGTAACAAGAGCAAGAAGAGAGTGGGGTTTCTGTTTCCTTGTGACCTTGGTTCATTCCAGAAATCTCTGATAGAGCAGGTGCACTCTTTTCCCCATCCTGAGGGAGTGGCGCTCTGGTCTGCACTCCACTCTTTTCAGATTTTGGGTTTTGGTCCTGGGCCCCCCCCCCCCCCTTTCCAGTAGCTCTAGCTCCGGCCTGTAGAGGCAAGGAGTTATTTAATCTGTCGAGAATAAAAGAGAGGTTAAGTATTTATACAGTACTCATTTCCCTGGTATGATCAACGAACGAATTGACAACAAAACAACGAGTTACACATTACTTTTCATTTGACGTATACAATTCAGACATGATCATTGCTTTTGGTACATTCCTGAGAAGTATACGTTGGTTTACTCCCTGTAAATGTGTGATTTTCTCCATCAGCTTTCTGTTCTTTACTTTTATTCTTCAGATGGTTCATGGGCTCTACCCTCACTGGGTTCAGTCAAAAGGTCTGTTTGGGATGACAGCTTTTCAACTAATGTATATGACCCCATTTCTCTTCTGTTTGTTCTCCTTTAGGGATGCAGATCTTATAGGCGACAGATGAGATTTTGTCAACAATTTCAAAAGCACCGCGCCAAAAGGGGAAGAACCTCTGCTCTTTGGTCTGGTTCCTTTGAAAATTATACAGGTAGACCCTGTCTCCTACTTTGTACTCTTTCTTGGTGGTCTTTAAGTCGTAGTGGGTTTTCATCCCCTCTGCCAACTTTTCTAAGTTTCGCTCAGGATAGGCAAACGCATGCTGAAGGTGTTTTAGTACATTTTTAATGTACTCATGGGTTGTGGATGCGTTAATCAAGGTCTGCTCTTCAGTTCTGTAGAGCAGATGCTGAGGTAGCACATTTTTCATCCAGTCATGAGCTTGAATGTAGACATTTTTGTCAAAGAAGATGGTGTGGACCTGATGGCCACCAGGACAAACAGTAATCGGATGTCCCAACTAGGTCCAGAGTTCACCACAAACTTCTTCAAGATGCCCACAATTGTTTTATTGTACCTCTCGCTCCCCCGCAAGAGGCTAGGCGGTAGGCAATGTGGAGATTTCGCTTTACCCTGAGTATCTCCCACATCTTTGTCATTGCCTCACTGGTAAAATGACTTCTTCGGTCTGATTCAATCCTTAGGGGAAGGACGAAATGAGAGAAGATGGGATTGATCATTAGAGCGGCAGCTGTTTCCGCCTTACAATTTGGGGTCGGAAGACATTCCACCCACTTGGTAAACAAGCATGTCACGGTCAACATGTACTCCTCTAGAGGAGTGAATCACTGGCCCAATGAAATCGACTTACAAATCTGACCAAGGTAGTGTCATTCCCCTTTTCTGTCGGGGAGCTCTGTGTGTGAGGGAACTTGGCTGAAACTGGGCTCACACAAGGCACCCCTTTAAGTAAAGGTCAAGGTCCTGACCCATGTGTGGCCAGTATGCAACCTCTCGCAAGATTTCTAAGGTTGTATGAAACCCCCTATGACCAGCAGTCACTGCGTCATGAGTGTGACTTAACATCAGGCTTTGGAATGATGTAGTTACCACCCACTGGTCACATCCAGATATGATCTCCGTACCAACAAACCGTCTTGGATTCAGAACATTTTGGAAAACTTCATCAACAGCCAGAGATCCTCTTTCGGATTCTGTCAGAAGAAAATTCACAGGGTTTTCAATGTGTTGATAACATTTCCCAATAATCAAGTCTTTTTTTTTGTGCCGTAATCAAATCAGCATCTGGTTTTCTTTACTCCACTGGGCAGTTGAGAGTTCATTTTGGGCATGTGTTTGGGATCTGCTGACTGCAGAGGTCTGGATTTCCCCCAACAGGGATCCAGTTTCTGTGAGATCCCCGTGGATGGCTCTGGTTTTGGCCAACTGGTCAGCCAAGTAGTTTCCAGTTTTGTCTGGTCGCTCGTTTTTGGAGTGACCTCTGATCTTTTTCCAATAGATGGTCATATCATTAGAGGTGACCAGATCATGAATGGATTGGATTAATTTCCAGTGCTTGAGCACGCAGCACGCCTCGATTTTACCAATTAATTAGGTGCTACATGAACCCATTCCTGACATAATCTGAATCTGTGATAATGACCAGTTCTTTGAGTTGGTGTTGTACGGTAGTGAGAAAGGCTTGATGTACAACCATCAACTCTGCGACCTGACTACTTTTGGGACCTATTTTGTACCCAGCAGAGGGCTCTGGGGCATCATTCACCCAGGTATTCCCAATGCCACTCACTAGTTCTTTTCCCCCGTGATTATCAACATTGTAGGAGCACACATCCAGATAAACTGTGGGTATCCCCTGGCATGTGTCTTCCTCATACATTTTGTGCGGGGAAGTAAGGTATGCCTCCATATTGTCTTTTGGTCTTTAGACTTTGGTCCTCGAGACAGTATTCTTGAGCAGTCATGCAAGTCAGCCAAACCTTGCGCTTTGGGACTCTTCTTGTTTTGGGCATATCTGACCTCCACAGGAAAGCCTTGCATGGACAGAATCCAGAAAGTAATTCTGGAATTACTCATGTTCCCTGTTTGGATTCAGTCACTTTGGCGATATTTCAAGGGATGGTAAGAAATCTTGGCAATGATGTGCTCCCACTGGATGCATGGGCGGTAATTCTTCAATGCCCACACCGTTGCCAGGAGTGCCATTTCACAATTGTTGAAATTTTCCTCCACTGAGGACAAAGTCTTGCTCACGTTCGAGATTACTTTTTTGACTTTGTCATGCTTTTGGTATAATACTGCTGTTAAGATAGTATTTGAGAACCCCATCTCCAAGAAGAATTAATTATTATTTATGGGGTAAGCCAATCAAGGTTCTTGGGAAAGCCTTCTCTTTAGTTGTTTTACTCCCTCTGACTGTTCTGGACCTCACTCCCACTAGACCCAAGCCTTTAGTAAATGGTTCAAGGGTCGCGTTACCTCTGTGTAGTCCTCTATGAACTTTCTAATATAATTAGTGAGTCCAAGAATGCTTTCTTAGTTCATGCAGAGTAGTAGGGTCTTTCAATTTCAATAATGCTTCCACCTTTTTCGTTTGGGGACTGAGACCCTTAGGGGTGATTTCATTCCCTAAGAAGTTCACGCGAGTCTTACACCACAATGCCTTCTGAAAGGACAGTTTTGCTCTGGCATAGCGAATTTCAGCTATGTATTCGTCCACAGTTGAGCTCTTGATTAAGACATCAACTACATAGGCTAGGTTTCCCCTTTCGCCCAAGTCGGCATGGCCTTATGTATGAAGATGTTAAATTTGTTGCCAGAGTTTATGTATGGAAAGGGGGTTCAGGTCCACGTGTACTGCTGCGCCCTGAAGGTAAAGGCAAGCTTGTACTGGTCTTCCCTACTCATGGGTACTGTCCAGTAACCATTTCTGAACTCTGTCCTGGTGGCGCAGAAGTTCAGAAGGCCAACCTAATTACTTGGAACAGGGTAACCTCTGGACGAGCCAGACCAATCAAGGTAGCGATCGCGGCGGTCAAGACTAGGTCTCAAGAGGGGTGAGGGTGACTGAAAGCCCACAATAAGCACACAAAGCAAGATCACTTACAAACTACTCCAAACAGTTGTTATATTAAACATATATACACATTTATTTCAAGGCCTTTAAAAGAATGACCGTAGCGAGAAAATCACAATATAACGATAGTAAACCAACACATACCATATCAACACAATATATATACAAATACGACAGTCTCAAGCGTTAGATGCACGAAATGGGTAGTCCACCTAAAAGGGAAGGAAGACAGGCAGTGCAAAATAATGCTTAGACCCAGTTCGCCTTCAGAGGCACCTAACTAGATGGAAGTCCGAGCCCTGCGAAGAGTGGAGCCTTGTGCTCAAAAGTACCTGCACGCGCTGGTGCCAACGGGCAAAAGGAGAAGTTCTTCGAGGGAAATCAGGCAGTTCAGTTTAGTGCACCAAAGAAGAAGAACAAGTTCCGCGACCTCCTTTTGGCCTAAGCCAAGAGCATTTACTTAAACATTTGCTTTACTCAAAACCCCACACCTCAAAGTCCGTACATCCTGAATCACATTTTTCATAAATATCAATCGCCATAAGTTCCTTGATAGTGATATCTTTCATTACAAAAGCGTTAACAGTTTCATTGGGCGCATGTACCTTTGCTCCTAATGTACCTATAGTTTGTGCACAACATCCTCCTAATATTGAACATATGGCTGGGAGACATTGTACACAACAACAACAAAACAATAGAACACCAAGAATTATCCTCAGGACTGAAAAGAGCTTCCAACACCATGGACGTAGAAAGTCCCAGAACCAAACACTAAGATCCCAATTTCCCTCAGGGACATGTACTTCCGTACTCAAGGTATGCAGATTTTGTATTGCCTTAAATATAGCAGGGGAGGAGTCGGGTGCAAAAACACAGCAAGCAGATCCCACCAATTTACATACCCCACCACTTTCGGCCAGGATGATGTCTAACACCATCCTATTTTGAAGGGCCCCTAATATAATCGCCTTTTGTTCCAGTGTCATGTTGTATAGTATATCGGTGGTCATGTTGATGGTTTTCTCCAATACCCTAGCTAGTCTCCTGATATCCTGACAGTTCATTATCTGTCCCCAAATAGCACGAAGGATTTTGCTACATCACCCATGATTTGCGAAGGAGTATCACCATTCTCGTCCCGCTTTAGACGAGCTCTGGAAACCTCAGAGGTGCTAGCCCTGGTAACAAGATACCCAAGTAACAAGTACCCTGCCAATCTCTAGGTAACCAAGGATAGGCTTCATCGCCACAAACAAAGTAAACGGGATCTCCTACATACAAAGGTCTGTCCTCACTAGCTAGGATGGTGCAATCCTCGAATGTACCCATTGGCTGAGAACCATCCCTTTGTATACAGAAGGAAACAGAGGTGTGGCTATGATTGATAGTATAGGAAGGAGGCATGACATCCCAGTTGCCTACGGGAGCCATCTTGAAAGAAATCAATGATTGGAAAGGTCTGGAAAGTCTATGGGAAGGCCTAATAGAAGCAACATTGAGTTTGCTCCTATTTGCGAAAAGGGAACATCCCAAAGGTGTCAGTACTCGTTTCTTGAACTCATTCAAATTAGTCCCATCAAAGTTCCCAGAAATTCTCTCATTCCAATGACCAAAGAATAATGCCCTTAGTGAGGCGTAGCATGCAGTAGTTAAAGGAAGAGGATGAATATACCAACCCAACCCTTTTTTCCCCATGTATAGTGGCAAATGTGAACACACCCAGCAATTTGTTCTGTTTAGAATCGCAAGGGTCGCATTCATGATTAGTAGGAGAGTGTTATTGTGATACCTCTGTCTATGTTGGGAGTCCCTAGGAGGTAGAGTGTGCAGATGCACGAAAGGTGAAGACATAGTGGGAACAATTTCAGTAGGTAACAAAGTCTCAAGTGGATGCACCCCTTCCAAATACCAAAACCCAAGCAAAAATACAACTGTCAAACCGATTGACACTGTGACAAGAAAACAATGAGTCCTCAAGGACCATGATCTTTGATGATCAGATTTTTTGTCAGCCACAAGACCAATAGCTTGTTCTGTACGAGTAGAGTTAGAAAAGGACATTGTTTCTCAGAGTCCGTTTAGAAGCCTCTCCTTCAGGCTCTTTTAGTTCATCCGTCGCTGGCACCTGACCACGTGGCCTATCTTGCTTGAAGGTAACTTTGCCGGTTGCTGCCTCTTATTTACGTTTCAGTGGGAGAGTGGCAAGGGACTAGATCAACGGTGATTCCTTGTAGGCACAGCGCCTACAAGTCTAGCGCCTTGGACGCAGATCGTACCTCAAGACTCCAGGTAAGGCGTGATCTGCAAACAGAGTGTCGTCGCTGCCTGATGGAAGTAGTGAAACAGAAGCAAGATTGCACAATGATGCAGAAAGATCCGAAGAAGAATTTGAAGGCAAAACAGCAGTCTCTCCAGGCCCCACAGACTCAGGAAGGGTTTCCGGGACACCCTTGGTGTCAGTCAAAACGGGCTTGCAATGAGGAACAAGGTGAAAAATGTCCTTCTCTTCTCCTTCGTCGTGAGGCAGATGAAAAGGTATCTTCTTGACGTGCATCGCTTGAATCCAGTGTTTCTTTCCGTCTACTCATCCAGCGGTCTGTATGGCCAATAGGACTTTAAATGGTCCTCTCCAGCGCGGTGCGAGACAGGATGCTCTTTCAAACGCTTTAGTGAGCACCCTGTTGCCGGGTCGAAGTAGATGCCCTGGCCCTTCGTATTTTACTGGGAGATATTCTCGCACCTGTTGGTAAATCAAATACAAGTTTTGAGTTAACTGGTCACAGTACTCAGAAAGGAGCAAATGCTCCACATCCTTAATTCGCTTAGGCTTGGGTATGCTCCAAATATTGGCTGGTCTTCCCATAACTATCTCATATGGGGAGAGCCCAATTTTCATTTGTGGTGTCGTCTGCATGGACAATAGAGCTATTGGTAAGGCATCTGACCATTTCAAATTGCTACTAGCACAAATCTTCGCCATCTTGTTCTTTAATATACCATTATGGCATTCTACAAGTCCGGCACTCTGAGTGTGTCTGGCCGAATGGAACCGTTTATCAATCTGTAATCCCGCGCATATTTGCAGGATAACAGCAGCGATAAAAGGTGGACCGTTGTCCGACCAAATGACCCTCGGCAAACTAAACCTAGGAAAATATTCCTTCAGCATGGTTTTTGCCGTCGTTATTGCTGTGGCATCTTTTACATGGAAGGCTTCGACCCATTTGCTAAAGGCACAAATGACTACCAGAACATATTTGTAATTTTGACAATATTCCATTTCGATGAAGTCGAAATGCATAACTTCATAGTGCACAGAGGGGGGACCAAAACTACCCCTTGGTGTCGATGTACCTTTCCCCACATTATGCTGTAAGCATACCATGTAATTTTGGACCAGACGCTCAGCAGTTTTTGAGATGTTTATATTTACCCAGACAGGTTTTAGCAATTTACACATTTTTCTAGCACATATATGGGTTGGTCCATGAGCCATCGTAACCATAGCGATGACATAAGCATCGGGTAGCATCCAACTTTTCTTATCCGTTTCTACCCAACAAACCTCATCGTCTAAACTTGCTAAACCCTCAGGCCATTGTTTAAGCTCTTCTAAAGTGGCATCAGCTTGAATGTTTTTTATACAATCAATTCCTTCATCTATTATACAAGTGTTGGTGACTTCTTTTGTTACATACATTTAAGAATACAAATCAATGGCAGTCTGTTTGGCTATCCTGTCAGCAAAAGCGTTTCCTTTCCCCACATCATCCGTTACTTTCTGGTGTGCGGCGCACTTCATTATTGCCAGTTGAGTAGGAAGCACAAGTGCTGAGAGTAGCCAAACTATCAAAGTGCCATGCTGAATCTTAGTTTCATGTGAGGTCAAGAAACCTCTTTCTGCCCATAATAGACCAAAGTTGTGAACCACACCAAAGGCATACTGACTGTCTATAAATATATTTACTCTAAGCCCTTTGGAAAGTTCACAAGCTCGAGTCAATGCGATAATCGCTGCGGCCTGCACAGAGTTATACGAAATTCTTTTGGTTTCTACAATAGTGCTTAATATAGTGATGGCATAAGCAGCAGTGAATGTACCATCCAGAAGTTTGAAGCAGGAGCCATCCCAAAACAGCTCCCCTTGTGGATCTTTTAGTGGTGTATCATTTAAATCAATTATGCCCTTGGTTTCTTGCTTTATGGTATAGAGGCATTCACGTGACACCTTGTTCCTGCAAGCAGTTTCTTGCGGTAGAGGCATGGGCATAGGACATGGGGGGGACAGGTGGGACAAATCCCCCCCACAATTGTAAGTGGGGGATATAATGGCATTTATCCCCCCAGAATATGTGTTTGTTTTGTCATGCACAGTGCAGTGCACCGTGTCTCTGCACAGCACTGTCTGCAGTTGCATCATGCAGCATAAAATAATACATCTGCAGGCTGCAGCAGTCAGTGTGCAAAAGTAAAGGTTCTTCTGCAGAGTGCAGGATAAAAGTACATTCGGCTCGCAACTCACTCATCAGCTCATGCATGCTGCACCCCTGTGCATTTGAAACGTGCTCGGGCCACCGGGGAACAAACTGCACGTGCTCCTGCGCAGCCTCAGCCTGCATTTTCCAGAAAGAAGTAGAGCAGCCAGGCAGCGACGCGTGCTCTCGTACTGATTGCTGGCGGTGTTTGATTATCGGGGAGGGAAGGAGACAGACAGAGACTTCTCAACAGCTACCTAAGGTAAGTGAAGTGTCCTGTGTGTGTGTGATATCGTGTCGGGCCCTGCTGGGCAGCTACAACAGTCGTTTCCTAACTTTCCTGTCAGGCCCTTTGTGGTTTGCTAATATTTCATGTATGAAGGCTAGACTCTCCGATGGAGAAAGCATTCCCATTGAAGACGACACAACGCCATAGAGAGGGACAATAATCAGCTTTGAGCATTCTGGCACCTGACTCTCTGCCCGGGCTGGCCCCTTTGCATAAGAGCAAACCTAGAAATGAAATCAGGGAGAGGAGCGAGAGAAGGCGTATAGTTCAGTGGCACCTTACAATAGGTCATAAGACCAACTGCTTTAGCGAGCAGACGGCCTATTGAACGCATTAGCATGGTATGTAGAAAATCATCAGGTGTGCCACAGCACCACAGGTGAGGCAACAAGAGAACAAGTGGAAACAGCGAAGTCTTCCTCAGAACCGAAATGCTGGGATCCAACCACGAATGGTGGCCAGTGGCCAGGAAGTCTGACTTGGGTGCAAGATGAAAACAGCTTTGTCTCAGCCGCCACAAGGTTGAATGATGAGTAAATCAAGGACAAAATGGGAGAATCATGTTTCCAGCTGTGAATGCTCACTGTGATCCCATTTGAGGTCTTAATAGGCATAATATATGGCCGGCTTCAGCCATCTTCCCCATTCAGTGCTCTGCTATGGGGAGGGGGTATGCAGAGGCGGTGACGATTGATGTGTTAAAAGATTAAGTGCTAGGGCCTAAAGTGTCTCTAGCATGCTAGTGGTGACACCACCCGCATCTGGCACCAGACCATGTCTGCACCATCGTCTATCTCCAGCACTCGCTACTTCTGCACACACAGTGTCGGCATATTGAGGGCTGCAGCTGATAATCCCCATGGATGGAGGGATGGAAGGTAAATGGGATGGGCCAGTGGTTGGACCCGCTACTGTGCTTTACACTTCAAAGACACAACTATTATGGGATGGAGGTTCTGGTCCCCCCAAAAGAATATTTTGAAACAAAGGGGAATATTATTCAGTTTCCACACTCTTCTTGGTCCATATGTCCATATATGAAAGAGTCTTATAGCCTCAGGGGTCTAGCAGATGTGCCTTATATCACATATGGTAACCTTATGTGTAGCATCCCTTATTTGGGCAGTGCTTAGTGCCCTGAGTGCAGGAGTAATGTAAGCGCTACAGTACTTTGGGTGTGGCACTGCAGCTGTATGGCTGCCCTGTAGCTAAGGGCGGTGCAGTGTCCAGCATTGCAGAGGTCACCATCTGCTTATGGACATGACAGCGGCTTTGTTATTGCAGTGACCAACCAATGGAAGAGGACCTGGGCAACTTGTTTTGGGAGGACAGTCGTAGTTTTTCACACCATATCCGCGTGTCCCCGAAAAGGTTGTGCAAAATAACCAAATGTGACAATGTCCCATTTATCAGAACTGGCTTAAATCTGTGTTCTCATCAAGGCTCATCTCTAGAAAAGGGTGATTGCAGGTTCCGATAGAGCTTCAGAGAAAGCCTTGCATGAGGGTGGCACAATGTCAGCAGAAGCAGCTCTTACTGCTCACAGGAAGCAAGATCATTCAGAAGCAAAGAATGGAGAAGACCCCACACCATAAGAGGCGGCAGCCACTAGGGGTCACCGAGCGTGGCCAAAGCATTGCACGGGTCATACTTGGAACGGAAATTGCTTCCCTGCAGAAGCCCTAATTTGAGGGGTTCAGGGTCCAGCATCAGCCTCTTTGTCATGCCTCGCCGGTCCCTGCAAGAGCTATTTTCACAAGTACAGCAAGCTGCTGTGCTTGAAGAGACGTTGTGGTTCGGGTCGATGAAACACTGGGCGCAGGAGCCTGCAACTCAGGTGGTTATTCTGCCCGTCCAGTGGTGAGCAATGGGATTCATCTGCATTAATTGGATACCAGTGGTTGAGGACAGTTATTCTATTGACTTGGCCTCTTTGGTAGAGAATGAATGAAGGAATGCATGGTTGAAAAAATTAATGAATGAACGAACGAACGAACGAACGAACGAACGAACGAATGAATGAACGAACAAATGAACAAACGAATGAAACAACTGATCGGTACCCCCTTACTGCTCTTTCTGGCCATAGGGGTGGCAGGTCAGTTTGTGGGTAGTTTTGAGCTTATTGTTGAAGGTTAGGAGGTATCCTTCAGTGGGGATGCAGGTGAGGAGGTACTCATCTAGCGTGCTGAAAACCCAATACAACACCCCCACCACCCCACCTATCGATGTGCAGCCTATTCTAAGATTCTGTAGCAGATTTTGATGGATTAAGGAAGGGATGTGCATAGAAGGGTGCCATATGTTTACTTCTGGTGTTAAAGGCATGGTCTAGTAAAATGTTTTATTGTCCCAACGGGTCGGCCATGTTTTTTTAAGCCTAAGTGGCTCGATTTTAGAAAACTTTCCTATGGACCTTACCCGAGTTTTCGTCCATTAAACGCACGCGAAAACAAGCACCAAGGAGCCGCCATTTTCTGATAATCCTATCTTTTCCCCGATCGCCCTGGCTGACCTGCTTTTGCGGGACTAAATCAATTCCCCCGCCCCTGAGCCTGTCATCAGCAGACTCGTACCGCCCATTTCCCAACGCCAAAGCACGTCTTGTGTCAACATTCGCTGCGCTTCAGCTAATGACGTGTCGCCATGGAAATGGCAGGACGCCTCTCTCCTCAATAAGTATAAACAGACCGTTTCACAACACACAGCAGCAGATTTTCGATTCCATTCCTCTCTGTGTGTAACTTTGAGTATTCTGTGACTCGTTTCAGTGCTCTGGTCAGCTACCTTCGCCGCTTGTAGCCCGTGTGAACAGATATCAGTACCACCGCTATAAATTATTTTAGTTTGTTTAACACACAATGGCTACAATAATGCCCTACATGTACAAGCCCGAGTATACCGAGGAGGAACTACTGGAAAGGGAAGCACGCGAAAACGATGGGGATTCGGACGGCAGTTGGCAGGACGAATCAACAGATGAAGAGCCTGGGCCTAGTCGAATGGACGGCGTCTCCACCTGGTGCACATGCAATCGGTGCGAGCTAATGCCAACTGAGGACGAGAACTGCTGCTGCCGAGAAAACTCGGGATGCCTGGCCTACATTTCGGAAGGCGAGCCACGACCGCAATGCATCACCGAGCTGCCAGACTTCAGGGCAGCCTGCCTCACACGGGCCGTGTTGAGAATAATGATGGTGCTTATGCACGAACTTCGAGCAACTGTTCGTCCTCGTAATCCGAGTAACGAGTAAGTATACTCTGCTTGTCATGCCACTCCTATTTCATGTTCTTCTACTATATCCAAAATTACATCTACATATCATTGTAACGCATGTAAGTCATTCAATAGTGTGCATTGTCTAGATAGCATTTGTCCGTGTAAAATGCCATTAGTTACAAGAATTGTCATTGACAACAAACGTTTATTAAACTTATCTGGGTCATTTAAAAATCAGTTTGTTTCATTCCTTTTCACAGGTGGAACAGGCTGGTGGCCTATCGTTCCTTTACATGGTGGCTTCACGGGAGGCTTGGACACCGCGTTCGAAGAGTGATACCCGCCTGTGCCGTTCGTGCCATTAGAGAAACGTTCCCGAGTGACAGCGGTCAGTACAGGGGATTTTCTCTCTCTGTGCTGCAACCTGACCTGTATAATCTTTAAAGTCTTGTATTTTTGTGTCATGAAAATAAAACACCACATATATTTTAACGTTTGTCTCGATTTTTTAAATGAATCAAGTGTGTCTCCATTCAAGGATGGACGTCAGACACCTGTGCAGGGTGGTCACTATCTATCTAAGCTAACATAACATATTCTCGATAATGCATGCACTAAATAACACTTGTTCAAAGTCTTTCAGTAGGTTATGTCTCTATAAAAGTCACACATACATCTATACTAACAATTACCATTGGATTATACAGGCCCTAGGGTCTTGGCCACTATAATACACCGGTTGAAGTGTGGGTCTGTGCTCACAAGAATCTCTGGTATGTGGCATTTGTTATTGATAAGCAACGATATACTATCATTGATATAAAGGCGATATACTGTATATTGATATAAAGGCGGTTCGCGCCGGTGGATGCGCGCTGGCATGGGGGGCTGTGACGGGCGCGAAAGGCCAAGGTGCCAAACTACATGTACACTTCAAAAGGTGTCCCACGCCAAGGGGCCATCGGTCACATGGCCTCCTCAGACCCCGTGTCTCCAGGCAGGCCTCCCCTGAGGCAGGCCGCCCCCCTGCAATACACATAAGTGTGTCTCCATTCAGCAATCTTCCTGTGCCTTATCTGCACGCCCCAGGGCCATCCATCCCACCCCCCTCTATCAAAAGCGGTTCACACCCGGGGATGAGCGCTGGCATGGGGGGCTGTCCGGGGCGCGAAAGGCCAAGGTGCCAAACTACATGTACACTTCAAAAGGTGTCCCACGCCAAGGGGCCATCGGTCACATGGCCTCCTCAGACCCCGTGTCTCCAGGCAGGCCTCCCCTGAGGCAGGCCACTCCCCTGCAATCCACATAAGTGTGTCTCCATTCAGCAGTCTTCCTGTGCCTTATCTGCACGCCCCAGGGCCATCCATCCCACCCCCCTCTATCAAAGGCGGTTCGCACCCGGGGATGAGCGCTGGCATGGGGGGCTGTCCGGGGCGCGAAAGGCCAAGGTGCCAAACTACATGTACACTTCAAAAGGTGTCCCACACCAAGGGGCCATCGGTCACATGGCCTCCTCAGACCCCGTGTCTCCAGGCAGGCCTCCCCTGAGGCAGGCCGCCCCCCTAATACCACGACATACATACGTCATTCATTCACAAACACACCCCAGTTTCTAATACTTTAAAAACCACTCGATATGTCTCATGAGAACATCTTTGTGCTTTGCAAGTCAACTCTTGAACGTGCTACCTGGGAACCACTGAGATCTATGCTAATCTGCTTGTCGTCGTGCTATCCGTGAACTCTGTGACCGACCGCTTCGAGCATACCCATCAGTGCGCTACCTGTGGCCATCCACCTATTCTCCCGCAACATACTGCTCTGCTTGCTGAACCCAACTGTTTGTTGGTCAAGGTAAGGCCATGTATCCTGGTTATATTTTGCAGATTTTTAAATGTCTATCTATTTTCCAGTAGAGTACAAAATAGTGCTATGTTCATTGGTCTCATTGGTATTGACTTCAGTTTCCATTGCTATGCTATCAATAGATCTATTTATTTTCATCTGTGACTATTGTGATTGAATTGCATCCTTCGGGGGTCCAGTCAATAATGTTAGCATGTTTCCTTCTCGTGCAAGACAGAACATCCAAGGGACGAGTCACATGTTCAGATTTCAGTCACATCAATTATACATTTCTGCAACTTATGCAAATACTAAGCAGCACATAATGAACTGGTATAGTTCCTGCGACCAAAACAAACCTTGCATTGATCATTGTATGATTCATTTACTTTTGTATCAAATCTTTACTCTTGAAGATTGTATAATAATGTCGATATTTACTTTTCAGATTCATCAACAATGCCTGCCTGTTCAATTAGCGGTTGCCCTTCGAAGACCCATGCGAAATCTGAAGGAACTACAATGCATGTATTCCCGAAAACTGTTGATCGAATAAGAGAATGGGTCAGACATTGCGGATATCCACTGGATGAGCTGGAAAGTAGAGTCCAACAAGTCTTAGAGGACAAGAGGGGTGATCGATACCGCATCTGCAGCCGGCACTTTTCCTTGGACATGTACACAACTTCTTGGGTAACAAAGAAGAATAAACGGCAAACGACATGGAAATTGCGCGAAAACGCTATTCCCACTCTATTCGTCCACATTCCGCCACCGGTGAGTCAAGTGTCCGGATTTAGCTTTAGGCCTTGCGGTAGTGTGTAGCCGAATGGACTAATAGATATTGTAGGTGTTCTATCCCTAATAATTTCAATATTGATATGAGTGTATACTTTTTTGAATAATGACATTTATCAATATATTCTTTTTCGATTTCATAACCCACAAACGCAATGTATATATATATGGGGACAGGGAACTGTGCTGTATTGAGCATTTTTCAAGTATTCTGTCGGCTTACATGGCTATTTTTAATATTGGCATTTCATTATCAATCATTAATTGACCTTTACAACTTCTTGACTATCCCTTGAATCTGAAGCAAGAACATTCTACATCCTTGACGTGGTCGCAGTTATCAACCACTTCTAGCGCGTATCAGGTAATCTTACTAGGCTAATCCGCTACAGACTTGTTTTATGCATGTCAAGTAATAGTTTTATTCTATCGTGTAATTATTTTACAGAATGTTTGGTTACTGCTTTCCAATTAATATACACCTTAGTTATCGTCCACTGGTGTTTGTTTTCAGTTATAATTAGTGTTATCCATACTAATGCAAGTACTGTCTTTCAGGGAGATGCTGAAGCGTCCGCCACATCTACAACGTTTCTAGATGTTCCTCACCAGCAGGAGGTATGGATACTGACAGCTCCATCGAGCGTCATCATCAGAGCTGGAATTCTTGTCGTTTGATTGTTCTACACAATGTTTCATTCGTGGTTAGCCGTTGATATGTACCTGTGCTGTCGACCCCAGGTGTATTTTATGTTTTCGCAATTGTAATCCTCACTAATGCAAGTACTATGTTTCAGGCAGTTGATGGAGCGTCAACCCCTGCACTTGATGCAGAGCCTGACATTCATGTATACGAATCGGCGCAACAGCTTTCGGAAGTGCGCACTACATTTGCAACATCCATAGATATTCTTCAGCAGCACGAGGTATGGATAATGACAGCTCCATCATGCGTGATCGTATAACGTGATTCCATTTGCTATACTTTCTTCCCTATTAACGCAAGTGCTGTGTTTCAGGGAGACGACGGAGCTTCCACCACAATCACAACATCTCATTTAGATGATGCAGATGTAAAGGAATCGTTGAAATAAGTCGATGAAATGTGATCATATTTGGATTTTCCTTGATTCTTTTGGACAATGCATCTTTCGCGGTTATCTCTTTATATGTACCTGTGCGTTCGACCCCAAGTGTGTGTTATGTTTCCAATATTGAAAACCATACTAATCCAAGTGCTGTGTTTCAGGGAGACGACGGAGCTTCCACCACAATCACAACATCTCATTTAGATGATGCAGATGTAAAGGAATCGTTGAAATAAGTCGATGAAATGTGATCATATTTGGATTTTCCTTCATTCTTTTGGACAATGCATCATTTGCGGTTATCTCTTTATATGTACTTGTGCCGTCGACCCCAAGTGTGTGTTGTGTTTCCAATATTGAAAAGCATACTAATGCGAGTACTGTGTTTCAGGGAGATGCGGATGCCTCCTCTCCAATACAACCATTCATGGCAGTCCATGCAGAGCCAGAGGTATGGATACTGACAGTTCCATCGAAATAGATCATCACTGGTCGAATACTTGTCCTTTGATTGTTGCACACAATGTTTAAATCGTATTTGGCTATTGAGATGTACCTGTGTGTTCGTCCTCACGTGTGTTTTATGCTAACAATATTTTGATACATAGTAATGAAAGTACTATGTTTCAGGGAGACGATGGAGCCTCATTCCGTGCTGTCTATGCGGATACAGAAAATATAGTCCTTGCAGCGCAAGAGGAAGGGAGGACATGCGGAAACGAATCAGAGCTACAGCATGCAGATGTTGAAGGTCGAGTCAAAAAAGTTGCAAAGAAAAAAAAACAAAAAAAGGTTAGTTACAAACAGTTCATAACTTTAAAAATTTTTTTGTGGTGGGGACTATTTTATGTTTTTTTCCAGTCAATTCTACTACACTCCATCTTGTGTTTAAACTGAACATCCCTTTTCCAATCTCTCCTCCAGTTACCCGTGGGTGTCAGAACTATACACACACAGACAGTGAAGCGAATGAGAGATGTGGCTTGCCAGACCGTGTACACTATGGAGGAACTATTAATTGAGGCAAGGCGTGTTCAGGCTCGAGATGCTCATGTCCAATGGCCAGAACATGAATTAACTGTGTTTGGAGACTACAGCAAAGTTGCATTGGACCATAGCTACAGTGCGACCGGACCACCACAAGAAGATGTTATTGAATGTATTGAAGATAGCTCTGAAGTAGTTGCAGATCAATTTACACAATCTACACCCGCCAAAAATTTGCCACCAAAAAACCTGTCGACATTGTTGTGTTCTCCCATCAATGTTGAAGTAATAGATGTTGAAATGACAGAGAATGAACCAGCCGGAGCATCCATAGACGCATCAGAACTTGATAGCAGCGATATTACTTTCCAATGTGTTGAAATCTCCACAACGTCAAAGGCCGAAACAACGTCGACGCAGGATGACAGTCTAATGAAAGAGAGCAAATACATTGTATTCGACAGTTGTTTGATGGAAATTATAAGTATGCTGAAATGTGTGCGTTCCATTAGAGGGAATGTATGTGGGAAGCCATTGATTAATGTGACTCGTCAAATAAAAGGCAGTAACGTCAAAATAAATGCCGCCTGTAGATTAAATCATAGGTTCTCATGGTCTGCACAACCAATGCTGGGGAAAATGCCAGCAGGCAATCTACTGTGTGCAGCTGCATCACTTTTTAGTGGCTCCAGTTTTAGAAAGTTAGAGGCTTTCTTTCAGTTTGTGGGACTCCATTTCATTTCTAAAGCGCTGTACTACACATACCAACGTGATTATCTGTTTCCGGCCATTAGTGATGCTTGGAAAATTGAACAATTGTCTCTAGCAAGTACATTCGAAGGCAAACGATTCAGGCTAGCCGGAGATGGACAGTGCAATAGCCCTGGATTTTCTGCCAAGTACTGCACCTACCACTTTCAGGACATGGATAGTAAGAAAATTGTGAGTTCGGAGGTCGTGCAGGTAACACAATGTACATCGTCAGTGGCCATGGAGAAACTAGGATTTATAAAATCAGTGGAACATCTACAATCGAGGGGGATGCACATCGACCTCATAGCCATGGATAGACACGTTTCAATTGCCAAGACAATGAGAGAGCAGTTCCCACATATTAAACATCAATTTGACGTATGGCATCTTGCTAAATCAATCAATAAGAAAATCTCGGCTGCAGGATAAAAAAAAGGTTTTGAAAGTATTTTGCAGTGGTCACATTCTATCACCAACCATCTTTGGTGGAGCTCAAAAACTTGTGAGGGGTCAGTGGAAATACTACTTGAAAAATGGCGGTCACTGATGCACCACTGTACCAACGTTCACCGCTGGACAGCAAATGAACATTTCCACCAATGTGAACATGGCCCTTTGTCCCCAGAGGAGGCACGGAAGAAGAAGTGGTTGATTCCATCTTCACCGACACACAAAGCCATTGAGAAGATTGTTTTCGACAAAACTCTATCAAGAGATTTGAGAGGACTGACAGAATTCTGTCACACAGGAGATTTCGAGGTGTTCCACAATATGTGCCTAAAGTACAGGCCAAAGCGCTTGCATTTTAGCTTTTGGGGCATGAAACATCGCACTCTACTAGCGGTCTTGGCCCATAACAGCAATGTCGGACGTGAACAATCTAGGATTAGGGGTAAAGTAAGGATGCCTCGCTACACTAAGGTGTTTTCAAAACGAAGTAAGCAATTGGTGATCAAACCAGTCTATGATGAAATGCAGTTCGACTTTGTGAAAGGCCTTATTGTTGCTGTGTTAGAGAAGCACAGATATGGAATTTTGGACGTTTCTGTACAGAGCAGTGATCCATTGCCACCAAACATTGCGACTGTGCCATGCCCACCCGATGCACAGCTGATTGTGAAGTACAAATCCCGGTTTAAATAATTGCAATACGATTGTCTTTTTGTAAATAAATGTTATTGTACAGTGTACCTGTAAACCTAACCCCTAACTTCACCATCATGGGTGGCGAACAAGCTGGGTGTCATCTTTGCATTCTCTCTATTCACCTCACATATGTGTATGTATATATTTTTCTCATGTCTCATCTCATGTAAATGTAAATGCTGCGCACTGTTAACGGAGGGGAGGCTTGCGTATTGCAAATAATAAAACAAACAAACAAACAAAAAATCTCACTTTTAACTCAACTCCTGTGGTACTTTATACTTTCCCTGACCTTCTGCCAATAATTAAATGTCTCAATTTGGGCTGCAAAGCTCGCAGACAACGGTGACAAAATTGGGGCACTTAGAACGCGCCAGCCAAGCGGGCCGTGGCATTTGGGAGAGAAGCCATTTCCCATTTCCACATTGAGGCGCACTACATAGACGGATTCTAAACTTCAAGTTCTCATAGATGCCTATACTACGTGATGTTGCAAATAAAGAATGCGAAGGACAGTGCCCAGATGAGGCCCACAAGTCGCACTGGAAGTATAAGGGTCTATTGTTTTTTGACCTTGAGACAGGGACCATGCCGAAAGAACTACATTTGAAGGGAGTGCGCAATAACGTAACAACGATAAGGCAGAAAATTCAGAAACTAGACCGAGTTTCAGTTTTAGGTCAGTATAAGAAAAATCATTGTTAAGAGGACGGTCCGTTTTACAGACTGCATTACGAAGAGACACAATGGAAATTTCAAATATAATGTAAGTAAATCTTTACACGCTTTTATACCGGAATGAAGATTTAATGAATGGATGCATGAATAAATGAATGAATGAAGAGCTAGAAAAAGCAAGTAAAACTGTTCGTAGTGGGCACATGGGCATGCAGGTCCACTGGTCTCACCGATCTCGCTCCATGGCCCAGCCACTTTTCCCTGCACTACGGGACTGTCTCTGTATCCTTCAGCCCCTTCTCCCGGCATTTACCTTGCACTTGCCACCAGCTGGCCCTATTATTTAATTTGTATTCAACTAACCTTGTACAGCCCATCCCCATGCGCAATCAGAAAGACACCTGACCTAGTAGGATCGTTGTCTGTCTGCCCTTGTTCCCCACCTGCCTCGTCACGCCTAGTAACACTTGAGTATAGGCGCGTTACAAATGCCATATCATATATCATATCATTCCTCACGCATGTAGACTGTCCTTTATCATTGTGTGTTGGCCTCGATTTATCTCGTTACTTTTCGCATTGATTTTAGAGACGAACATACTCCATTGAACTACCCTTGCAAGCAAATAGTTTCTGATTGGCCGTAATAAATAAAATGAGTAATATTAATGAAGTTCGGCTAGCGAGACTAATTATCGTTTTTTTGTTTTCATAACAGGTATTTAATCCCTTACTGCCACTGCCATCTGTTTGAGACACCGGCGGATGGATTCTTCAGCAGACACCTGCAGCTTCGTGTCAACAACTGGAGCACGATCACCATATTATGGGACGATCGCCAAGGGCCCACATGCCCTTACGCTGTACTAGTGGCTAGAAGCAACATAACAACCTTTAGGCTGGACTAGTGCCTAGTTGATGGAACAGCCTTGCGGTTTACCGCGCTTCCAAAGTGATTCTTTTTACGAAAATGAACACCCTGTGTACCATAAAGGAACACCGCATGACTCAAGATGAAACGGAACAGTTATTGCGGATACAGATAAAAGAAAATAAATGGCTTCCGGAGTTCATATGGCAATTGCTGAATATTCTCTAAACATTTAATGTCAAATAAATGTACTGTACCAAATGTACCGTGTTGCTGTTTCATTGTAAAGTACAGTTTCATATTCCGAATTGTGGCGCGCTGTGTTGTGAGTTGATCTGTGTTGGTTTCCGGGTTCTGTGTGGAGTCGCGCCGAAGACGACTGGGCGCGTTTGCCTACGCAGCACAGTAACGTCACGGGGAGAGGCAGGGAATATGAATGTTTTGATAATGTCAGGCTCAGGGGCGGGGGAATTGATTTAGTGCCGCAAAAGCAGGTCAGCCAGGGCGATCAGGGAAAAGATAGGATTATCAGAAAATGGCAGCTCCCTGGTGCTTGTTTTCGCGTGCGTTTAATGGACGAAAACTCGGGTAAGGTCCATAGGAAAGTTTTCTAAAATCGAGCCACTTAGGCTTAAAAAAACATGGCCGACCCGTTGGGACAATAACATTTTTTACTAGACCATGCCTTTAAGTTGTTTTGAGGCTATTCTATGTCTGCATTGGTGGGCCAGGCAGATTGCCAGAGACGGATGACCTAGTTTCCCTCTAGCTTCCATCTGGCTGTGGCATATTGAATGACCAAGTGATGGGAGATTTAAAATGTCAGCATCCATGGGTGGAGTGGGGCTAAATCAATGAAGTCCAGAGTTTGTGGCCCTCCCATTGCCATTGATTATTCATGTATTTTCCATGCTTTGGAAGAGGTGTAGGTATCCTTGACAGGCACTGACGATTGATCCTTACTAGGTGCTGAGGGCATGATTCAGGAATATGTTCACTGGACAAAATCTGAAAATGTGCTAGGCATCACAGGTGTGCTCTTGCTACCTTCTAACTTATTCACAAAGACTAAAATTGAAGCAAATCTGGAGCTGCCTGGAACATCTTTGACATGCTCACATCAAAGTGAAACTTTGCTCAAAGACATCTCAGAGATGCTCCTGGCAGCTGGGGATTTGCTACAGCTACAGGCTTTGTGAATCAAGTAGGATGTAGCAGGATGAATTCGAAGATGCTCAGGACATTTCCTAATTTGCTACAGTGCAAAGTTTTGTGAAACAGGCCCTGAGTGGCATGGGTGTATTGAACGCGGCTTAGAGTCTTTTGGCTTTGTAGCTTGGCATAATAGCCCTCCTAGTGTGGTGGCTGTTGGTACAATAAGAGTTTTTAAAAAACAGGACTTCTATCCTGTAGCCATCAAGTTCGATGAAGATTATGGCCTCCCAGGCTTCAATAAAGGACAGTGAAAGCAGCAACATCACACACCTGGTCCCTCTGCTCCCATAACAGGATTTACTCAGAGGTACAACACAATTTACTCTTTCTTTGAAACCCCCATCCTTCCATTCCAAGACACACACACATCTCCTTGCCCCACACAAAAAAGTATCAACTTGCAGTTGGTAGAAAAGGCTGCAACTCCTTTATTTGGCAGGAGTCCACTAACAGGTGATCTGCCTCTTAACGAACTGGCATTCTAGCTGTGGCCCATTGAAAGTAATTGTTTTTTCCTCTCTCTTACCATGAGCTCATAGTCAGATGAAAAATCCAGAAATGCAGCATACAAGAAATGTTTCTTTGCTGCTCCATCCTTGTTAATCAGATGCCATAACACAAACATGTGGTCGAATGTGTAGAGCTCTGGTCTGAATCCTCCCTGCAATCAGTTCAGGATGACATATTCCGCCAATCCACTTGTTTAATTCCGACAGTATGAGATGACAACAGATTTTTTCATCAATATATATCAGGCTGATTGGTGAATAAGAGGTAACCACATCAATGGTGCCTTTCATATAAAATGATATAATGATTGAGTTGGACCATGATACAGGGGACACCCCTGTTCCCGCAAACAGTGGACAATCCGACTGACACAACTGGACCCACCAATATTGAGAGCGCTTAAATACTACAGCTGTTATCATATTTTTCTCTTGTTTCAGTGATGATATATGTAATTTAATAGGTACTGTTTTTTTAATTTTAATTTTGTGAAAAGTCGAGTTCTTTGACTAAAACACAATAAATACATTTTAAAAAGCAAGGTCCCCAAGGTGTCTCCTGTCCCCTCAGATTTTATGTGTCTCCTACGCCCCTGGGAAGAGGCAATAGTTCGGCTGGATTTAATGCGCAACATCTCTTAATTTGGATATGTGGTGCAAATAGAGTCAGCTTGTATCTTGTTAATCGTGCTGATGTGAGATATTGCGTTTGCGTTCTGTTCAATAGAACGTCTACAGAGTGGGGTACCATCATGGTTAAGGAGTGACCCAGAACTATACCCTCACTTTGCTTTACAGATGCAGCAGCAACAGCTCTCAAAAATCTTGGAAAAACGCATGCAACAGAGTCAAGCATGAAGGAAAAATAACTGCACAGTCTATTCTTCCCTCCATGTTCCTGCGTCAACACAGCCAAAGCACATCCATCACATTCATGCACATACAACACAAAGGCCTTGTCATAATTTGGTGTGCCCAAAACTGGTGCTGAACACAACACAGCCTTCAGCAGATCAAAAGCTTTCTGGCAATCCAAGTTCCACGGTAAAGGCAAAGAAATGCGCTTCTTTGTCAATGCCAAAATTGGTTTTATCATTAATGAAAAATGTGGGATCCACTGTCTACAGTACGAAGCCATGCCTATCAAGGCTCTGACCTCTTTCTGTGTATTTGGGACAGACATGCAAAAGATGCTTTTTATCCGTTCAGGTGTCAATCTTCTTCCCTCCTTTGACAGGAGATAGCCCAAATAGGCGACCTCCTGTTGACAATACTGAAACTTTTTCAATGAAGCCTTATGCTCCTTGCAAGCAACTTCTGAGTCCGCAGCTAAAAGAAGATCGTCAACATAGTGTAACAACGTACAAGTGGAAGGCAACTCAAGTGTATCGAGCTGCTCCTTCAACGCTCTGCTGTAAATGCTTGGACTCTCAGTGTACCCTTGCGGCACACGAGTGAATGTAAACGAGCGTCCCCCTAGGGTGAACGCGAACAAGTATCTACTGTCAACATGTATAGTAATGCTAAAGAAAGCATTCTTTAGATCCACAACACTAAAATGAGTAGCTGAAACTGGAATCATAGTTAATATTGTGGTCACATCAGGCACAATTGGAAATTGTGGAGCAACAATCTTATTGATAGCACGCAAATCAATAATAAAACGGAAAGGAATTGCATTATCCCCTTTCTTATACACTGGTAGAATCGGGCTATTGCACAAACTTCCTGCGATTTCCTCAATCACTCCTCGATGTACAAAATCAGAAACTATCCTCTTCAAAGCTTGCTCACCATCAACTGAAATCTTATACTGTGGAATACGCAGCAACTTAACACCTGGTTTCAGAACAATTTTAACAGGTTCAATTTGCAAATTACCAACATCATTATCATCAACTGTTCATAAACATGCCGGAACCTTATCCAATTCAGTCGGTAAAGGCCTAGTCAAAAATTGTGGAACAGAAGTTCGTTGAGGTGAAATCGTCAAATGCACTCCATCCGGAGAACAGTGAATTACAGCATTCAATTCTTTCAACAGATTCAACCCAACACATTTTCACCACAATTCGTCATCAAAAGAAATGGACATGAATCGGTGCATGGCCCCAGTGAAATCGGTACCGGCTGAGAGACCGGACTAACCACTGGCGTTCCAGAGAACCCTACACAAATGTTATTCTGCCCTGACAGTGGAATATCTGGAACCTGTGAATGATCAACGGAACACTTCTGTGCTCCTGTATCTATAAAAAATAGATGTTTCCTATTCCCCACCTTTATTTCTACGTAGGGCCCTTTCTGATCGACGGGAATAGGTAATGGTTCCAGACTCTGCTTCGGGCTGTCCTAACGGAACAATATATCATCAATTGCGAGATCTTCAGAAAGGTAAGCAGTCGAAGGATTATCAAAAATATTCCTATTATCAACACTATGTTGCTAATTATTCTGTGAGAATGACTGTGGATTTTGAGTGAACTGCCTTCTACCAGGACCCCCTATCCCAGGACGGCCTCTGGATCGTCTACCCATGGCACCATATGTGTTATTCGATCTCTGCTGAAGGATCGGGCATTGTGCTTGCCAATGACCTTCTTGTCTGTAATAAGCACATTGGTTCATGTGTATAGGACCCATCTGCACATTACTCTGTGTAGCAAACTGACCTCTAAACTGTGTACTTCCACCTCTAGTCCCTCTTACTATCTGCTGCAACAATACTTTGGTTTTCAAGTCTCCCTTCTTCTTTTCTATTCTCTCTTTTTCAGTATTGACTCTATTTTCATAATACTGAGCCATATGCAATACTTCGGACTGCGATTTAGCTTGCCAGGCACTTTCAGAAGTCATAATTTGTGATTGGATATCAGGCAACAATCCACGCACCAATGTGTCCACGAACAGCCTTTTTACTGACTCAGTGCTTAAATACTGACGGCTAAAATCTGAAAATACTTGTTCGAACCGAATAAAAAATTCTGTAGCACCTTCAGATTTCCCCTGGGCGCAAGCAGTAAGATTGTCCCAAACTATTCTTCTCTCTGGAACTAGAGTCTTCAATTTTGTCACTATTCTGTCTGGCAGTGTCAATATCACCTGTGGTGGTTTCAAACCAGCTTTTCTTTCTCCATATATCCGTACCAAGTTAACCCATGTGTCACCCAGCCCTTCCTGATCATCTACAGTCCTAATCTGTTTCCATAAATCAGCAGGTATGATCACAGGGAACAACAAGTCTATATCACCCAGAGTAAAAACGGATGAATGCAAAACAGATTCTATGGGCTTCAATATGAGTTTGGAGGCAGCCATGGAGCTACTAGTTCCATGGCTGCCTCCAAATCGGGCTCCATTACCGGGTTCCTGCAACGAGGAATAACCGGGTCATTCCGACATAGGAGGACCTGGTAATTCCTCCTTGCAGGAACCATTCCCCATTCCCATTTGAACCCCCATAGGGCTCAATGGGAATGGGGATGGAGGTAACAACGGGCACATTACAAGTGTCCCGTTGTTACCTCCCTCTTCCCCTCGCGGGACCCAGAAAAGATGTCTGGTTTTACCAGACGTCTGATCCGGGTCCTGCAAAGGGAACCTCGTAATCGGCCCTGATGGAATGAAGGGGGCCGGTCCCGTACCGGCCCCCTTCATTCCGTCAGCGCCAGGGTCGTAATGAGGCCCAATTTCTTTGTAAAACCCTGTTGGATTTTTCCTAATATCTGGAATCGACTGTCTAATGGTATTCACTTCCTGTCTAGAGAATGGGACATGAACAAACTGTGAAATATAATGAGCTTCAATAGTAGCGGCTGCTGTGCCTTCTGCGGCATCAGTTGGAATCTCTACTTTAGGAACAAATGTCGGAGGAACCCCCCTCATTGGCAATTGATAAGTAGGCAATTCTGAACGTTCATTAAGCAACATGGCTAAATCAAGAGACAAAGCAGTCAGAGCAGTATCAGGTGAAAATGCTCTCTTAAGAATAACCATCAAATCTGCGGGACAACAAACCTTTTTCTTCATACACTCATACTGCAGGTACTCTCCCATTACCTGTAACACTTTCCTTTGCATAGCCGGAGTATACTGACTAAACGTGTCATATACTTCCACGGGAGATATCGAAACATCCGAAATCCATCTAAGCGCGTCGCTTGTGCAAATATTAATTTCTTCACTCAATGGTTTACAAGAGGGGAGAAAACGTTTATGCACATACGAAGCATCCACTCTATCGCCGTTCATATCATTCTGTAACCGATCCAACTCCCTCTTAAACTCAAAAACCCTCTCAACATACTCATGTACTTTCTCTGCAGTGTCCCTTGAGTAAGCTAAGACATTCAAGTCCCTCAACCCTTGTGGGACATCCATGTTCGTCAAATAGTTCCACATTTCAGCCAAGAGCATTCCCATCCCCTCTATAAAAATATTCTGTTCAGGAATACCGTCTTGGTCAGAAATTGCAGTTAAGACAGCTGATTTTTAACCTTTTTCTATACATTTCTTAGCCCATGCATACAATTCTTTTTTTCTCGCTTTTGAAACTGTACTTCGAGTCACTACTTTTGAATCGGCCCTCATCCCTTCAATTGTTTCAAGTGGAGCAGAACCACTTGGAAAAAAAAGTTCAGACAAATCTTGCACAACCGGTAGTGGAGACACTACCGCTGGCGGTAATGACGGAGTTATGGGAGCAAAAACTGCCGGTAAGGGCAGAGATGCAGAATGAGGAGCAACAACGGGAAGAGGAGCAACAACTGGAGGAGGCACTACAACAGGAGGAACAGGGTTAACAGCGGGAGGAGGTGCAACAGCAGGAAGAGGTAAAGCAACAGGGAGAGTCATATAGGGAGGAAGTGCAGTAGCAACAGTCCTATGCTCATTTAAAAGTTTATCGATTAGCTCGTCGGAGGCATAAAAGTCCTGACACAGATATTTTTCTGTACACCAAGTTGAAAAGCCCTATCCATGTTTCTAACAGACTCTGACTGTTTCTGTTGTTCATACAATAATGCTTTCTCTGAGCTAGACATGTGACGACGTGCATGTTTCTCTTTGCTCTTAATTTGCTGCATAGCTTCCTTTTTCCAATTCTGAATTACATCGAATGCTGCAGGCCTAGTCTTTTTCTTTAACAATATAGACTCCAAATACTCTATAGGGGTAATCTCAAAACTACCATGAACTGGCCACTGAAATTCAGAAGAATGTCTAGTTTGTATGTGCCAAATATCGTTGAATACTATACTACCAATGCCGTACTAACAGTTCATAGTACATGCTGGTGACCCCTCCGGTGGCACAGGTCGGGCAAATTCCAAAGATTGTCTCTGCGGAATAGACCACTGAAACAGACAGACAATTCCTCAGGCATATCAGATCACTGGGGTTACCTGGCATCGTTTGAACCCGCAGGTGCAAATCTACAACCAAATATCAAGCTACTTAGGAATCGGGGCACTACTCACCTGATTACAAAGGTCAAATGAGGTCCATTCAGATTACAAAGGTTTCCTCGTGGTTGGCGATTTCAGCAAAGGGCCTGCCTCGATATGGGGACCCTCGTCAAGATCCCCTCTCGAACTGCATGCTCACCGTTCAGGGATCGGATTGTGCAGTACTATCGAGGTGTCATGTCATCCGGCCACAGTAACGCTACCTTCTTGATAGTGCACTGTTCACCCATTCAACTGGCTGGGTACACGTGAATTGACTGTAGTGATGACATCACTCCATGCCTGTACCAGAGCTTTCTACCCTCCAGGACTGGCCCAGGATTTCTAGCTTTTCTCTGGGTTTTCACTTTTCAGGGAGCAGGTGGTTGAGAGAAGGGGGTAGAGGAGACGTTTTATGTCTGCTGACTTGGCACCCCGCCCCTCACTGTAGTATAAAATCAGAGAAGTAGCAAAGTTCCAGCATACCAGCAGGAGCCAAAGGAGGGGGGACAGCAGTGATAGTGAAGATGCCAATCGACCACCATGTGATTGCGCTCTTACCCTTCAGAAGCATCAAAGCCACTGGAGTGCAAGTCATGACTGCGACCGGGCTACTCGGGCTGATTGCAATATACTGCCCTCCGAAATCAAAGCTGGACTTTGGAGACCTTGATGCTTTGCTGGATTCCGCTGTTCCGAAAATCATCAGATGAGACCTCAACACCAAACATCGGTGCTCGAACTCCAGGGCCGCCAAACAAGGGAGACAGACACTGCTGGCGTACTCCAGGAAGAACAACTGTGTGGTAACATGTCCAAATGAACCCACGCACTATCCAGGTGTAGCAAATCACAACCCAAATGTGCTACTGAAGAACCTGCAACACTCTCTGGAGCTGGAAACACTAGAGGAACTGACCTCAGACCACAACCCATTAGCAATCACTATGGGAGATGAGATGGAACCCAACCAGTAGGCCGAGCGGTACAACTTCAGAGAGGTGAATGGGGGCACTACAAGGAAGAGCTGAACAGCAAAGTCACACCTAAACCCCTGAGCACCAAGGAAGACAAGGCTGTGGAAGATTTCACATTAGCAGTCCAGCAGGCAGTCGAGAGCCGCATTCCGAAGCAGAAGACAAACCGATGTTCCCTCTATGACCTACTGAGAGGCATCCAGCAGCCAATCGCTGACAAGAACCGGCCCGACGCCAGTGGCAGAGGTTCTGCATGCCTGATCCCCTGCAGAAGTACAAAATGCTCACAAGGCTCCTGAGGGAGCAAATCAGACAGCACCGTGGAGATAAGTGGGAGGCATCACCAGCCAAACTGAAGGAGGTCAGACAACTCAGTGTGGAGAATGACTCGTCGCCTGACTGGGAAGAAGGAGCCAAGTCCACCAATCCGGGGACGTACCCACCTTGCATGCAGCAACAAGGACAAGGCAGAGGTCCTCGCTGAGACACTGGAGGCTTTGTTCACCCCAAACAAGACACGCAAGCTTTCAGACGGAGTGGAGGAAGAAGTTGACAAGCATCTCCAGTGCTCCAGATAAGATTTTAAGTGGCTATTTTTTAAAGTTGGGAGTAAAATGATTTTTTAGGGAGTAAAAAAGTAAGTCCCATTCCTAATGAGAGTATTTTCTAAGCAAGTAAAATAAGTTTTAACAGTAAAATAGAAACATTTTGCAATAAATATCTCTTTGCATCTAGTCATTCATGCACATTAAAAGATACATTTTTACTGCTTTGGATCAGGCTGTAATAATAGTGTTTTCTTCCTGATGCACTACGTGTACTACTATTCCAAACATAGCCACAGAGCTCTGTGGGCGAAAGCAGAGTGCACAGGCACCATATTTGTCTGTTTCCTATTTTTTTGTTGGGAGTACTTATTTCTATTTTTTGTGAGTATTTGCCTATTTTTAGGGAGTAAAAGTGGATGAAACTCCCCTTATCTGTAGGGCTGAGCATCTCACAAAAAAGATCAAACTGGGATGGGAGCTGAAGAGATCAAGGAATGCACATGCTCCGAGGTAGCAGGACTTACAGAGAAGCTGATGAATGGCAAGGCACCAGGGAGCAACGGACTACCCAACCTGGCAATCAAGAACCTCCCGCTGACATCAATGGAACACCTCACAGCGATCTTCAATGGATGCATGAGACTTCAGCACTTCCCGAAATCCTGGAAGGAAGCAAGGGTCATCGTATTCTCAAAGGCCGGCAAACCACTTAGGGATCCTGTGAACCACCACCCCATTTGCCTGTTCTCTGGATTATCGAAGCTCCTGGAGAAGTTCCTCCTCCCCTGCCTCAGTGGCTTCACATCCGAAAGAAATCTACTAGCAAAGGAACAGTTTGGATTTTGAAAGGAGCATGCAATGACACATCAGCTGCTGGGAGTGGTGAACGCCATCAGCAACGTATTCAACTTCAACAAGTCCACAGGAATCATCTTCTTTGATGTCACCAAAGCATTTGACCCAGTCTGGCATGAGGGATTGCTGCACAAGATGATCGGCCTGGGATTTCTGAACTACCTGGTGAAGACGATTGCAAGCTACCTAGGAGACCGCACCTTCAATGTCGCCATGCGGTCTGAGATGTCCTCATCACGTCTCATCTGAGCAGGCGTGCCACAGGGAACAAAGCTCGGACCCTTCCTGTTCAACATCTTCACCAAGGACATCCCTAAAGATCTCCACAAGACCGACCTGGCACTGCATGTGGATGATGTTGCAGTCATGACCCAGTCGTTCAGCGAATGGGAAGTGGCGAAGAACCTGCAAGCTTCATTGGATGCCATCTCAACATGGTACAGCGATTGGCGGATAGAACTAAACACCAGGAAGACAACTGCCACGCTGTTCACCAGAAAGAAGATCAAGGAGCACCCGCACATCAGCCTCAACGGGGAAACAATCAAGTAGAAAAGCTGCTGCCGCTACCCCGGTGTGACCCTGGACAGCAAACTCAACTGGCAAAGCCATATGGAGAAGACTCAGCAGAAGGCATCAGCAAAGATGGTGGCACTGTACCCAATCCTGAAGACCAGGTCCATGCCCCTCTGGACAAAGATCAATGTCTACAAGGCGATAATCAGGTCTACCCTGACGTATGCCTCTCCAGCATGGCCGACCTGCCAGAAGCGACACCGGAAGAGTAGTCAGATAGTCCAGAATGAGGCTATGCGGATAGCATCTGGAGCTCCACTCTTCACAAGGATAGCTGACCTTCACAGAGAACTGGACATCGAGATGCTGGACGAACGTCTAGGGAAGCTGAGCAGGAACTTCTGCCAAGGACTGGATCAGAACCTGAACCCTCTGATCAGAAGACTCACTGCCACCACTGCAATCCCTTGCGACCACTACCCGCGGCCCATCACGGCGAAGACCCTGTGAAACCAGCCGTACTGTGACAAGTCCACACAGACCATGAAGAAACCCAACCCACGACTACATACTCAACCCGAGAGAGGATGGAGTAATGAGGCTCAAGCCTCGGTATCCAATAATCACTGCTGATGGATAACATTTGTCAGCAAGTAGAAGAAAGAGTTCCAGTATAGCATGGCAACAGCAACATGGCCGGGAAAGAAGGCTACAATGCCCTCTTTTTGCTGAAGCGATTTCCCTGGTTTATCAAATTGGTTTATTATGATTTGTAAACTTTTCAAGTAATCTCTTGAAAACATTCAGTCAGTCAAACAAAGTTCATTAATTTGTTTTCACCATTAAAATGACATAACAAATCAATTGAAAACAGAGCATTCTGTTTGGATTGCAGGTTGTCATTGCAGCCTGCATTCCACGCATTTCTACCAATTGGATGTGATAAAATATGCGGCCAAATCACTAAATTGTGGACTGGTCTCATATCCCAGCTTCACCACTTAACTAAAGTGTGTGAGCCTGGGCAAATCAGTGATTATACTTGGGTGGGGCAAGAACAGAGTTGTGAACACTTAGGGCCAGTCATAGGCGCACTCCACGAACAGAAAAAAAACTCATGTTGGCAGCACTCTCCAGCCTCCTGGCTTGTTGGGATTGGTTAACCAGCCAGCGTCCAGCCGACTGTACTGACTGTACACCTGCCCTGGCCAACCGACTGTGCAATGGCTGGACTACCCACAGGTCCAGCAAAGGCGTGCACTCCGCTCCCGTGCTGTCATCGCAAAGTAATGCACGCACACAATTAGCCGACCTGCTTAATTGACTCAAGTCAATATTACCCTCAGTGTGCATCTCATTTGCGCACAACAGCATCCACGGAAGCGCCGAGAGACACTTCGGCTCACAGTAGCACTATACTAGTCACAGCAGCAAATTAACGACACCTCCTCCCTGAAATGCCCCATGGTGTGATTTAATAGCGCAGTGGAAAAGTCACTCTGGGCGACAGGGTGAAATGAAACAAATATATATATAGACATATTCGACTGCTCTTTGAACTACCTTAATTGTCCCTTTTAATCATCTTGCAATATTTGTGTGTGCAAAGGATGACAGCGAGACATATACACTGTGAACTAGGTGAGAAACAACAATGGCCTTCAGAAGTGGGCGCCTGACTAGGCAGGACCGTGAAGTAGGTGTGAAGAGCGGTGCGACAATGCAGGGCCATGAAGTAGGTGTGAAGAGCGCATCTTAGATTTACATGCTGAGGGTTAAGCCCAAGGCACCACTTCCAAGGAACCGCTCCATTTTGTGGCCTCGGGATGGAGCGTTTGCAAATGGCCTTGATGGCGCATTCCAGGCACTGCCTCCGGCAGGGCAAAGGTCAAACCAACGCTGCCTGGAGATTCCCACCTGCTGTTAAAAAGCGCACCATCTCGTGTTTGCATCAAGTTCGGGGTACGGGGTGTATGCCGTACACTCAAGAGATCAGAAAGCATATAAAAGCTATATGACCTCCCCCCAACCCCCAGCCACCATGGCCCCACAAATTGCTCAGCCCTGACCATTGAAATACTGGAACGTTCCATTGAAAGCATTGGACTGGATTGATGTTTTGGAGGCAAACATCAAGAATCATGTCATTGAGTGACTAAAACTGAAAGTAAAAAGCGAGTTGCACCCTTGAGAGTCACTTTAGTACTTTGTCGAGTGGATACATGCCCGAGGCTTTGCAAGGGTTGGCAAATGGCACCCTTCTGCAGGGAGTCTTGTGCTGTTTAAAGACTCCATCCGTTTTAACATGCACAATTTTAGAGGGGACATGGCATAAACCTCAGGTGCGGGGAGGTTGGGGGGGCGTTCGAGGGGGCTTGACATTTCACTGCACAGATGACCCCTCATGCCAGTGTCTAAAAGTTGCCATCTTTGTGATAGAGGTGCTGCTGCTCCATCGCCTCAGGCCCTTTGAACCTCCTATCCAAACTAATGGCCAAACCACCCTCTCTTGCATTCTGCCCCCAGAACACTGTATTTAATTTGTAAATGTGTAAATACTGGCCTCAAAATGATTTAAACGTCCTCTTCCCTTGTACATGCTCTTGTTCTTAACCCTTCACTACCCTGCACATGTTATCCAGTAGAACAATGTTCTAATGCATTCCCCCAGAACTGCTTCTGCTCTCTAGTATCCCCTACTGTTTAAGTAATTTATAATTTAAATGATTTCCTGTTCTTAAATAAATACACATACAAATACATGCAGCACTATAGAAAAAACTAGAGAAAAAACACCCAAACAAATAGGTAGCCATTTGAAGTTCAACGGAAGTACATTAACGCCTAAAGGCGTATCTGCACGTTTTGATCAGGGCATTTTTCCAAACAGCAGCATAGCGCAGAAATCAGCCAATTGCACGTATGCACACACATTTGAAACTCACTCACTTGTATAGCTTCAGTTTCACTATGTACTAGGAGCTAATACTTGCCCAGTCTGCTTGTGTCTCGATCCTCACCCCAGCAGACTTGCTGCCACCTCAACCCTGCAGTTTTTGGATAAATGCGAGTGCTCGGGACAACTGGGATGAGTCCCTTAATGGTTCACCCTGCTGACACCTTAACACAAGGATATCACTGCAGCACAGGGAAGGAGGGGGGGGGCGTGATTAGTATATGCAGATAATTTCATATTCCTTTTTCATTGAACAGAAGAGTCTTTACAAATCTTTGAGTGATTGGGTGGCCAAACTACTGGTTAGCTGATGCAATGCAATCGAAGATTGATCAGATCAGAACCTAAAAACCAATCAGAAATGCAGCCAAATCATGGTCAAATGATATGAAAAAACCTGCCCCAGTACTTATATCAAAGCAAGCCATAACCCATTAACTCAAGATTTACTTAACCGCAAACACTTTAAATTTGTATTGTCATAGGGAAAAAATGTGGGAGAGATGGAGTAAGACACATGCCCAAATGCAGGGCACACAACAAAATTAGTCAATTGCCGATGTATACTAGGTCATCATTCTCTAAATGTTTACCACATATCTGCATGTTTACAATGAGAGGGATATAGCAATAATAACAGACACTCTTGCGGGCTACACCGAGCCCAAGCTATAGTGCTGAGCAAAGCAAGTCAATTAGCAGGATGTAGGCTGGTTCATTATTTCCTAAATGTATCCCACATATCTGCATATTTGTGATAAGAGAAATGTAGCAATAATAACCCCCTCGCCCCTGTGGAATTCATGAGCCAGGACAAGCCTGGGCCTAACTTAAAAAGAGCTGAGTGAAGCAAAGGTGTGGGGTATTTTCAGCACCAGGATACAAATGCACTGCAGCTAGCTAAGTAGACCCAAATGTGCAGGAATATGGAAAGTGCATTATCGAACACCAAACAAAAATGCCAGCTACCAAACATCTAAATAGTGATTTCAGAAAACAGAAAATAGAAACAAATTGTGCCCTGTGTTCGAGTGACAAGGATGAAATGAAGCCTAATTCCCAATACAAGACAGATGCACTAAAGTGTAGATTTTATAAAACCGAGCAGCTATCGAGAAATCTGTGAAAGCTGCAGCACTGAACACTGAACATTTTAAAGACGAAACTCCATTGCCAGAGTAATTCAAATATATATTATAATGCAAGGATGGACATTGATAGTATGGTGCAGGAGAAACATGTAGATTTGTAATGTGAAATATTGATGCAGGGTTCATGTGTAAAGAAAGCAACAAGCTAAACAAAAGCTAGAGAACTAACCCACCTACAGGACTGGGAAACCAAAATGTAATGTTTTATTGAATTAAAAAAATGCATATAATTAAAGGGTCTCATAGGATTATATGGGGACTATATTTTGTTCATAAACTGGGGAGCCATAATGGACACAGAGATGGTTCAGATGTAAAGCAAGTGAATAGCTCCCCTCAAAATCCGACCACGGGAGCCAAAGTTACATGTTAAAATGTGATTGTTGCTTCCCAGAAAAGGTTATGAATCGGAGAGTCAGGAATATGGTAGCTTATTGAATAAGATAATTGTCTTTTAACTGAAGTTCATTCGGGTGAAATATCTGCAATTCGCACATGTGACCACGTGCCGACGCCAGACATAGATCATTATGATCAGCCCAATTTAGATAGAATACATGGATTTTGACCGTTATCTGTAATTTGAAAAAAGTGCCATGTTGGAGATTTTTTAATTCAGATCTGAGTTGTTCAGAAATGCAATTTCAGATGGGTAGAAGAAGAACTTGCTGAGATGTGGCCTGGAGATCTGGGAACCAATCAAATTGAGTATCAACCAATGAGCCAGCAACTCATAATTTAGATATTTTGGGGTGTGGTTAGGTTATTTTAAAACTAGATGCACAGTGGGAAAAGTGGACTGACTGCCTGACTGACTGATGGAGACAAGAAGGAAGGTAGTATTAATATCTGGAGCGAACCAGGAGAAAGGCCTGGACCTTCCAGAACAAGAGCCAGACAGAAGAATTGAGGCTGAGGCCATGTATAACAAGAGACCAAGAACATGCATGAGTAGGGCATTTGTAGTGCCATCCGTAACAAGGTCCCATTGCTTCTAATGAGATGACCCAGGATGCCTGCTGACTATACCTGTGCACAAACCCAGAGAGATATAAAGTGAGTAACGTTGTCCAACAGAGCAAACCATTGGTGGGGATCTGTTTCTATTAATATCTTTCACCTATTAATGGGGGTGGGCAACCAGATTAGATCCCTAGCATTTCTTATTAATGATTAATTCCCACATAGTCAATGGAAAGTGGGGAGATCTTGGGAGAGTTCAAAATCTTTGATAACTTTCCAAGTGGGAATAATGATATAGTCATTAAAGTAATTGTGGATCATCCATTACCCTTTTGCCAACCTCAAAAATCCCCTAGAGGGAAGGGGGCATTTAAAAAGGAAATTCTGAAGAGTTCAACATTCTCTGAACCCTTCATTCAAGCATAGGGGTTTCAAATGATAACTGGAACTCTGGGTCTGTGCGTGCAGAAAAGTGTCTCCAGGGTTAGTTAAGTAAAGGAAACAACTGATTTTAAAGCACACTCTCTCTACAGAGAGGGAATAAGGAACTCTAAATTGAGGTGGTGACCTGTTCTCTGCATAGCAGCAAAGGAAAGGATTTCAACTGTTGAAGAATCTGTTAATAAAAGTGTGTTGTGCTGGAACATTGCTAGAAATAAAATGTGCACAGGGCGGTCAGAAATAAAGAGTGCAGCATATGTTTATCCTTCTACACAATCGGAAAGTGATACCTTTTAATTAAATTAGACCCCATACAAAGTACATTGTAAAGTACAATTGTATTGTCAGATTCTAGGGTGCCACATTGATTATCCATACTTTAGGGGTATTCTTGTGAGTGATCCAATCATCTGAAGTATTATCTAGACCTGTGTTTCTCTTTACATGTGGCCAGAGGGGACTAGAAGACAAGCAATTAAAACTGTACATGTTGTGGTGTTTTACAGATTCTGTGGTTTTTCATTTGGAAAGACAAACTGTTGTTTTCAACTTGTGTGTAGTTATAGCATTGTCATGTCAGGATTCAGAATCTTTGTGAGTAAAGTAAGTTGGCATGCTTCTTGATAATTATTGTATATATAAGGATTTGTGTACTGATTAAAGGAAAATAGATCACAGTCTTTCTGCACACCGGCCTGGTTCTTGGCTTGCCTAATGCAAAAGCAGTGAGGGAGCGTTGGGGTGTAATATGAGTCCAATGCAGAGTTAGTTAAGACTCTTAAGTAATTGCTCAATTGTTGTGGTGCTCTTTTTGGGGGTGGGGGATAAACTCCCTGCATTAATTGTTCCCCAATAATATATCCTTAATACTGTTATTGGCCCGTGAAGCCTGCAATGGGGATTATTATGGTTATTAAGCACCCCAAGGTTTTTATTGGGTCACACAATTGCTGCAACCCGTTTTCTCAAACAAATATGCATCCAAGATGGCACCATGAAAATGGAAGGCTGGCCTCATGCTGAGCCTTCCTTCGATTACCATGCCAACCCGAGATCCAGGAGCAGCGCAGTGGCTGGAAATCAGGCGAGTGGGACACAGGGCAGACAGGGGAGGCAGAGGTGGCGAGTGGACTGATGGGGAGGCGGGGAGAAGATGGTGGGTGGATGCAAGCAGCTCTTAGCTTGCTTGGAATGTGGGCTTGGTTTGTGAGATTCAGTCAGGCTATCAAAGCAACTTGATTGGCTGCAGAACCCACCCGGATGCTAATACTGATTAAATAGCTTGTTGGCTTTTGTTATTTTTCTCAACTGCTCCTGATACTTTTCAAGCAACGTAACAAGGTGGCGCTACTAAATAGGTGGATGTAGTTAATAATTCTAGGAACCCAGGGACCCTTTCTGCGGGTTTACTTAGTGCCTGGAGTTCCAGGTCCTCAGTGGGCTATAAACTCCACCTGTGATATCCAGGACAGTGTAGAGAAGAAGCTAAGTACCCCTACCTCAAGCATTGCCCCCATGTTGCCTATATGCTGGGAACTAGAACGTGAGACACGTGCAGTGGCAGTGAAAATACCAATACCAAAATACCGAAACGCATTATACCAAGAAGAATCCTAAAGGCAATGTTCCCATTAAGGAAGCCATACCTGCATACACAACAGTATGATGGCCATTTGAATGAAATACCAGAAGAAGTATGAAAAATGAGCAGAAGGGCGGATTGCTGATGTCACACAAAGTAGGACTGACGCACCCAGAAGAGATTCAGAGACAAGAGAATATAAATATTCTATAAGCATCAGGTTTCAAATTGCCCCTTAGCACATCTCAGCCTGGAAAGAGGTTAGAAGATTTCTTAAAATGCAACATTAAAATGGCAGCTTGACAATGCTTGAAGGACCTTAGAGTGTCATGATTGCTCGTGTTCCCATGAGAAATGGATTGAGATGACTAGCGGCAGATGAATAAAGATCCTCTGGTCAGTTCAAATGTCTCAATGTTTTTGGCACTATGATGTGAGAATTGTGGGCTGGACAGTGGCATCACAGAGGGGACCATGGGAGGTGTGGTAAGGTTTGCAGGACCCAATAATTTCAAGATAATGTGTGTCCTTCTATAGGTGAATTATACGACTTCGCCAATCAGCTTCACATAGAGGACTATCCTAATGTTTTAATATGAGTTGATGCTAATTAGTTTGTCTGACTAGAAAAGATTTGGATTCTGGGGCTTTTCTTTGACAGCGCTTTTCATGCAGTTCTGTTCCGCAATCTGTTTGAGTTCCGCTTTCCCATCTGTGTCTGAGCCCAGAATAAATTGTGTTACTTCTTGCCTGGTGCGCACTGCTCTTTAGACTACTTTTGTAATTTTTACTGGTGAGCTCCGAGGTGACCCGCAGCACATTTTTGGTGGCCCGTACAGGGAATCAGCCTTCCTGACCAGATGTGGGTATTCCAGCCGTACTTCCTGAGGAGTGCGGGACAGCGTTTGCAGATGAGTCCTAAGAGCTCAACACCGACGAGGCCGTGCATATGCCGAGTTCACGAAGGTCTGCCTGGTCTGAACTCTCCCTGCTCTCGGAAGGGGGTACTGGCCTTCAAAGTAAGACTCTGAGGTCAAGAAGACGCGAGAATCTCAGACTAAGGATACATGTGTGTACCCATGCATGAACGTGCAGGGAGAGGGAGGGCTTATGTTTATGGTGTATAGGACACACCCTGAAGAGTTGGAGGGCAATTGGCCATGGTAGTCGTAGATTCCAGGTCCACACATGTGATAGCGGTGGTGGAGAATAAATAGCTGAAAAACATACTTGGGTTGCCCTATACTGTGCCAAACACGCCAGTGTTGCTAGAGATGGGTTTGCAGGGGATCGAGTCGATCTGTCAACTGCGACCGGTGGTCTATTGGGTCCGTTTATGGACAAACAAAAAACTTTCAAAATATAGGGAGGCATTGTTGGATGTTTTGTCCCAGAAAGGGGGTACTTCCTTGATGTGGGTTACCCATGTTAAGAACTTGCTGGGGGGTATGGGGCTTGGAGATGATTGGTCTAACCTGTGTGCTTTAATTCCTGGTAAAGAGTGCTGCTGTTGAAATCCTGGGCTTCTGAATCCTTGGCCTGTTACCTTGTTATTAAAAACCAGGCAAGCTGTGAAGACTACCTGGATTATATCACCTCCAAACAAGAAAAATCTTTGTACCTAAAGTTTCGTTTTGGGATTTTGCCCACTGCAGCACTCTTACACAAGTGGAATAACAAACAGGGTAATTCATAGAATTTCGCACAAAAGTGGCGCACGCGGCTGGCGCACAGTGTCCCCATGCGATACACTGCGCCAGCCGCATGTGATCAAATCCATTTCATCGCACAGCGTATTCATGGATTTTAGCCTCCAAAACCAGCCGTGGCGCAGAGTGGCGCAGCGACCCTGCAGCAGCGCCAGTTACGCCCCCAAGAACACCCTCGCGCAAGGAAAAGCCATCAAAATCCCCAATTCATCGCAAATGTCTGCGCTAACCCTGGACCAGTTCACAGGGCTGCCAAACAGCAAACGCCAAGCGGGGAATGTGTATTTCAGGGGTGCGCGTGAAGTTTCACACGTGATTCCATCAGGGCACGTGTATTTCAGGGGTGCGCGGGAAGTTTCACACGCGAATACAGCAGGGTACGTGTATTTCAGGGGTGTGCAGGAAGTTCCACACGCGATTTTCCTGGGTACGTGTATTCCAGGGGTGCGCGGGAAGTTTCACACGCGAATTCAGCAGGGTACGTGTATTTCAGGGGTGCGCGGGAAGTTCCACACGCGATTGTCCTGGGTACGTGTGTTCCAGGGGTGTGGGTGAAGTTTCACACGCAAATTCAGCAGGGTACGTGTATTTCAGGGGTGCGCGTGAAGTTTCACACGCGATTCCATCAGGGCACGTGTATTTCAGGGGTGCGCGGGAAGTTTCACATGCGAATTCAGCAGGGTACGTGTATTTCAGGGGT
Source organism: Ambystoma mexicanum (assembly GCF_040938575.1). Classification (NCBI taxonomy): domain Eukaryota; kingdom Metazoa; phylum Chordata; class Amphibia; order Caudata; family Ambystomatidae; genus Ambystoma; species Ambystoma mexicanum. Next base: position 1,324,394,036 of record NC_090921.1, on the reverse strand, counting down.
GCGTGGGAAGTTCCACACGCGATTGTCCTGGGTACGTGTATTCCAGGGGTGCGCGGGAAGTTTCACACGCAAATTCAGCAGGATACGTGTATTTCAGGGGTGCACGGGAAGTTCCACACGCGATTCCATCAGGGCACATGTATTTCAGGGGTGCGCGTGAAGTTTCACACGCGAATTCAGCAGGGTACGTGTATTTCAGGGGTGCGCGTGAAGTTTCACACGCGATTCCATCGGGGCACGTGTATTTCAGGGGTGCGCGGGAAGTTTCACACGCGAATACAGCAGGGTACGTGTATTTCAGGGGTGTGCAGGAAGTTCCACACGCGATTTTCCTGGGTACGTGTATTCCAGGGGTGCGCGGGAAGTTTCACACGCGAATTCAGCAGGGTACGTGTATTTCAGGGGTGCGCAGGAAGTTCTACACGCGATTGTCCTGGGTACGTGTGTTCCAGGGGTGTGCGTGAAGTTTCACACGCAAATTCAGCAGGGTACGTGTATTTCAGGGGTGCGCGTGAAGTTTCACACGCGATTCCATCAGGGCACGTGTATTTCAGGGGTGCGCGGGAAGTTTCACATGCAAATTCAGCAGGGTACGTGTATTTCAGGGGTGCGTGTGAAGTTCCACACGCGATTGTCCTGGGTACGTGTATTCCAGGGGTGCGCGGGAAGTTTCACACGCAAATTCAGCAGGGTACGTGTATTTCAGGGGTGCACGGGAAGTTCCACACGCGATTCCATCAGGGCACATGTATTTCAGGGGTGCGTGTGAAGTTTCACACGCAAATTCAGCAGGGTACGTGTATTTCAGGGGTGCGCGTGAAGTTTCACACGCGATTCCATCAGGGCACGTGTATTTCAGGGGTGCGCGGGAAGTTTCACACGCGAATTCAGCAGGGTACGTGTATTTCAGTGGTGCGTGGGAAGTTCCACACGCGATTGTCCTGGGTACGTGTATTCCAGGGGTGCGCGGGAAGTTTCACACGCAAATTCAGCAGGGTACGTGTATTTCAGGGGTGCGCGGGATGTTTCACATGCGATTCCATCAGGGCACGTGTATTTCAGGGGTGCGCGTGAAGTTTCACACGCGAATTCAGCAGGGTACGTGTATTTCAGGGGTGCGTGGGAAGTTCCACACACGATTGTCCTGGGTACGTGTGTTCCAGGGGTGCGCGGGAAGTCTCACATGCAAATTCAGCAGGGTACGTGTATTTCAGGGGTGCGCGGGAGTACTACACGTGAATTGGCCGTGTGGGTCCTCCCAGGTGTTCCCTCTACACCCTCCACGGCCCCTGCAGGCAGCCCACACCACAGGGGACTACCCTGCACCCCTGCTCATGTCCCGCAGGCAGCCCATCCACCATGGGCATGCCCCCCAGCCAAGCCACATGTCACCTTGCACTACTGATCAACAACGCATGTCTCCCAGCACCCCCACCCCCCAGCACTGTGGGGCACCTGCCAGCAGGCCCCCACTCATGTCCAACTCATGTCCCCCTGCGCCCCCACGCCCCAGCATTCAGGGGCACCCTCAACCAGGCCCCCACACATGTCTCCCTGCACCCCCACCCCCCAGCATCCACGGGCACCCTCCACCAGGCCACCACTCATGTCCAACTCATGTCCCCCTGCACCCCACCCCCAAGGATCCAGGGGCACACTCCACTAGGCCCCCACACATGTCTCCCAGCACCCCCACCCCCCAGCATCCAGGGGCACCCTCCACCAGGCCCCTACTCATGTCCAACTCATGTCTCCCTGCACCCCCACCCCCCAGCATCCAGGGGCACCCTCCACCAGGCCCCCACTCATGTCCAACTCATGTCTCCCAGCACCCCCACCCCCCAGCAGTGCAGGGCACCCTTCCCCATGCCCCCACACATGTCTCCCAGCACCCCCCCCAGCATCCAGGGGCGCACTCCACCAGGCCCCCACACATGTCTCCCAGCACCCCCACCCCCCAGCAGTGCAGGGCACCCTCCACCAGGCCCCGACTCATGTCCCCCAGCCAACACGTCATCACAATCTAGATCCCTGGCCCATATGGGCTGCCTCCACATGCCAAACACCCACCAAAGTATTGCATCCACCCACTTAGAAATGCCAATTACATGATACAACCCCAATGGCAAGTATGTAAATGAACACATGTCCCTCACATACACACAATGGGTGTCAGTGAATGTCAAAACCCATATCATGATATGCATGAAACCAATGAGATGATACTACACATTGAAGTTTGATGAAGAAAATGTATTAAAAGTAACATAAATGGAATCAAAAATAAACAAACGACAATGGGAATTAAAACCAAAAGCAGCATGTCCGTAAAATAATGTAAAACCACAAATCATAATCCAAAGGAAAGGTGTCCAAACTCACAGTTCAAAAAAGTAAATCCAATGGAAAATCAAAACCAAAAACCATTGCTCCATGGGTAAATTCCAAATAAAAAAATAAAATCCAACAGCCAACTATATACAAATAAACAATCCAGGGTCCATGATCCCGACAGAAGAAATGAAACCTATCTAATAATACTACCTAATATAAAACTATATACAATAATGTGGTCCACTGTCCAAAAGGTCCAAAAAAAATAAAAAAGCAAAGGAAACCTGACACTAACTACATAACTATTTACAAGGGCAGCGGGCTAGTCCGACGGCTCACTGGTTGTTGTCATGGGCCAGGGCATCATCGAACTCCTGTTCAATGGCTTGGAGGCGGGCATGTTCCCTGGCCCCGAGGTCTCGCAGGGATAATGCAGTGTCCAGCTCCAACTCCCTGCGAGTACCCTCGAGGCACTCAGCCGGCCTTAGCGCCCTCCGCATGGAGTTCTCCGCCCTGACCATTGTGAGCCGTTCCTCCTCTGCCCGCTGCCGCTCTGCACCTATCTGCTGGCCCAACCGCTCCCACACGGAAGACACTCCC